>NC_045788.1:56855800-57226151 GCF_009873245.2 Balaenoptera musculus | reverse complement strand
GGTTCTCTTTCTTACACGCGGCATGTATCATCCTGCAGGGCTGTTATCACAGCCACCCTTGCTCCACACAGATACAAAGCCTCCTTTTAATTACTTTCTGTGTTTTAGGGTCATCTTTCTGAATAGATTACGTGCTCCTTGAGGTCAGAAGCCATCATTCATGCTTATGTTTAATTCTTTACAATGCTGGATATGACACAAACTCTCAGTAAATATGTTTGCCATTTGAATAAAAGGCTGAGGTCAAATCTAGACGTGCCCGGCTGAGGTGGCTATAAGCTGTCCTGTCTATAAAGACAGCACGACCTCATTTATTGTTTAATCCAAATTTTCTGTCCTTTCTGTGTGAGGTGGTGGTTGCCCAGTAACTTGCTAGCACGTTCTCTGGTTTAGTTGATTAAACTTATCACAATGTGTAGTTACCCTGGTTGTCTAATAGTTTATTGGTTTTTTCTCCTCACTCAGCCCTGGAAAGGCAGGAACCTTGTCTGTCTTACCAACCACAGCTCCTAAAACAGGGCCTGACCCACAGTAGTGCTCACTGGAAACTTGTTGAATGAATGAAAGATTGAAGAGACAGTCCTAACCTTGAGGAAGTTTCCGGTGCAATGCAACAGACAGCAGGTTATAACTACTGCACACTGGGGGTGTTCTATGTGACGACGTGTTTTGAGTTCACAGATGAGTGAGTCAATAATTTGGCCTTGGGCTTCCCTGGTGGCGCAGTGGTTGAGAATCTGCCTGCTAATGCAGGGGACACGGGTTCGAGCCCTGGTCTGGGAAGATCCCACATGCCGCGGAGCAACTGGGCCCGTGAGCCACAATTACTGAGCCTGCGCGTCTGGAGCCTGTGCTCCACAACTAGAGGGGCCGCGATAGTGAGAGGCCCGCGCACCGCGATGAAGAGTGGCCTCCGCTTGCCACAACTAGAGAAAGCCCTCGCACAGAAACGAAGACCCAACACAGCCATAAATTAATTAATTAATTAAAATAATAATAAAAATAATTTGGCCTTAGGATGGGATGGGGGGGTGGGGTGCCAGCACCGGAGAGGGGAGGTGGGAAGACATCGGGGCCAGTTTCCCAGAAAAGGTGATGAATGAGCCACATCTCAAAGGAAAAGTAGGAGCCTCTAGGCAGAAGAGGAGGAAAAAGCTATTCCAGGTAAAGGGAACCATGTGAAGAGCATCATTGTGTGAAAGAACATTCTAGGCAAAGAACGGCAACAAAAGGCAGCGTGGGAAAGTGCATGACCCATGAAACATGATCCTCAACTGTTAGTAACGTGTCAGGACGGTGGGTTGGGGAAACAGGCCGAGTCCTGAAACAAGTGCTATAACCAGCAGCTGCTGACAGCACGAAGTGGGTGCAGTTTTTAAAAGTAGAACTGTTTTTTTTTTTCAGGTTCCCAGAGCTCCACCCTTCCACCTCTCCTTGCACCCTTTTGCCATGTTAACAGCACCCAAAGCAGCAGAATATGCCCGCAAACAGAGTAAGCCTGTTTACTTCCATGGCTTAGAAAAATTTAAGTAAAACTAGGAGATGTACTTACAAAGTAAGGTCAAAGTTGTTATGGTAAAAACATCTTTCTGTCTGGTGGAATTTAAAAGAATCAGGAGCATTTATGACTTGATTTCCCTCCATCATTGAAATCAGGGAAGTCATTTCTCAGAAATTTTGGTGATGGAAGCAAAGCACCCTAGAAGGGAAGGATCTAAAACTGAGGTGGACTCATTTTTAAAAATGTTTTTATATAGACATGATTACTACATGTGTCTCTAGGTGTCAAGTTAAGAAGGGGAGCAACGAATCAAAATGCCACCAGCAGCTCTACAAAGGAAGCAAATGTCACAGAATGGAAACCATAAAATAATTTATCTTTGGACACACAGCCAAAGAACAAAGTAGGTCTAAAAATGCAAACTGAACCAAACTGATACCAGGTGTTTGGGGAGTACTTTACTTATATTGTGGCTAAAAGTCTGGCCTTTGGGAGTTAGATGCTCTGGGTTTGAAACTAAAACCCGCTATATAATATACCAGCTGTATGACTTTGGGCAAGTTGCTTAACTTCTCCTCCTCTGCAAAATGGGAAGAATAATGGTACTTACCTCTTAAGGTCGTTGAAATGATTAACTGATATTATGCATGTTAAGAGATTAGAACAAAAAAAGGAGAGAGATTAGAACAGAGTAAATCCTAAATAAATATTGACCATTATAATCTTTTTAGCATTTGAGAAATACTATCCACAGTTAATCAGCTATTATTCTGTTGATTCAAATAAGTGTGTTGAGGAGAGGATTTGTATTAATATCTATGTCAAATGTTCCTATTCTTGGTCCCTTTCTCACTAATGAAAATTTTATCTTTGCCTGCTTTGCATCTCTGCTGCTTCTGCCCTGCCCATCTAATTCATTGGGCGTTTATGCTTCAGAATTCAGAGAATGGTCAGAGATGGACAGGGCTGGAAAGTAAGGAGAAAGAAAGTAGGGTTCTTTGCCGTTCCAGCTCTGTGTTCTCAATTGCAATGTGCAAAGTGAAAAGGAAATTTTAAAAGTCAGAGAGACCAAAGCTGAGCAGGGAAAGGATCAGAAAAGTGGTACAGACTGGCTGGCTGGGATGTTTTAGGGTTTTGTTGAATGAGAGACTCTGGGTCAGCTGGAGGGTTGTAAGGCAGGAAAGGGAAAGGGGAATTTTGAAAACAGAATCACTGGGATATGAATTGGGTTTGCTTCAAGAAACACAAGTGAAGATTGAAATTCCTTTTTATGTAGTTTGCTTGCTATACTATGCATTTTTAAAATGTGAATCTCTGAATAGACTGGGTCACACAGGGCTCAGGATTTATTCAGATTTTCTGAGGCAAACTATTGACTGATTAGAAATGTAACCTTGTCATAGCAAATGCTTTAAGAACTGCCTGAAATCTTTGGTCACATCAGGGCTTTAATACGTGTTATTCTAGTAACAAAAATTCTGCTATTAGGAAATATTTATGATACTGAGTTTTCTTTTAAAGGCCTTTGTTATAATGAGATTTGAAGGTATAGCTTTTCTAGAACCATATCTTTGTTACTTAAGATCTTTTTGAGTAAGATGATGTTAATTTTTAAGATGTCAGTTTGGGGATAGCAAGCTTTAGAAAGTAAAACAGAACAACAGAAAATCAAAAAACAGTAATAACTCCAGAAATAACAACTCCAGAAATAACATACACGTACATGCACACACATACACACATATACTGATAATCTAGACCTTAAACTTAACCATGAAAAAATAGATCTCTGAGACAGGGGTTCATAGCCCCCTGAGGCTCATCTATACACCTAGGTACTGAAAATCTGGCTCTCAAGATTACTCATTGGTATGTTATTTTGAACGTATAATTTCATTCCTTGTATGTTCTTTTCCATAACCGTTGAAGACTGTTGGCTTCTTGATGGAAGCAGATCTTTTATTTCCTTATTATTTCCTACATGTATATAAAGTGCTTTGCAGGCAGTAATATTCAGTAATTATTACTGATTAGTGAATTGGCAGTAAGTGAATGGTCCTTAGGTGAGTGCTTTCAAACCGCTGTGCCCTACCCATACTGACTGAGAGGCTCATTTTAGGGACCAGCCATTTCTATAGGCTAATCGATGCTTGTGAGCCCAGGAGTGTCAAAAGAATAAGTGCCATTTTGCAGTAGGATCAGATCCTGACATGAATCCCTCTCCTAATGCCCCTTTTTGACAATCAAACAGCAGAAACCACATTCGTGAGGGTTTTTCATGCTTTATTATTTGCACTTTAGGCATCTCTTCCAACTCTTGGGTTATGTACTTTCTAAAGTAGTTTTTCTTTTTCTTTTTTTAAAATTTTTATTGTGGTATAGTTGTTTTACAATGTTGTGTTAGTTTCTATTGTACAGCGAAGTGAATCAGCCATATGTACACATATATCCCCTCTTTTTTGGATTTCCTTCCCATTTAGGTCACCAAAGGGCACTAAATAGAGTTCCCTGTGCTACACAGCAGGTTCTCATTAATTATCTATTATATACATATTAGTATGTATATGTCAATCCCAATCTCCCAGTTCATCCCATACCTCCTTTCCCCACTTGGTGTCCATACGTTTGTTCTCTATGTCTGTGTCTCTATTTCTGCCTTGCAAACCGGTTCATCTGTACCATTTTTCTAGATTCCACATATATGTGTTAATATACGATATTTGTCTTTCTCTTTCTGACTTACTTCACTCTGTATGACAGTCTCTAGGTCCATCCACATCTCTATAAATGACCCAATTTCATTCCTTTTTGTGGCTGAGTAATATGCCATTGTATATATGGACCACATCTTCTTTATCCATTCATCAGTCTATGGACACTTAGGTTGCTTGCATGAGCTGGCTATTGTAAACAGTGCTGCAATGAACATTGGGGTGCATGTGTCTTTTTGAATTATGGTTTTCTCTGGGTATATGCCCAGTAGTGGGATTGCTGGGTTATTTGGTAATTCTATTTTTAGTTTTTTTAAGGAACCTCCATACTGTTCTCCATAGTGGCTGTATCAATTTACATTCCTATCAAGAGTGCAGGAGGGTTCCCTTTTCTCTGCACCCTCTCCAGCATTTATTGTTTGTAGATTTTTTGATGATGGCCATTCTGACCGGTGTGAGGTGATACCTCGTTGTAGTTTTGATTTGCATTTCTCTAATAATTAGTCATGTTGAGCATCTTTTCATGTGCCTCTTGGCCATCTGTATGATGTCTTCTTTGGAGAAATGTCTATTTAGTTCTTCCGCCCATTTTTTGATCGAGTTGTAAAGTAGTTTTTCAACTATAATAGTAATACATGCTTACAGTAAAAATTTCAAAAGTACAAAAAATAGATAATGAAAAGTAAAAGAATCCTCACTTTCCCACATCCTTGTCCTACTCCTCAGAAATAACAACTGTTAATAATTTTCAATTCAAATATTTGCCATACATGTACATATACATATACATACACGCACACCTATCTGGTTTGTTAGAAATAACAAATAAATAAATTAAAAAAATAGTTTATTAAATGTATGAAAAATACGCTTTCACAGTTTATTGTTTGAAGAAATTTTTCATTTATATGTTTAAGCTTCTTAGTCTTTTCATTCGTGGCTTATGGATACTGTATTGTGTCTTTTAGCTGATGAACATTTTTTTAACTGCAAGATATCAATGCCTTATTCAGAATTTTTGATTCATTTCCAGTCACTGAATTTCTTCAATAAGGGAAAAAGAGAAATTATTTTTTAAAAATCCAGGTATTCTGGAAAACAGTTTTCAAGATTTCTTTTGTACTGTATTGGTATTAGTAGCTCATTTATTAGTCAAAATGGGTATGAGTAATACCATATCCTTGGAAAGGCAGAAAAAGAGTGAAAGACAAATAAGAACAAAGAACAAGGGCAACAAATGGAAAACATTAACAAATAAGATAGATATTAATTCAACTATATCAATAATCATTTTGATCATCAAAGGTCTAAATACAAAAATTAAAAGACAGAACTCAATAGCCACAGACTACTGTATCTGGACAGCACAGAGCATTCCCCTCACTGCAGATGTGTTAAAGATGTATGTTAAGGAAAATATAGCAAATACGGCAAACTCTTTTTTTTTTTTAATTGAAGTGCAGCTGATTTACAATGTTGCGTTAGTTTTAGGTGTACAGCAAAGAGATTCAGTTACACATATATGTAGCAAACTCTTAACTGCAGAATCCAGGTGGTGGGCATATGTATCTTCATTGTACAATTCTTTCACGTTTCTGTATGAAAATCTTCATAATACAATTATGAAGAAGAAAAAAAAGACAGAAATTGTCAGAGTGGATCAAAAAACAAGACCCAATTATATGGTGCCTATAAGACACCCTCTTAACATAAAGACAAATATAGATTAAAAGTAAATGGATGTAGGGAATTCCCTGGCAGTCCAGTGGTTAGGATTTGGTGCTTTGACTGCGGTGGCCTGGGTTCAATCCCTGGTCAGGGAACTAAGATCTTGCAAGCTGCACAGCACAGCCAAAAAAAAAAAAAAAAAAAGTAAATGGATGGAGAACAATAAATCATGCTAGAACTAATAAAAAAAAAAAAGAAAAGTAGCTATATTAATTTCAGACAAAGCTGACTTAGAAGCAAGGAAAGTTATTAGGGATAAAGAAGGGCATTACATAATGATAAAGGGGTCAATTCTCCAAGAATACATAACAATCCTTAACATGTGTGCATCAAACAACAGAACATCCAACTATGTGAGGTAAAAACTATTAGAATTGCAGAGAGAAATCAATGATTCCATTTTCATAGTTGGAGACTAACACTTCTCTATCAGAAATGGAAAGAGGGCAATATAAGTTTAAATTCAAAGCAATATATAAGAAATTCAAAATAGTATGGTGCAGGCACAATACACAACTGCTAAGGGGCAAAGAAATGATTTGCTTTGGTCATGGTTAGTGAAAAGAAGTATTATTTTTATTATTTTTTTAAATTTGGAAATAATTTTGAGCTTAGAGAAAAGTTGCAAAAATAGTACAAAGAGCTCTCATATACATTTTACTCAGATTTGCTCATTGTTAACATAACATTTTGCTTCATTATCTTTACCATTTTTCTCTCTCTGTCTCTGTCCCACTCTTTTATTCTCTTCTTCTCTGTTTCTCTTTCTCTCAGTATATAGATATATAACTTTTTCTAAGCCATCTGAAGTTATATACACCATATCACTTTACCCCTATATACTTCAGAGTGTATTTCCTAAGAATAAAGTTACTCTCTTAAATAACCACAGGATGGTTATCAACTTCAGAAAGTTTAACATTGATACTTTACCATCTATGTATCAATTTTGTCAATTGATTCAGCGTCAATTGTTTTGTCAATTTTGTCAATTGACCAATACTGTCCTTTTTTATATATTTTTCCCGTGTGGGATCATATATTGTATTTAATTGAGAAATATAACTCAATTTCCAAATGTCTAAGAAAAATTCCATGTAAATTATTTTGCACCCACTTTTATTTTAATTCATCTTTGTCAGTAATTTGGTATCTGATATTTGACCTTAACTCCCTATAGATTGAAAGCTAATATCTGTGTCCATGTTAAATTGATGTGCTTGATACAAAAATTATCTTTTTATTCTACAGGTCACTTAGAAACTTGGAATTGCACCATGGGAGTTCATAATAAAGTCTCTGGGAGAAGAAAAGTCTCTGCATCATCTTAAAATTTCAACTCTTGCTGGCATACTTTTCTTTGCATTTAGCTTTTGATACAAAGTGCATTGAAGTGTTATTTCGGGTGTTGAGCTTTCTTAGAATCACATTGTTTGGCCATATTGTGGTTAAAAAAACAAGTATGTATCTTATGCTACTTCATTATGACTAGAAGATTGTTGGTTGGAGGATTTGGAGAATATATACTATTTCTGTGTCAGAGCAGACTGGCTTTGTAGGACATTTTACAAATGTTTAGCACTGAACATTTCAGAATGGTGGAGTAGGAGGCAGTTTTCCAAGTTTCAATCCAAAGTAAAATTAAGCTGTCATCGATTGCCCTTACTATGTTCTCACATGGAAATATTTAAACTCATTTCAATAAAGCCTTAAAAGAAAAACAGGTCCAGGCTTTCTTTCAGTAAAATATAAGGACTACTAGGAAATGAAAATGGTCTGGTCTTTCAACACATTTCCAAAATTCTGATTAGGCGCATAGTTGAGCTTATAAATACATGTAGTAACAATTTGACCAAATGAATGTAAGTATAAATTATACCACCTTAAGGTTTTGATGTGTCACCTTTCTGCAGAACAGTTTTCTTTAACATGTGCCAAAACTGGTGTGTGATTTGTTGACTTTTGCTGAAAATGGTGGTGTATTCCGATGTGGTTTTGTAGCTGGGGAGACCAATGCAGCCTTTTCCACACTGGTTCAATTACAGCTGTAACTGAAGTTTACCAGTACACCCGCCACATTAGGTATATCCTCTGGTCTCCGGGTATACTGTCTAACTTCATAGGACTCTGCCCAGTTTTCTTTTGTCTAGCTCTGCTACTTGCAAGGGAACACTTTTTCTTTGTGGCTATTAATGTCTCTCCTCTTAGCATCTGCACATTTTCTTTACATGCTGCCTGAGGACTTTCACAAATGCATCGTGGACATATTGCCAGCTGTAGGTGGCTGTCCCTCCATGGGTCGTGAACCGTGAAGGTGTTTGATTTCAGCTTTCTACATACACACGGGACGACAGAAGAGCTGGGGATTGGGGTCATCCTCTACCCCTGAATATCTGAAGAGCGCTTCTAAACCAATAGGTTGGCAGCGATGGGAAAAGCTTTCAAGCAGTCACCTGGGTCCTATGAAACCGTGTTGCTTCAGGGAGGGAAAACTCAGGCAAATCACCATGCTAGTTTTTGGGTTTTTTTAACATCTTTATTGAAGCATAATTGCTTTACAATGGTGTGTTAGTTTCTGCTGTATAACAAAGTGAATCAGCTATACATATACATATATCCCCATATCCCCTCCCTCTTGTGTCTCCCTCCCACCCTCCCTACCCCACCCCTCTAGGTGGTCACAAAGCACCGAGCTGATCTCCCTGTGCTATGAGGCTGCTTCCCACTAGCTATCTGTTTTACATTTGGTAGTGTATATATGTCCATGCCACTCTCTCACTTTGTCCCAGCTTCCCCTTCCCCCTCCCCGTGTCCTCAAGTCCATTCTCTACGTCTGCGTCTTTATTCCTGTCCTGTCCCTAGGTTCTTCAGAACCATTTTTTTCTTTTCTTTTTTTTTTTTTAGATTCCATATATATGTATTAGCATATGGTATTTGTTTTTCTCTTTCTGACTTACTTCACTCTGTATGACAGACTCTAGGTCCACATGATGCTAGTTTTGAAAACAAAAAGCAACCCTAGAAGCTGGGTTGAGGGGAGAGGGGAATGGGAGGATTCTGTATATTCTCCTACTCCTGGAGCATCTCAGAGAGTCTTGGGAGACCTCTTTCTTTTTAGCCCAAGGAGAAGTGTTTAATCTCAAGACAAAATGTGGCTATTTACAAAATTTGCTGCTTTTCACCAGTAACTCAAAGTTATACATTTACAAATTGATTTTATTTTTTCATCTCATGAAAGTAATATATATTTATATAACAAAAAATTAAAGCAATTGAAAACAACAAAAAGGAGAAATAAAGACATAAAATTAAGACCTATAATCTTGCCATTCATTGATAACCATGATTGACATTTGGGCTTATACATTCACTGTTATAATCTTTTTTTTCCTGCATAAACATACGCCACAGCGTGCCTGCTGAGTGTCTACTGTGGGTGGGGGGGGATGTACCTCCCAGCTGACTCCCTGCTGTCACCTTGCTTTCCACCTGCAGATCACCATCTACGAGGACCGGGGCTTCCAGGGCCGCCGCTACGAGTGCAGCAGCGACTGCCCCAACCTGCAGCCCTGCTTCAGCCGCTGCAACTCCATCCGGGTGGACAGCGGCTGCTGGATGCTCTACGAGTGCCCCAACTACCAGGGCCACCAGTACTTCCTGCGGCGCGGCGACTACCCCGACTACCAGCACTGGATGGGCCTCAACGACTCTGTCCGCCCCTGCCACACAATTCCTTACGTGATTCTTAGTTCAACACAACTCATGTGAAAGCATCACTGATCCATGGCCATAAATTCCTGTTTATAAAAGTCAGTTTGTTTCAACTCAGGACTAGTGTTCACAGTGAAATAGCAAAGCCCAACTCTCAAGCATTTAAAAAAAAAATTGATTGCCTTTACTATGCTCTCATATGGAAACATTTAAACTCATTTCAATAAAGCATTAAAAATGGGCAGATTGTTTTTAGGCACAAGAAATCACAACAATATAGCTTCTAAAGTTGAATTTGGAAGTATCTAGCTGATCCCTAATTTCTAAATAAAAACTACCTTGTTCAGTAAAGAAAAAAATCTATCTAGATCATTATTTCTTAATGAACACTGACAGACTATGGGAGAACAACATAAGTATAATGTATTCTGACTGTATTGGCGATTATTTTCAATACCTTCTTTACGACCTACGGATCTAGAAGCTAGAACAATATGTTTCTGCTTGCAAGTGGCTCCTTGTATTCAGCAGTCATTATCAACTAGTTTTTTACAAGGGTCAGAAAAAGATTATTAATTTTTTAGGATTTCATGGGACATGGTCCTCACCAAAATGCTGTTTAATGTTTTTTAATCACATGGAATTTGTATTTCTACTTTCTGATGACACCAAATTATGTGTCGTGACAAGCAGATTCAAGAAGTGAAACCAAAATTCGGTTACAGAAATTTGCAGATGCAAAAAGAGGTACAAGTAAGATAGAAACTTCTTTGAGGCGAGAAACTCAACTTACAAGTGACTTGGCAAAATGTTGGACATGTGGACTCAGAGTAAATATGAATTGTTGTAAGTGATGGGTGCAAAAGTGACTTAAAAACAAGCTTGAGGGGCTTCCCTGGTGGAGCAGTGTTTGCGAATCTGCCTGCCAATGCAGGGGACACGGGTTCGAGCCCTGGTCCGGGAAGATCCCACATGCCGCAGAGCAACTAAGCCCGTGCGCCACAACTACTGAGCCCGTGTGCCTAGAGCCCATGCTCCGCAACAAGAGAAGCCACTGCAATGAGAAGTCTGCGCACCAAAACGAAGAGTAGCCCCTGCTCACCACAACTAGAGAAAGCCCTCGTGCAGCAATGAAGACCCAACACAGCCAAAAATAAATAAATTAAATAAATAAATTCCAAAATAAAAATATTTAAAAACAAGCTTGAGGAGCTCAGCTCAGTGCTTTGTGATGACCTAGAGGGGTGGGATGGTAGGGGGAGAGAGGCTCAAGAGGGAGGGGATATATGTATATGTATAGCTGATTCACTTTTTTCTACAGCAGAAACTAACACAACGTTGTAAAGCAATTATACTCCAATTAAAAAAAAAATACATCTTTCGCTTAGGCCCGTGGCGCTGGCAGGATGGGCAAGTGTCGCGGTCTTCGTACTGCCAGGAAGCTCCGTAGCCACCGACGAGACCAGAGTGGCATGATAAACAGTACAAGAAAGCCCATTTGGGCACAGCCCTGAAGGCCAACCCTTTTGGAGGTGCTTCTCATGCTAAGGGAATTGTGCTTGAAAAAGTAGGGGTTGAAGCCAAACAGCCAAATTCTGCCATCAGGAAGTGTGTCAGGGTTCAACTAATCAAGAATGGCAAAAAAAATCACCGCCTTTGTACCCAGTGATGGTTGTTTGAATTTTATTGAGGAAAATGATGAAGTTCTGGTTGCTGGATTTGGTCGCAAAGGTCATGCTGTTGGTGACATTCCTGGAGTCCGCTTTAAGGTTGTCAAAATAGCCAATGTCTCTCTTTTGGCCTTATACAAAGGCAAGAAGGAAAGACCAAGATCATAAGTTTTGATAATGAAAGCAGGATAGTAATAAATTTCCATATGCCAAAAAAAAAAAAAACAAAAAAACGAAAACCAAGCTTGATAGGATTCAGTGATACACAGTCATAATGGTAAAGGGAGTTAAAATCCTCTCGGCAGACTCAACTAAATACGGTTGTGACAGTTGTTTTTTTTTTTTTTTACAAAGGAATCCCTTTTATTGACTTTATTTCAATTTCAATTATTGTTTCTTCCACAGGATAGACCACTGGTCAGGTCAGATTTATTTTAAATACTCTCCTTAATTTGTTAGACCAACCATGTAAGGAAAGGATACATATATGACAGGATAGTTTGAAAACCATGCTTCATGAAGCTGCAGGCTGATTGAGTCACTTTTACTGACATCAAGGATGCCCACAACTTATTTTTCATCTTTGGTTTATTGTCACAACAGACTAGCTCTCACAGGATAAAGCTGTATGAGAGACATGGCTATGGAGGCCTGGTGTCCAAGCTCATGGGGGACTGCTCCTGCCTGCAGGACCGCTTCCAGCTCAATGAGCTCCACTCCCTCCACATGCTGGAGGGCTGGTGGGTCCTCTACGAGATGCCCAACTACCAGGGGTGGCAGTACCTGCTGAGGCCAGTGGACTACAGGAGCTACCACGACCGGGGAGGCCTGGATGTCAAAGTCGGCTCTCTGAGATGCGTCATCGATTTGTACTGGGCTGTGTTTTTCTTATTATAATCTACATAGAGTTGCACTAAATATACAGATTGTGTTCCTGGCATTAAGTGATTCTTGTTCATCTTAAATGATAACTGAATTTTAATAAATGGTGACCCTTGGCAACTTATCTGACCCTGAAGGTCAAGTGTCTTGAATGTCTACTTACTTCCTGCTGGTCAGGCAGCAGTAATTATGAAGTCCCCACTCATGTCACGGGAAGGAGGGAGAAACACTGTCTGCCTCTATGACCCACGATCTGAGGGAGAGAGGAAAGAAACATAATGAAAAACTATGAAACCCATATACAGGAGAAAATATAGAACCAATTGTGGCTGGGACACCAAAGACAAAGGATTGCTGGAGAGGTTAGGGCAGCTGAAGTTTCAGGTAAGATTAGTCAAGAAAAGTTGAGTGAAAAGAGAAGTTTTAAGCAGAATTCCCAAAGTAGAGAAGGTCAAGTACGCATGATGAGGTCATCTGGGAGGAGAAGTGTTAAAAAGAGTTAAAGGGCCTGGGGCTCACCGCTACCAGAGAAAGCCCACACGCAGCAACGAAGACCCAACTCAGCCAAAAATTAATTAATTAATTAATTTTTTAAAAAAAGAGTTAAAGGGCCTGAGTTGTTATCCTGCCTCTGCTACTTACTAATAAAATGCCCCTCAGTCTCAGGTAAACTAGGATGGTTGGTTACTCCACTGCCTAGCTTATCTCTTCGAGCAAGTCATTTCTTATTCTCTCTGTGCCTAAATTGCCTTATTGAAAACTACAGGTGATAATAAATTCCTGTCTCACTAATTTCCAGGATAATTATGATGAAAAGCTGGGGAAAGATTGTGAACATACTTTGTTATCTTTAAATGTTTGTACAAATATAAATGTAAGAAATTAATGTATTCTCAGGGTTTCCTCAAATTCAACAGTACAGTATAGTCATCTTTATCTTGGACTCCAATATGAACTTTTATCAAGATTCAATTATGGAAGACTCAACTCTGCAGAGTGAAGTAAGAATATTTGTTATCCTGCATACGTCTGGAATTTCTTTCCACTAGAGTAGAGCTGCTCTCTCAGAATGCTAATTCTTTTTACAAATTTACATAAGCAAAAATAGTGCTCTGTCCCAGTTAACTTCTTCATAGAAATTGAGAAGCTAATTTTAAAATTCATATGAAATTGCAAGGGACCCAGAATAGCCAAAACATTCTTGAGAAAAGAACAGAGTAGGAGTACTCACACTTCTTAATTTCAAAACTTACCACAAAGCAACAGTAATCAAGACAGCAGTGTACTGGCACAGGGTAGACATAGAGATGAATGGAATAGACTTGAGAGTCTAGAAATAAACCCATATGTCTATGCTCAACTGATTTTTTTTTTAAATTTTTATTTATTTATTTATTTTTTATTTATTTATGGCTGTGTTGGGTCTTCGTTTCTGTGCGAGGGCTTTCTCTAGTTGTGGCAAGTGGGGACCACTCTTCATCGCGGTGCGCAGGCCTCTCACTATCGCGGCCTCTCTTGTTGCGGAGCACAGGCTCCAGATGCGCAGGCTCAGTAATTGTGGCTCACGGGCCTAGTTGCTCTGCGGCATGTGGGATGTTCCCAGACCAGGGCTCGAACCCGTGTCCCCTGCATTGGCAGGCAGATTCTCAACCACTGCGCCACCAGGGAAGCCCTCAACTGATTTTTGACAAGGGTGCTAAGACCATTCAATGGGGAAAGAATAGCTTTTCAACAAATGGTGCTGGGACTACTGGATATCCAAATGCAAAAGAATAAAGTTAGACCCCATTTCATACCACATATAAAAATTAACTCAAAATAAATCAAAGAACTCAAACTATAAAACTCTTAGAAGAAAAGAGAGACATACATCTTTGTGATCTTTTATTAGGCAATGATATCTTAAATATGACCAAAAGCACAAGCAACAACAATAAAAATAATAAATTGGACTTCATCAAAATTAAAACCTTTTATGAATCAAAGGGTATTATCAAGAAAGTGAAAAGACAGCCCACTGAATGGGAGAAAATATTTACAAACTTTTTATCTGGTAAGAGTCTAGTATCCAGAATATATAAAAACTCTTAAAACAACAACAGAAAGATAAACAACACAATTAAAATATGGGCAAAGGATTTGAATATCATCTTTATGAAGAAGATATACAAATAGCCAAGAAGCTACTGAAAAGATGCTCAGCATTATTAGTCATTAGGGAAATTCAAATCAAACCACAGTGGGGTAGCACTCAATAGCCACTCAGATGGTTATAATAATTTTAGGAAAAAAAAACAGAAAATAACAGATGTTAGTAAGGATGTGGAGAGATTGGAACTCTCATAAATAGCTGGTGGGAATGGAAAATGTTGCAGCCACTGTGGAAAACGGTTTGGTATTTCCTCAAATAGTTAAATAAAGTTATATGACTCAGCAATTCCACTCTGATGTTTATACTCCAAAGAATTGAAAATGAGTGTTCAAACAAAAATGTATACTTGGGGACTTCCCTGGTGGTGCAATGGTTAAAAATCTGCCTGCCAATGCAGGGGACATGGGTTCAAGCCCTGATCCAGGAAGATCTCACATGCCGTGGAGCAACTAAGCCCGTGCGCCACAACTACTGAGCCTGCACTCTAGAGCCCACGAGCCACAATTACTGAGCCCGTGTGCCACAACTACTGAAGCCCATGTGCCTCGAGCTCATGCTCTGCAACAAGAGAAGCCACCACCATGAGAAGCGTGCGCACTGCAACGAAGAGTAGCCCCCACTCGCTGCAACTAGAGACAGCCCGCACCCAGCAATGAAAACCTAAAGCAGACAATAAATAAATAAATAAATAAATAAATAAATAAATAAATTTATTTTAAAAAAAAGTATACATGATTGTTCATAGCAGCACTATTCACGATAGCCAGAAGGTGAGAACAACCCAAATGTATATCAGTGGATGATTGGATAAATGAAATGTGATATATCCAAACAATGGAATATTATTTGGCCATAAAAAGGAATGATGTACTGATACATGCTACAACATGGATGAACCTTGAAAACATTATGCTAAGTGAAAGAAGCCAGTCACATAAGACCACATATTATAGGATTCATTTATATGAAATAACTAGAATAGGCAAATCTAGAGACAGTAAGTGGATTCATGGGTTGCTTAGGTGTGGGGGATGGATGGATAAAGGAATGAAAACTAAAGAGTACAGGACTTCTCACTGTGGGATGGGCATACTCTAAAATTGACTGTGGTGATGGTTGCACATAACTGTGAATATACTAAAACCATTGAATTATACACTTTAAATGGGCAAACTGTATGGTATGTGAATTATATCTCAACAAAGCTGTTTAAAAATAGTAATGCCCGGCACAGAACCTTAAGTAATAAATAATCTTTTAGAATAAGATTCCTTCTTGCTGACGGAACATATGGTATAAATTATAAATATGAAGATACACATATTATTAAACTGCTGTGGCTCTTACCAATACCAAATATACAGAAAGATTTGTTGTTTTGCCGCTAGCTTAGTTAAACCATAGTGTGTTGTCCTTTGTTGGGTGACTAATGAAATATGAGCTCTGCTTTTTTTTTAAAAAAAAGGAAAACCCAGGTGAGATGTCTCACTGAAAATAATTTTAACCTGAGGTTTTGTTTTGTTTTGCTTTAATCTAGTGAACTTAGGGGTTTAGAAAACAGCATTTTATCTAAGAAAGCTCGGTGTGCCACAAATTTTCTTCTCTATAAAATAAGGGGTGTGGACAAGAGGAGCTCCATGTTTCCTTCCAGCTCTGATTCTTTAAGACTGTATTAGGTTTCAAGGTGGAGCATCTCAATGGTTACCAATGTAGGCCTTGAGGTCCATGGACATGGTTTCTGGCTTGACCACCTAATGGCTGTGTGACCTTGAGCAGTTACTTATGCTCCCTAAGCCTCAGTTTTCCCACTTGCACGTTCTTATGAGGAATAAATGAGATGCCTCCTGTAAAGAAGCTCAATAAACAGTAGTCATCACTCCATCAGTTTTACCTTGTTATGCTATATACATGGACTTCATAAAAAAGGGAGGGGGGCAAAGTAAATTAGCTATTTTCTAAAAAAAATTCTCTAATTCAAGGAAATGTGAACATCCTCAATGTCCTTTTAATAGTCACCCATTACTGCTGTCTTAGAAGGCTACACATAAATCAGTGACTCAGGGATTAAGGAGCCCTTTGCAGTCAGTTAATGCTGAGATCCTAGAGCCAGGCTGAAGAAATCAGCCTGGCAGCAATCAGTCAATTGAAGAATCCACTAGAATTTACCAGAATTCCTGTTAAAGCCAAATATTCTCAAGGTTGGTAGGGATAACAGGCTACTTTGGTGTTAGGCCCTTTACAAATTAAAAAAAAAAAAAAGAATGACATTGAATCTACTATGAGAAGTGTATAATTAGGGAAAATATAAGCTATGCACATCTAGAAACATAACCTCTAAAACAAGTCATTGTTATATGCAGAAACAATTAGTTTAGGCCTTCAAGGCTGACACACCTGAGTTCAATTCCCAGTGCCTCTACTTACTAGCTGTGTGTACCTTTTTGAATTTGTTTCTCATAGTGATCAGTATGTAATTAGACTTGGTCAACTGGGGACCCTGGCCTGGAATGGGTGTTCAGAGAGCCTCCTCTGGCCTCCTCCAGATACCATCTTCCCCACAGGACAGGAATGTGTGGAACAACAGGGACATGCCCACACGTCTTCTAGACCACACTCCTTATACCTGGAGCTCCAGGATTTCCTCCATTTACACCTTTGCTTCCAAAATCTAAGAGAGAGTCTTCACGCACTCACCCAAGGACACTGGTACTCAAAGGGCAGCTGTTTGGGGGGCATGGTTGGCATGGGGGGGGTGGAGCATGTGGATGGAGCTTGGATATGTGAGGGAGTGAGAAGGGAGGAGGGCGGTCCATGGGGTGGTGGAGGGGGCCTCTATTTATGCTCTTGCCCTGGATCTCTCAAATATTTGGGGAAGTCCTGATAATAATTGTGCTGTGTTAGCTACATGATGCACTCTATATAAGATTCCTGGTACAATGTCTAGAACACACTAAACACTCTTCATACAGTAGGCTGTCATTATTAACTATTATTATTTCCATCATCATGAGCCAAGTGAGTGCTGTAAAGTTTGCTGCAGGTTCAATCCTACCTACTTAAGTGAGAGCAGATGTGGCTTCCTTCAGCAGGATCATGTCAATGATGTGCTGATGAACTCAAGAGGTTTCATCTGGGAGACACATAAGAGGTTACCAGAGAAAGAAGTCTGCAAACGCTTCAGGAAAACCCAGCTGACAAACTAAAACATTTGTATGGGGGAAGGGAGGCAGGGAGGGTAATGAACTATTTCCACAGAGCCTTCTAACGGGCCTCAGGTAAATTTAATGGCTCTTTTTTTTTAATTTATTTATTTCTTACTTATTTTTATTTATTTTTGGCTGTGTTGGGACTCCCCTGGTGGCGCAGTGGTTAAGAATCCGCTTGCCAATGCAGGGGACACGGGTTCGAACCCTGGCCCGGGAAGATCCCACATGCCGCAGAGCAACTAAGCCCGTGTGCCACAACTACTAAGCCTGTGTCCTAGGGTCCGAGAGCCACAACCACCAAGCCCGTGTGCCACAACTACTGAAGCCCATGCGCCTGGAGCCCGTGCTCTGCAACAAGAGAAGCCACCGCAATGAGAAGCCCACGCACCGCAATGAAGAGTAGTGCCAGCTCGCCGCAACTAGAGGAAGCCCGCGCACAGCAACGAAGACCCAATGCAGCCAAAAAATAAATAAATAAATAAAATAAACAAATTAAAAAAAAAAAATCAACACGAGGCACGAGGGCTCTTCGTTGCAGCACGCGGGCTTCTCTCTAGTTGTGGTTTTTTCTCTCTCTAGTTGTGGCACACAGGCTCCAGGGCACGTGGGCTCTGTAGCTGTGGCACACAAGCTCTCTAGTTGAGGCACACAAGCTCTGTAGTTGTGGCACGCAGGCTTTGTTGCCCCGCGGCATGTGGGATCTTAGTTCCCTGACCAGGGATCAAACCCACGTCCCCTGTATTGTAAGGCAGATTCTTTACCACTGGACCACCAGAAAGTCCCTTAATGGCTCTTAAATGAACTATTTTGTTTTTGGAAGAAACCAGGGTTATATTAGATCCATTCAAATATTTTGACATGCAAGTCTATGTATTTTGGTGCATGAGTTTGTTTAACCATGAGTTCCTAAAGAACTTTAAATGGTTTTTAAATTTTTTTTAATTTTAAAAATTTAAATAAGACCTGTCTTTTTTAAAACAAGTTTTACAGTTCTTTTTAAAGGAAAAACAAAAAACTTGTATATAACTTTAAACTTGGTATTCAAATATTTGTGCTAAAAGGCTCATTGGCTCAGTCCCTTAATCTCCCACATATTTTAGACTGGGGTGTTGGCTGACACTACAAAGAGACAGAACAAAGCATGTCTTGCAGCATCCAGGACCCAATGTCTTATTCCATTGACCCATCCATCTTCTAAAATGCAAGGAAATGGCTGGGAATCTCATTATTTTTCTTCGCAAAAATGTTGCTCATCACCTTTTCTTTCATTTTTGTTCGCTTTCTCAGGCCATCTCTCCTGTCTCTCTCCTTTAGCAGTTAAAGGTAAGTTCTGAGACCTTCACGGGAGAGCTCTGGTGGTGCTCTAACACCTCCCCTCCCCTCAGGAAGGCCTCCCTGCTGCCAGCCTACAGCAGCCTGCCCAATTTCTGGGCCATTTTTACCTCCCTTCAAGTTTTCCCAGGTCACCAAGGACCAGACAGGAGTGGAGGCTATCAGAACCAGGGGACGTGGTAGAGGACTGAGTGGGAGAGAATGATGGCTGTGTCTCTGAACATCCACACAGGTGACCTCATGTGGGCAAGTTATTGTTTTCCTAAATAAAATCAGAATCATGTGCAATAAAATGGGCATCACTTGCTTAACTGTTTTTCTTGTTTCCAGGACTCTATCCATATAATTAATTAGTAAATAATCATGGGGGATAGAGAAGTGTGACATGGCCATTACCCTTAAGTTTATTACCTTGTTGAAGACACTAAACCAGGCTGGGAAAACTGGACAGCTACATATAAAAGAATGAAATTAGAACACTCCCTAACACCATACACAAAAAATAAACTCAAAATGGATTAAAGACCTAAATGTAAGGCCAGACACTATAAAACTCTTAGAGGAAAACATAGGCAGAACACTCTATGACATAAATCACAGCAAGATCCTTTTTGACCCACCTCCTAGAGAAATGGAAATAAAAACAAAAATAAACAAATGGGACCTAATGAAACTTAAAAGCTTTTGCACAGCAAAGGAAACCATAAACAAGACCAAAAGACAACCCTCAGAATGGGAGAAAATATTTGCAAATGAAGCAACTGACAAAGGATTAATCTCCAAGATTTACAAGCAGCTCATGCAGCTCAATAACAAAAAAACAAACAACCCAATCCAAAAATGGGCAGAAGACCTAAATAGACATTTCTCCAAAGAAGATATACAGATTGCCAACAGACACATGAAAGAATGCTCAACATCATTAATCATTAGAGAAATGCAAATCAAATCTATAATGAGATATCATCTCACACCGGTCAGAATGGCCATCATCAAAAAATCTAGAAACAATATATGCTGGAGAGGGTGTGGAGAAAAGGGAACTCTCTTGCACTGTTGGTGGGAATGTAAATTGATACAGCCACTATGGAGAACAGTATGGAGGTTCCTCAAAAAACTAAAAATAGAACTACCATACGACCCAGCAATCCCACTACTGGGCATATACCCTGAGAAAACCATAATTCAAAAAGAGTCATGTACCAAAATGTTCATAGCAGCTCTATTTACAATAGCCAGGACATGGAAGCAACCTAAGTGTCCATCGACAGATGAATGGATAAAGAAGATGTGGCACATATATACAATGGAATATTACTCAGCCATAAAAAGAAATGAAATGGAGGTATTTGTAGTGAGGTGGATGGAGTTAGAGTCTGTCATACAGAGTGAAGTAAGTCAGAAAGGGAAAAACAAATACAGTATGCTAACACATATATATAGAATCTAAGGAAAAAAAAAAAAAAGGGCATGAAGAACCTAGTGGCAAGATGGGAATAAAGACACAGACCTACTAGAGAATGGACTTGAGGATATGGGGAGGGGGAGGGGTAAGATGTGACACGGTGAGAGAGTGGCATGGACATATATACACTACCAAATGTAAAATAGATAGCTAGTGGGAAGCAGCCGCATAGCACAGGGAGATCAGCTCGGTTGTTTGTGACCACCTAGAGGGGTGGGATAGGGAGGGTGGGAGGGAGACGCAAGAGGGAAGAGATATGGGAACATATGTATATGTATAGCTGATTCACTTTGTTATAAAGCAGAAACTAACACACCATTGTAAAGCAATTATACTCCAATAAAGATCTTAAAAAAAAATATGAATGATATAATGTTTTTAACCACTGGTATTACTTTGCAATTTACCAGGTGCTTTCAAGTCCATTATCTCCTTTGATTTTCATTGTCATTCCTATTTTACAAATGGGGAAACTGGGGCTTGGGGAAGATAAGTGGATTTCCAAAGATTACACAAGCAGTAACTGCAGGAGTATGGATGGATGGATGCTGCCGTTGTTCCCTGAATGTGTTCACCAGAAATAGTGCCTATTCAAGAATTTCATGGTGCTTGTAAGTACTGTGAAAGAAAAAAGAGAGAGAGAGCTTTAGAAGAAGCAGTGTGAATGCAAAGCATGGGCTAGGCAGGTAGGTGGTCACAGGTAGGGTCGTTTGCAAGCACTTGCTCCTCCACTAAGCAATGATGCAGGCCCCGAATGCACCACTCACCCCCTGCCTGACCCAGTCCAGATCCCTGACGCTCTAACATCAGAAGCTGACTATACACGTAAAAGGGCTTGTGTGTAGGCCTCTGACTCAATCTTTCCCATGACTTTGGAGTCAGCAGGTAAAGCTGTCTCTCTCACCAACCTCTTGAGCCAATACAGTCAGCCCTCTGTATCCACGAGTTCTGCATCAATGGATTCAACCAACCACAGATCTAAAATATTCGAGAAAATTTTCAGAAATTTTCAAAAAGCAAAACTTGAATTTGCCGCACACTGGCAACTATTTACATATCATTTACACTGTATTCACAACTACTTACACAGCATTTACACTGTAGTAGGTATCATAAGTAGTCTAGAGATGATTTAAAGTATATGGGAGGACTGTGTAGGTTATATGCAAATACTACTCCATTTTGTATAAGGGACTTGAGCATCTGCAGATTTTGGTATCCATGGGAGTTCTGGAGCCAACCCACGGATACCGAGGGACGGCCTGCTTTATTTCTAGTATTTTATTTGATCCCTAAAATATCTTAATATAACTGTTTGCCTCAGGGCTCTGTTAGTGCTGCCACCAGTTTTGCAAGAGGTCAGGATGAATTCTACACTGTCACATGACATAGGCTATGAAATAGACTGGAGCCAGCCTGTAAACACCTATACTCTTTATCGTCCCATGGAGGGTCATGCCAGGGCCTGGGTATCTGCTGGATACTGTGTTGGTTCTATTCCAACAGGGGGACTCCTACTCACTGTGGGTTCCCCTTTTTATAGGAAGAGCCTTAGGTAGTAAACCTATTACATGTTAACATAAATAACATATTTTATGAATAATGACCATATTTTCCAAAGCAAAAACAATGAAAAGACTGGAATTGCTTTACATTTTACCAAATCCCTTTAATGTCATATAGGCTCTGGAAAAACTCCACTGTACACTTGTGAAGGAATAAGAGTGAAAAGGGCAAATAACATCTTGGTATTGTTATGAAAACTGTTCTGACCATATGAACCCCTTGAAAGTGTCTTGGGGACCTTAGAGGTCCCCATATCACACTGTGAAATCCATACTATCAAGATACTCTGTTGTCTGGCCTGGTATCAAGATGCTCTGTTGTCTGGTACTGTCTAGCATCTCAAAAGTCTGAGGAAGTAGAGGGTGTGGTACCTTGAGGGTTTCTACATCACTCCTTACACTAACTCAAATCACCCTTATCAAGTGAGCAAGAGTTTATCATGGTGAAGAGGAAAGATAGATCTTAGGACATTTGAAGGAGCCCAGGGACCCCAAAGAGCGAGCAATCTCTGGGCAGCCACCAGCAGAAGGAAGGATGTGGGCTCCAAGGGAGATGTGAGACAGGAAAGCCACAGCAATCTGCTTTCTTTCAGGTCAAAGCCAAGGACTGAGGGCCTACTATGTGCCCAGCCCCTGCTCTAGGGCTCAGGGGCAGAAAGGAAAAAGAGAGAATTCCTGGCCTCAGGGAGCCCACAAATTTCCAGTCAAGTATCAATTTTACTCAAGATAGGCCCCCAAACAACAACATCAATGATCACAGAATCTTGAATTTGAACTACGCTTTATGCTTTTCAAAGCATTTTCACAGATTACTTGATTCCCTCTTCCTTAAGATTTCTTATTATTTAAATTCTGGTTTTCAAGAAGTATTTTTGTTTTGTTTTGTTTTGTTTTTAAACACCAGTCCCTGAGCAGAACACGTGGTTTAGTTTAATTACCTTTAAGGAGTCAATTAAGCAGACCAGGCTATAAAATAAAAGCATGGGGATAGAATTTCGCTCATCCTTCTAAACGCTAAAGACTTTTCATTTTGGTGGCAACAGCAGCTTTTGTGAATTAGAACAACCCGAACCTACCAGAAAGAATAAGAGTAAACATTCAGCTAACCACAGTGACCAGGGGGAGGGAGAGCGGAGAGCTTGCAAATCCCCTTACTCACCGAAATGGGCTCCTTTTGTGTGATTTCCTGCGGAGGCAGCAGTCAGGGCTGCTATTTATACAGCGGCCCTCCCCCTAGTCCCACACTGCATCCAGCGAACACCTCCTGCTCCCTCTCTCCAGAATGGGAAAGGTAAGTGCTGGGTACCTGATGCTCAATCTTTGCCGCGTCGCGGCATCTTCAGAGGGGATGCAAATCGCTTCATGCTTCCACATTTCCCATTTTGCAGATCACCTTCTACGAGGATCGGGGCTTCCAGGGCCGCTGCTACGAGTGCAGCAGCGACTGCCCCAACCTGCAGCCCTACTTCAGCCGCTGCAACTCCATCCGGGTGGACAGCGGCTGCTGGATGCTCTACGAGCGCCCCAACTACCAGGGCCACCAGTACTTCCTGCGGCGCGGCGACTACCCCGACTACCAGCAGTGGATGGGCCTCAACGACTCCGTCCGCTCCTGCCGCCTCATCCCCCCAGTGAGTGTGGCTCTGTCTTTGCCTTCCTCTCTTTGGAAATCAAAGCCATTAAAAACTGTCAGCCTTCAACCAAATCGTTCCACCTGGAGAGCAGAAAGGGGGAGTGACCCCAATGCATGCAGTCAGTTCTAGAAGGGTGTCCCAGATAGCAAGCTGTTCTTCATGAACTCTGTGGTGGTTTTCTTAAAATCACATATTCCCAGTGTTTCATGTTTTAAACGGAATCAAAAATGAAAAGACTCATTAACAAAAAGCAGAACATAGAAGAGACGGAAGTTATCATCTGTTCGAGACAGAATTTCTTTTTTTTGTATTGAAGTATAGTTGATTTACAATGTTCTGTTAATGTCTGCTGTACAGCAAAGTGATTCAGTTATACATACATACATTCTTTGTTTTATATTCTTTTCCATTATGGTTTTTCACCAGATACTGAATATGGTTCTCTGGGCTATACAGTAGGACCTTGTTGTTTATCCATTCTATATATAATAGTTTGCCTCTGCTAACCTCAAACTACTCCCACTCCAAGATATAATTTCTTTTCTTTTTTTTTCAAGATATAATTTCTTAAAGTGGTCATTCCAAGCCATATCAACTCAGAAATCCAATAGATCACAACTTATAAACACAAGCTGGTTCTGTTTAATTGATAAAAATACTTTTGCTTGCTTTGGCTTACTTTTCTATTTGATTATCCTGCTAGAGAAGACAGGCCCCCTGGCTTCTATTCTGATTTTGTAGGCAGTACCTATTAGCTCACCTAGAGGTAGAAATTAGAGGAAAGGCCACATCCAAAAATAAACTTTGAGATTCAGTCTTTCCTAGAGAGTGATGGCAGAGCTCTTAGAAGAATGTGTAGAAGTGTGGGAGCATGAGATATGGTGTCATCCAAACAGAGCTGCAAGAAGACCATTCCTGCTGCTGAGGGAATGAGGAAGTGGAGGGTAGGAGGCCAGAAAGGAAGCTTAAGAGTCACATAGATGGAAATTTGAACTGCAAATGAAGTTATGAAAAGAGATGTAGGGAAGATGTGTCATCTTATTTTTTTACAAGAGCTTAATAATCCATAGTATGCATGAAAACCAAAACATTAGTCTTACAGAAAATAGCTAAATGTTGATTCCTTTATAACAAGGGTAATATATCAAATGAGGCTTCACTTTCCAATGACGCTCACTTTTCTCCTTTGAGAGGGACGTTCTCTAATAACAAGCACTAAAATGATCAGTTTTATTTTAGACAAACCTAAATTCCCAAGGACAGAGACTGGTGCATAGCAGTTGAAGAGCTGCTAAGTTCTGTTCCTAGCTTAGCCCATCCACCGTGAGATTCACGGCTGGGCGATGGGGACCAGGAAGGCTCCTTAACTCCGCAACATGGTTGTGGTGAAAGCAGGCTTGGACTAAGGGAACTTTAATTTCTCTCTATTTGTGTTCACTTACTTTTTCTTTTCTGTCTGCCACCCTAGCACACCGGCACTTACAGAATGAGAATCTATGAGAGAGATGACTTCAGAGGACAAATGTCAGAGATCACAGACGATTGTCTCTCTCTTCAGGACCGCTTCCACCTCACTGAGATCCACTCCCTCAACGTGCTGGAGGGCTCCTGGGTCCTTTACGAGCTGCCCAACTACAGGGGAAGGCAGTACCTTCTGAGGCCGGGAGAGTACAGGAGATATCTTGACTGGGGGGCGATGAATGCCAAAGCTGGTTCTTTAAGACGGGTGACAGATTTTTACTGAAGTATTTTCATTCTCCATTTTTCTCCTTTAGAATCTAATAAAAGATTTAGCTTGTGTTTCTGGCACTAATAGAGTCCTGCCTTTCTTTTAATCTATTAGGACTTCAAAAGCAATAATGTCACTTGGCCAGACATGATAACATATGTTTTCAAGATGGGGAACAACCTCTTATAAGGGGAATTAAGTAGAGGATATTATTGCCAGCATTCTTTTAAAGGCTAGGCCATGTAGGCTCAAAGTTCAGTTCAACTGGGCTCAACCCATTTGTGGTTAATCTTACAAAGATATCTTTACAGTTACAATAATAAACAAGTACTTATTGAAACACCTCAAGTTATCCCTCCAGGTTATCCCCACCATCTTCCCTATAGAGTCCAAGTCTTAATTGATAAGGAAAGCCATTCTCATCTAGACTCTTACTTTAGCCCCATAAACAAACAAATAAATGAACTGGTCCTCTTACCTACTGCACTCCTTATCCTTCTAACAGCTTCCATCCCTTTTCTCCCATTTCCAATACCTCATACCTCCATGAGATTTCCCAATAGAATTCACTGTCTCTTTGCTATATGTGCTTTGTACAAAATTTTCAGGATTTTTACCAAAAACCATATGCACATAGGAAAACTCTGCCTCCTATCATTTTTTTTTTTTCTGGCCATGCTGCATGTGGGTCTTAGTTCCCCTTCCAGGGATCGAACCCACACCCCCTACAGTGGAAGCACGGAGTCTTAACCACTGGACGGCCAAAGTAGTCCCTGCCTCCCATCATTTTAATGGGAGTAAAGTACTGTGACCATATATGAAAAATAAGGGACTTCCCTGGTGATGCAGTGGTTAAGAATCCTCCTGCCAATGCAGGGGATACGGGTTCCATCCCTGGGCTGGGACGATCCCACATGCCGCAGAGCAACTAAGCCTGTGCACCACAACTACTGAGCCTGAGTTCTAGAGCCCGCATGCCACAAGTACTGAAGCTTGCACGCTCTAGGGCCTGCATGATGCAACTACTGAGCCTGCGTGCTGCAACTACTGAAGCCCATGCACCCAGAGCCTGTGCTCCGCAACAAGAGAAGCCACTGCAATGAGAATCCCGGGCACCGCAATGAGAAGTAGCCCCTGCTGGCCACAACTAGGGAAAGCCCACACGCAGCAATGAAGACCCAATGCAGCCAAACTAATAATAATAATAATAATAAAGAAAAATAATACTAAATCAAAAAAGGGCACTAAAATTTTCTGGAGAAGTTTGCTTGTTTGATTGATTTGTTTTCTTTATTTTAAAAACATAGATTAAGGTCACTAATAAAAAATTACAACATAATAAATTAAATAAATTAAAAATAGGGGAATGAAAAAATTGGGTCAGAAGAAAAGCAAGAGAGAGAGAGAGAGATGGAGCCAGGAGTGAAGCTTGAGCCCAAACTGGGGGCTATAAACGCACTTTGGTGGCTGAAGTTAGAACCAGATTTGGATCCAGCAGCCAAGACGTAGAAGGAAACATGATCAGTTCCATGACTGACAGAGTCCATAAGACAAATAAATTAATTCTTCAATTAATTCCCAGTACTGAAACCTAAAAGAAAATTTTCTTGTGGGTCCTAGTAAAGAAGATACTGAGTAAACAACGTCCTCAATAACATCCTGTGATAATTAAATACGGTTCTTAGCACTGTTTCTTATAAAGTTCCCCAATGAAGCTGACAGCTTCAGGTCAAAATTCATCTGAAGTACCCCATCCATTGAGATTCTAATAAATGGCTCAAAGCTCATCTCACAGCAGGTGGGAGACTTATGTACCCACTTCTTCCAACACACATATACCCAATGTTTCTTGGAATTCTGGAGAGGAGACGAGTTGTTTATGTTTTTCCAGTTACTCTCCACTCTGAACTCCTGCCTTGTCATTGAGTGGATCCACACTGACCCAAAGTGGAGACATAGTGCCTTTTCCTTGAACTCCTGAACCATTTCTCACATAAAGCATTAATGTGTGCAGCCAGCTTTGTTATAGAGGTTGTGAGGGGAGAGATGCAAGTTTAGATCACAATAGCACAACAGTATCAAGTTTAATATTGGATGACCCTGCTCTAGTCTGCAAGCTCCAGCCTCCTGCTGGGTGGCCTGGTCTTTCCCTTCCTTGCTCCTCTCTTCTCTGTCCTTAGATGTACCCACATGGTTGCTCATTCTCTGTAGAGTCTCCTTCCATTTCACGCATTCAAGGGCTCCATAACCACCACCCAAGTGGCTTATTACCAGAGCAAGCATATAATTTGTTGCTTATCCTGAGTCATTTTTGAGAGTGAGTGTGTTCTATTAAGGATTACACTGGAGCAAGAAGCATGAACCAGGACCGTTCCAGGCAAGCTGAGGCACATGGTAAGGCTCTTTATAAAGGTTCCGTCCCTGGAAAATAGATTCTTGTATTATTTGATATTAATTGTTCCTAAATCTCAGCTCTTTAACCTTTAAACTCCCAAAACTAGTGTTGGCTTCCTGGAGACATTAGCCAGGGTCTTCTGTCAATAATAATACAGCAAACATGAATGAGAAAGCCAAAAGCTTCTTGCAGTGCCAAGTTTTACATTATTTGCCTAGTAGGCTTAAAATCACAGACATCAGACATGGAAATTATCCTGAAACACCTGAAATGAAGGCACATAAAATTAGAGACCCTGGATCTCATTGATCAAGTTTGCAAGTTGCTTCCCTTCCTGCGGCACAGGCAAAGAGAATGCTATCCACCCTCTAATCCCAACTTAAAGAAAAGGTCAACAGTGGGGAGTGGCCAGGGAAAGACATTATGCCCAAACTAACTCCTAATCTACCCTTCCTCCTTCTCTCTATCCTCTCTCCAAACACTGGGACCTTGAAGAGATGAGTGTCTGAGGTGAAAGCAGAGAAGGGATACCCTACAGGATCCCACTAACCTTCTCCCCATGAAGATGAACCAACAATTTGAGATAACCCTGGTATCAGCCTACATACCCTACACACACTAGTATTTCCTGTATATCCTAGTTTGTTATAAGTCCAGATTTTAAAGCTTTTTCTTCCCTTTTTTTCCTCTTTTCTCCCTTTGAATCCACTGTGTCTTCTGGACTAACCTTACAAAAGTTCCACCAAGCACAGAAACTGAAGTAGCAGCTATTCCATAAAAGTGTCAAGACCCCACTCTATTGAGCTACACCCTCAAAATGTTCTCCTCACTATGGGTTCCCTCTCCAGTTTTCCTTCCCCATTGTCAAGGGGTAGGTCCTGATGTAAGCAGGTGTCTTATTCCATCCCCTCTGGACTTTTGGAGTTCAAATTTTCTTCTTTGTGGGTTTGTTAAAGCAAAACTGACAGTCACAACCACCTGTTGCTTAAACAAGAAGGCGTATTGTTTTTGTTTCTTTTTTTCAAATATTTATTTTATTTTTGTTTTTTTATTTTGGGCTGTGTGGGGTCTTAGTTACAGCACGTGGGATGTTCGTTGCAGCATGTAGACTTCTTAGTTGCAGCATGCATGTGGGATCTAGTTCCCCGACCAGGGATCGAGCTCTGGTCCCCGGCATTGGGAGCATGGGGTCTTAGCCATTGGACCACTGGGGAAGTCCCAAGACGTATTGTTCTTGTCGATGAAAAATTAATCAGTCAATTTAAGAAAGAATTGGAAACTTTTATTCGAGCCAAATTTGAGGATTATAACCTGGGAAGAGCATCTCAGGAAGCTCTGAGAACTGTTCCGCCTGTTAGAAGTCAAGACACAGTGTATATATAAGTTTTTTGAGACAGAGGGCTGTACATTAAATGACATATTATCGACAGTTTACATAATCCACATTTAAGCGCCATTGTGGTGGGTCACGTGACCCTTTACAAGCTCTAGAGGGAATGTTGGACTTATCTGGTGGCACAGTGGTTAAGAATCCACCTGCCAATTCAGGGGACACAGGTTCGAGCCCTGGTCCAGGAAGATCCCACATGGCGCAGAGTAACTAAGCCCGTGTGCCACAACTACTGAGCCTGCGCTCTAGAGCCCGTGAGCCACAACTACTGAAAAGCACGCTGCCTAGAGCCCATGCTCCACAACAAGAGAGGCCACAGCAATGAGAAGCCCGCACACCGTAACGAAGAGTAGCCCTTGCTCGCAGCAACTAGAGAAAGCCTGCGCACAGCAACGAAGACCCAACACAGCCAAAAATAAATAAATAAATATTTATTTATTTAAAAAAGAAAACCAAAAAGAAGGAATGTTATCTTTTAAGGAGTTGTCTTTTTGGTGCTAGGAGAACATTGCTGTTTATGGTTGAGCAGGTATTCTTGATGATGGAGGAGGTTTGGTTGATGTATAATGCAGATACACAATGCGGCGGGGAAAGGGGAAGCCAAAGGGCAGAAAAGAATTTTTATGTTGAAATTTTTCTTGCCTTGCCATAAAATATGAGTTTTATTTCACATTTTGAACATGAAAATTCATTTGTTCCAAGAGGAATGCCATAGGAGTTAAGCAGAGGTGGGTCAATGATTGCTTCCTGTCTTCATGTCAGTTACTGAATGGCCATCAAAGACAAGCCAAGAAAGAGAACCAGAGGCTGGTGTTATGATGGTGATCTCCGGGTCCTTACCCAGTCTCCTTGTTTGGGAGAGTTTGGTCTACATGGCCGCCAACCAAATGACCTCTTCTCATTTAACCAAGCACATATATGATACAAATGCTACATTAATTATCAATACTAGGAAGCAAACATGTGGGTAGTAAGGTCAACAGTTGACTGGACCTCAGACACTAACAAAACTCTGGAATTGGACACTGCTGTTGTAATAGTAATTTGGCGTCTCAGGAGACATAAAATTAGAATCACGAAGGAGCAGAGGGCTTAGGGGACAGCACAGTTCTGTTATCTCTCTTTTGCTTACTCATCTCACCTATTATAAATGCCCATTAAATAGATCAAATGCAGGGTGCTTGTGTCATCCTACACATTGAAAGTTGCAAATGCTGAACTTTGATGTGAGTGTGTAGGCCCGTTGCGCTGAGCATTTGAAAGAGGTCCCGTGGACTATTACAACGATGAATTTCAGACGAGGGAATAACGCTCATATCCCCCAGACATTTATTGAGTAAACTTTATGGGCCAGTTCATTTTTCCAGTTAGTGAGAATACAAAAGTAAAGATGGGTGGCAGGACGGTGGGGTGGGGATTAACATATACACATTACTATACATAAAACAGTAAACAACAAGGACCTCATATATAGCACAGGGGACTATACTCAATAACCCATAAGGGAAAATCATCTGAAAAAGAATAGATATAAATATATGTATAACTGAATCGCTACACCTGAAACTAACAGAACGCTGTATATCAGCTATACACACAGACACACACACACACAAAGAAAAGAAAGGAAAAGAAAAGAAAAGAAGAAGGAATAAATCAGAGTAGTGTTTTTCAAAGTTTGGTCCAAGAACAACCTGCTGCTGCCAGTTAAAATGCAGATTCCTAGAGTCTTTTCCAGATCTAATGATGCAGAGTCTCAGAAGAGGGTAGAGCCTGGCAATTAGCATTTTTAATAAGCACAGGTGATTCTTAATGCATCCTGGAATTTGAAAAACACTAGATGATTTCTAAAGTTCCTTCCATATCTACATTTTTACCACAAAATGGCTTTGTGGTGGAGACATTTTTCAGGCATCTTTGAGAGAGACAAATGGGCTGAAGTCATCCTTAATAATGTCTCACTATTACTAATATCAAACGTTTATTCAGTGCTCATTTGTGCCAAGTATGTGCCAAACACATTAAACACATAATCCCATTTATTCAGGTCCATGTCCTTTAGCCAAAAGCCACCAGACACACCTGTTGTGAAACAAAGGGGTTTGTTACTGGTTACAGTGACGGAGAGAACATACACCATAGGGAAGCATGGACTGTCTCCGTAAGAGGATTAGAGAGAACTATGATAGGATTTCTACATTGGTTGGGTGACTTGGGGAAGTGCCTAAAAAGTCAGAAGTTGGACTTCCCTGGTGGTCCAGTGGTTAGGACTCCACACTTTCACTGCAGGGGGCACGGGTTCAATCCCTGGTTGGGGAACTAAGATCCCACATGCTGCTCGGCGCGGCCAAAAAAACATAAAATAAATAATACAATAAAAAGCAGGAGTTCACTAAATTGGATGTTGTCAGACAGCAAGGGTAATTTTATGATTGGATATCTTAATAGATCTACTCATGGGGAAGGGAGCAAAGAACAAGGATAAAGCTGCAATTGATAAAGAAGTAGCAGTTAATCATTTTGGCTGAGAGAGGGCCTGTGTCTGGTATTTTGTGGGTGGCACATTCGCTTTGTTTTTGCCTATGCTTAGACAAAATTATGAAGTCCCTTATTTTGTCTCATTTCATCATGGTCTCAGGGTAACCTTGCCTCAGTTGGTATTTCGTGGGATTGTTTATGTCTAATAGGGAAATATGGCCTAGCTCTGAGGGCAAAGCCAGCTTCCAAATATTAGAGGCTGCTGGCCCTTTCTTTCATTCTTTCTTTTCTTTCTTTCTTTCTTTCTCTCTCTCTCTCATTCGACATACTATATCCCATGAGATAAGTATTATGAAATAACTCCTGCTCTGAGAGGTTGTGTGGCTTGCCAAGTTCATGTGGCTACAAAGTGGACATTCTGAGTCCACGAAGCTTTACTGCCTTCCCCTGGTAAAGGGAAAGCAGTCTATAAAGCAACATACTTCTCAGTCTTGAACTCAATGGTCATAAAAACCTTTCTTTTGGTTCTTATCACAAGTCGGCTACGAGGGGCTGGTTTCCAGTTATATGAAGCGTACTCACCAAAGAGGAAGTTAAAAGCTATGCCTTAAAGCATTGTCAAAACTAGCAAAAATCAGAATCCAGATTTGTGTCCTGTACTGGATTGACAAGTCCTGTGAAGAAAGCAGTTTTAAGATACAGTGGTTTCTGTGGTCCAGAAAAACTAGTGCTTGTGGCATTCTGCTTCACCCACAGCCTCTCTGGAATTCTGGGGCACTTCCATAAAGACATAGATTTTTTCCCCCATAATACACAGGGCATAAATGAATCATATGTATAGAGACATGAGTTTCAGGTCAAAAGTTCAGACTGATGTGCTGATAAATTTATAAAACACTAAGAATCCAAATAAAAGCAACTCTAGGGACTCATCCAGAACCCGAACAGGACAGCGTTAGAATATACCAGAGAATGAGGGCAGACTAGACAGGCATTTCCACTGAATGCAGCATGTAAAAGCGATCCATAAAATCCCCTTACTCACCCTCGGGGCCCCTTTTGTGTTGTTCTTGCCAACACAGCAGCCGTCCTGCTATATAGACCCGCTGCGCTGCCGGGGCCCCATCACACTGAACTTGCATCATCCGTGTCAACCAGCCATGGGGAAGGTAAACGGAACACAAGTGAAATAAAATGGAGGGGGGAAAAATGCCTCGCTACAAGATCTGTTATGGGGAGCAAATGATTTAATTTTGAATTATACTTCCTTTGTAGATCACCTTCTACGAGGACCGGGGCTTCCAGGGCCGCTGCTACGAGTGCAGCAGCGACTGCCCCAACCTGCAGCCCTACTTCAGCCGCTGCAACTCCATCCGGGTGGACAGCGGCTGCTGGATGCTCTACGAGCGCCCCAACTACCAGGGCCACCAGTACTTCCTGCGGCGCGGCGACTACCCCGACTACCAGCAGTGGATGGGCCTCAACGACTCCGTCCGCTCCTGCCGCCTCATCCCCCCAGTGAGTGTGGCTCTGTCTTTGCCTTCCTCTCTTTGGAAATCAAAGCCATTAAAAACTGTCATCCTTCAACCAAATCGTTCCACCTGGAGAGCAGAAAGGGGGAGTGACCCCAATGCATGCAGTCAGTTCTAGAAGGGTGTCCCAGATAGCAAGCCATTCTTCATGAACTCTGTGGTGGTTTTCTTAAAATCACATATTCCCAGTGTTTCATGTTTTAAACGGAATCAAAAATGAAAAGACTCATTAACAAAAAGCAGAACATAGAAGAGACTGACGTTATCATCTGTTCAAGACAGAATTTCTTTTTTTTGTATTGAAGTATAGTTGATTTACAATGTTCTGTTAATGTCTGCTGTACAGCAAAGTGATTCAGTTATACATACATACATTCTTTTTTTAATATTCTTTTCCATTATGGTTTTTCACCAGATACTGAATGGTTCTCTGGGCTATACAGTAGGACCTTGCTGTTTATCCATTCTATATATAATAGTTTGCCTCTGCTAACCCCAAACTACTCCCACTCCAAGATATAATTTCTTTTCTTTTTTTTTCAAGATATAATTTCTTAAAGTGGTCATTCCAAGCCATATCAACTCAGAAATCCAATAGATCACAACTTATAAACACAAGCTGGTTCTGTTTAATTGATAAAAATACTTTTGCTTGCTTTGGCTTACTTTTCTATTTGATTATCCTGCTAGAGAAGACAGGCCCCCTGGCTTCTATTCTGATTTTGTAGGCAGTACCTATTAGCTCACCTAGAGGTAGAAATTAGAGGAAAGGCCACATCCAAAAATAAACTTTGAGATTCAGTCTTTCCTAGAGAGTGATGGCAGAGCTCTTAGAAGAATGTGTAGAAGTGTGGGAGCATGAGATATGGTGTCATCCAAACAGAGCTGCAAGAAGACCATTCCTGCTGCTGAGGGAATGAGGAAGTGGAGGGTAGGAGGCCAGAAAGGAAGCTTAAGAGTCACATAGGTGGAAATTTGAACTGCAAATGAAGTTATGAAAAGAGATGTTGGGAAGATGTGTCATCTTATTTTTTTACAAGAGCTTAATAATCCATAGTATGCATGGGAACCAAAACATTAGTCTTACAGAAAATAGTTAAATGTTGATTCCTTTATAACAAGGGTAATATATCAAATGAGGCTTCACTTTCCAATGACGCTCACTTTTCTCCTTTGAGAGGGACGTTCTCTAATAACAAGCACTAAAATGACCAGTTTTATTTTAGACAAACCTAAATCCCCAAGGACAGAGACTGGTTGAAGAGCTGCTAAGTTCTGTTCCTAGCTTAGCCCATCCACCGTGAGATTCACGGCTGGGCGATGGGGACCAGGAAGGCTCCTTAACTCCGCAACATGGTTGTGGTGAAAGCAGACTTGGACTAAGGGAACTTTAATTTCTCTCTATTTGTGTTCACTTACTTTTTCTTTTCTGTCTGCCACCCTAGCACACCGGCACTTACAGAATGAGAATCTATGAGAGAGATGACTTCAGAGGACAAATGTCAGAGATCACAGACGATTGTCTCTCTCTTCAGGACCGCTTCCACCTCACTGAGATCCACTCCCTCAACGTGCTGGAGGGCTCCTGGGTTCTTTATGAGCTGCCCAACTACAGGGGAAGGCAGTACCTCCTGAGGCCGGGGGAGTACAGGAGATATCTTGACTGGGGGGCGATGAATGCCAAAGCTGGTTCTCTAAGGCGGGTGACAGATTTTTACTGAAGTATTTTCATTCTCCACTCTTCTCCTTTAGAATCTAATAAAAGATTTAGCTTGTGTTTCTGGCACTAATAGAGTCCTGCCTTTCTTTTAATCTATTAGGACTTCAAAAGCAATAATGTCACTTGGCCAGACATGATAACATATGTTTTCAAGATGGGGAACAACCTCTTATAAGGGGAATTAAGTAGAGGATATTATTGCCAGCATTCTTTTAAAGGCTAGGCCATGTAGGCTCAAAGTTCAGTTCAACTGGGCTCAACCCATTTGTGGTTAATCTTACAAAGATATCTTTACAGTTACAATAATAAACAAGTACTTATTGAAACACCTCAAGTTATCCCTCCAGGTTATCCCCACCATCTTCCCTATAGAGTCCAAGTCTTAATTGATAAGGAAAGCCATTCTCATCTAGACTCTTACTTTAGCCCCATAAACAAACAAATAAATGAACTGGTCCTCTTACCTACTTCACTCCTTATCCTTCTAACAGCCTCCATCCCTTTTCTCCCATTTCCAATACCTCATACCTCCATGAGATTTCCCAATAGAATTCACTGTCTCTTTGCTATATGTGCTTTGTACAAAATTTTCAGGATTTTTACCAAAAACCACATGCACATAGGAAAATTCTGCCCCCTATCATTGTTTTTTTTCTGGCCACGCTGCATGTGGGTCTTAGTTCCCCTTCCAGGGATCGAACCCACACCCCCTGCAGTGGAAGCACGGAGTCTTAACCACTGGACGGCCAGAGTAGTCCCTGCCTCCCATCATTTTAATGGGAGTAAAGTACTATGACCATATATGAAAAATAAGGGACTTTGGTGGTGGCACAGTGGTTAAGAATACTCCTGCCAATGCAGTGGATATGGGTTCGATCCCTGGGCTGTGAAGATCACACGTGCTGCGGAGCAACTAAGCCCATGCACCACAACTACTGAGCCTGAGCTCTAGAGCCTGCACGCCACAAGTACTGAAGCCCATGTGCCTAGAGCCTGTGCTCCGCAACAAGAGAGACCACCGCGATGACAAGCCCACGTACCATACGAAGAGTAGCCCCTGCTCGCCGCAACTAGAGAGGCTGGGTGCAGCAAGGAAGACCCAATGCAGCCAAAAATAAATAAATATTTAATTTAAAAAAACAAAAAGAAGGAATGTTATCTTTTAAGGAGTTGCCTTGTTGGTGCTAGGAGAATGTTGCTGTTTATCGTTGAGCAGGTATTCTTGATGATGGAGGAGGTTTGGTTGATGTATAATGCAGATAAACAATGCTGGGGCGAGAGGAGAGGCCAAAGGGCAGAAAAGAATTTTTATGTTGAAATTTTTCTTGCCTTGCCATAAAATATGAATTTTATTTCACATTTTGAACATGAAAATTCATTTGTTCCAAGAGGAATGCCATAGGAGTTAAGCAGAGGTGGGTCAATGATTGCTTCCTGTCTTCATGTCAGTTACTGAATGGCCATCAAAGACAAGCCGAGAAAGAGAACCAGAGGCTGGTGTTATGATGGTGATCTCCGGGTCCTTACCCAGTCTCCTTGTTTGGGAGAGTTTGGTCTACATGGCCGCCAACCAAATGACCTCTTCTCATTTAACCAAGCATGTATATGATACAAATGCTACGTTAATTATCAATACTAGGAAGCAAGCATGTGGGTAGTAAGGTCAACAGTTGACTGGACCTCAGACACTAGCAAAACTCTGGAATTGGACACTGCTGTTGTAACAGTAATTTGGCATCTCAGGAGACATAAAATTAGAATCACGAAGGAGCAGAGGGCTTAGGGGACAGCACAGTTCTGTTTCCTCTCTTTTGCTTACTCATCTCGCCTATTATAAATGCCCATTAAATAGATCAAGTGCAGGGTGCTTGTGTCATCCTACACATTGAAAGTTGCAAATGCTGAACTTTGATGTGAGTGTGTAGGCCCGTTGCGCTGAGCATTTGAAAGACGTCCCGTGGACTATTACAACGATGAATTTCAGACGAGGGAATAACGCTCATATCCCCCAGACATTTATTGAGTAAACTTTATGGGCCAGTTCATTTTTCCAGTTAGTGAGAATACAAAAGTAAAGATGGGTGGCAGGGCAGTGGGGTGGGGATTAACATATACACATTACTATACATAAAACAGTAAACAACAAGGACCTCATATATAGCACAGGGGACTATACTCAATAACCCATAAGGGAAAATCATCTGAAAAAGAATAGATATAAATATATGTATAACTGAATCGCTACACCTGAAACTAACAAAACACTGTAAATCAGTTACACACACACACACACACAAACACAAGGAAAAGTAAGGAAAAGAAAAGAAAAGAAGAAGGAATAAATCAGAGTAGTATTTTTCAAAGTTTGGTCCAAGAACAACCTGCTGCTGCCAGTTAAAAATGCAGATTCCTAGAGTCTTTTCCAGATCTAATGATGCAAAGTCTCAGAAGAGGGTAGAGCCTGGCAATTAGCATTTTTAATAAGCACAGGTGATTCTTAATGCATCCTGGAATTTGAAAAACACTAGATGATTTCTAAAGTTCCTTCCATATCTACATTTTTACCACAAAATGGCTTTGTGGTGGAGACATTTTTCAGGCATCTTTGAGAGAGACAAATGGGCTGAAGTCATCCTTAATAATGTCTCACTATTACTAATATCAAACGTTTATTCAGTGCTCATTTGTGCCAAGTATGTGCCAAACACATTAAACACATAATCCCATTTATTCAGGTCCATGTCCTTTAGCCAAAAGCCACCAGACACACCTGTTGTGAAACAAAGGGGTTTGTTACTGGTTACAGTGACGGAGAGAACATACACCATGGGGAAGCATGGACTGTCTCCGTAAGAGGGTTAGAAAGAACTATGATAGGATTTCTACATTGGTTGGGTGACTTGGGGAAGTGCCTAAAAAGGCAGAAGTTGGACTTCCCTGGTGGTCCAGTGGTTAGGACTCCGCACTTTCACTGCAGGGGGCACGGGTTCAATCCCTGGTCGGGGAACTAAGATCCCACATGCTGCTCGGTGCGGCCAAAAAAACATAAAATAAACAATAAAATAAAAAGCGGGCTTCCCTGGTGGCGCAGTGGTTGAGAGTCTGCCTGCCAATGCAGGGGACACGGGTTCGAGCCCTGGTCTGGGAAGATCCCACATGCCGCGGAGCAACTAGGCCCGTGAGCCACAGCTACTGAGCCTGCGCGTCTGGAGCCTGTGCTCCGCAACAAGAGAGGCCGCGACAGTGAGAGGCCCGCGCATCGCGATGAAGAGTGGCCCCCGCTTGCCGCAACGAGAGAAAGCCCTCGCACAGAAACGAAGACCCAACACAGCCAAAAATAAATAAATAAATAAATAAATTTTTAAAATAAAGTAAAAAGCAGGAGTTCACTAAATTGGATGTTGTCAGACAGCAAGGGTAATTTTATGATTGGATATCTTAATAGATCTACTCATGGGGAAGGGAGCAAAGAACAAGGATAAAGCTGCAATTGATAAAGAAGTAGCAGTTAATCATTTTGGCTGAGAGAGGGCCTGTGTCTGGTATTTTGTGGGTGGCACATTCGCTTTGTTTTTGCCTATGCTTAGACAAAATTATGAAGTGGCCTTATTTTGTCTCATTTCATCATGGTCTCAGGGTAACCTTGCCTCAGTTGGTATTTTGTGAGATTGTTTATGTCTAATAGGGAAATATGGCCTAGCTCTGAGGGCCAAGCCAGCTTCCAAATATTAGAGGCTGCCGGCTCTTTCTTTCTTTCTTTCCTTTCTCTCTTTCTTTCTTCCTTTCTTTCTTTCTTTCTCTCTCATTCAACATACTATATCCCATGAGATAAGTATTATGAAATAACTCCTGCTCTGAGAGGTTGTGTGGCTTGCCAAGTTCATGTGGTTACTAAGTGGACATTCTGAGTCCACGAAGCTTTACTGCCTTCCCCTGGTAAAGGGAAAACAATCTATAAAGCAATATACTTCTCAGTCTTAAACCCAATGGTCATAAAAACCTTTCTTTTGGTTCTTATCACAAGTCGGCTACGAGGGGCTGGTTTCCAGTTATATGAAGCGTACTCACCAAAGAGGAAGTTAAAAGCTATGCCTTAAAGCATTGTCAAAACTAGCAAAAATCAGAATCCAGATTTGTGTCCTGTACTGGATTGACAAGTCCTGTGAAGAAAGCAGTTTTAAGATACAGTGGTCTCTGTGGTCCAGAAAAACTAGTGCTTGTGGCATTCTGCTTCACCCACAGCCTCTCTGGAATTCTGGGGCACTTACATAAAGACATAGATTTTTTCCCCCATAATACACAGGGCATAAATGAATCATATGTATAGAGACGTGAGTTTCAGGTCAAAAGTTCAGAATGATGTGCTGATAAATTTATAAAACACTAAGAATCCAAATAAAAGCAACTCTAGGGACTCATCCAGAACCCGAACAGGACAGCGTTAGAATATACCAGAGAATGAGGGCAGACTAGACAGGCATTTCCACTGAATGCAGCATGTAAAAGCGATCCATAAAATCCCCTTACTCACCCCCGGGGCCCCTTTTGTGTTGTTCTTGCCAACACAGCAGCCGTCCTGCTATATAGACCCGCTGCGCTGCCGGGGCCCCATCACACTGAACTTGCATCATCTGTGTCAACCAGCCATGGGGAAGGTAAACAGAACACAAGTGAAATAAAATGGAGGGGGGAAAAATGCCTCTCTACAAGATCTATTATGGGGAGCAAATGATTTAATTTTGAATTATACTCCCTTTGTAGATCACCTTCTACGAGGACCGGGGCTTCCAGGGCCGCCACTACGAGTGCAGCAGCGACTGCCCCAACCTGCAGCCCTACTTCAGCCGCTGCAACTCCATCCGGGTGGACAGCGGCTGCTGGATGCTCTACGAGCGCCCCAACTACCAGGGCCACCAGTACTTCCTGCGGCGCGGCGACTACCCCGACTACCAGCAGTGGATGGGCCTCAACGACTCCGTCCGCTCCTGCTGTCTCATCCCCCACGTGAGTTTGATTCCAATCATGCCACCTGAGTGTCCTCACTCTGTTATTGATGGGTGTTAGGGCGAGGGAGGTTTTCCTTTAAATACACCTAAGGGTTAAGTGGGCTTTGGGTAGCTGACAAAGCCCAGGTAGATCCCGGCAGAAAAACAGCAGAGAATATAAGGAAGACTTCACTTAGGGAAAGAGTCAGTTTTGTTTTTATTCTTTGCTGCCATTAGGTCAGTCAAAGCTTGTCTGTAACAAATGTAGTATCACAATGGGATATAAAACAAACTTGCAAGTGGGAAGCTGTTTAGGCATAAGAAGGCAGTATTTCTAACAAATTAATTTTTACCTATAGTAAAGGAATTGATAATGAACAAATTAGATAGTTTCCACTGCAGACTAGTAAAAATGGAAAACTCTGTTGTTAATATAGGCTATTCAAAGCTATCTTCCAATTTTGGAAAAGGTAATTTTTCTTAATTTGGAAAATCAGTTGAATTCTGGTTTCAGACTATTTAAACAAATTTTCCACCAAAGGGTGTGATTTTTTAAAATCCTGTTTTAGTGGTAAATTTATGTGTATATGTATATAACTTTGGGGGATAATACTCTTATTAAAATACAGGCAAAATACTTATCGTTTTCCCCCAAAATGTAGGTTTATCACCTAGGAATCAAGAAATTATGGAATTAAGAATTAGGAATCAAGATATTTGAGTTCGTGATGGATTCTAACCCAGACCTTGAACTTCTTAAAAATTCCATCTCTCACATAAGAAATAGAAAATGAGCATTTGTTAAATGCTAGTAGAACACAGATCTATATGAAGCATTCACAGCAATTTCAGAGTCTCAGTTTTGACACTGACAATCTCATGCCCCAACCTGCCAAGTTCATCTCTTGTTTGGTTGCTTTTTCTGCTCTTTCTCTTTGTGGACCGAGCAGACAAGCTCCCACAGGCTGCGGTTGTATGAGAGAGAGGATCACAAAGGCCTCATGGTGGAGCTGAGCGAGGACTGCTCCTGCATCCAGGACCGCTTCCACCTGAATGAGGTCCGCTCCCTCCACGTGCTGGAGGGCTGCTGGGTCCTCTATGAGATGCCCAGCTACTGCGGCCGGCAGTACCTGCTGCGACCCCAAGAGTACAGGCGCTACCAAGACTGGGGGGCCATGGATGCTAAGGCCGGCTCTGTGCGGAGGGTGGTGGATTTATACTGAAATAGTTTCCCACTACCGTTTTCTCACTTTGGAACCTAATAAAGTATTTAGTCTGTATTGTTGGCAATCGCTGGCTTCTGTCTTTCTTTCATTGTGTGCCCATTAATTCACCTGTAAATACTCCCTCTTAAAGATTGAGGAGTGGATAAGAGGTGGCGGGGTCTGTTCTAGAAGAGCATCAAGGTAGGAAGAGTTTTGAACAAGGCTCAGAAGTGGGGGCGGAGAAAGGAGAGAGCCTGTCTGAGAAATAAAGGCAGATCAAAGGAGAGAGATGGGAGAGGGTGACTGGTGAGAAGGGAGGCATTCAGTTGAGGGCCTAAGGAACAGCATTCCAGGAGTTTCCATCTGATCCAAGAAGTAGCTGTAAGCCACAGAGTCACAGGTGAGTGGTGAGGGCAGCCCATTTGGAAAAAGCCTGATTAGACTATATAAGGAATTATACTTTTGTTTCCTTTCAAGCACAGTAATATATAACTAATGCCAGGGCTGCCATCAGCCATTGCCATACTTTTGGACTCAGCTGAAGACACTCCTTCTTATTCTAAAACAGCTCCTGACCAGGGTGCACCTCTTGGCCAGTACAGCTGCTGGACCAAACACTGAGTGAATTTTAGAAACTGCACAGCTGCTCACAGTGCCCAGCTAATGCAAATAAATTAATAAGATACACATTAATATTTTAAATAGATTTGCCTGATATAGTGTACCACAAACAATAAAAAGTTCTTTACTACAAAAAAGCAGGCTCAAATTTAAAGGCACATTGAAGAAAGCCATAATTTCTAGAGCCTTCTGATTGAAGTAAAATCTGCTTGCTCACAAGGGAAGCCCTGCATATTAAAAAAAAAAAATGAAAATTCTTTCATCAGTAGAAAATTATTTTTAACTTGAAGTTTTCCCTCCAAAGTGAAGGTCTCCCATAATCTTACTACTTTACACATCCTATAAAGAAAGAAGTGGAGGGGTCCCTCTGATCCCACACTTCATTGCTAGCCCTTCTGTACATTTGGTGGGTACCCTTCTTGAATTTTCCCTCATTTATATAGCTATCTCATGAAACACATATTTTTATTTCTTTACAAAAATGAAATCATGCTGTACATATTAGTCTGCAACTTGCTTTTATCAATAAAATGTAATGTGGTATGGACATCTATCTAGGTCAGTACCTTATTCTGTTAATGGCTGCATTGTGTTCCATTGTTGGAGGTTCCCTAGATTATTTAACCATTTATTCACTAGTGACTGGGCTTTTCCAATTTTGCTTTTCCAAACAAGGCTGCAACGAATATCGTCATACATATACCTTTATCGACACACGCCACAGTTTCTGGAGGATAGAGACCTAGAAGTGAGACTGCCCACTCATAGTGCAAGTTATTTTTTCTTTTAATGGACTGCGCAATTATTAGCCACCAAGGAGCCTACCTTCTTTGAGTTAGGGACTCACCATTTGCTGATTTCCATCACCATAGGCTTGCCGTGTACAGCACTGGGGATGAAAAAACAAACAAAACAAACAAACAGAAGGCATTGTCCCTACTGCCACAGAACTCTACACAGAAATAATACTAAATACTGACACCAAACAATAAATAAATACATAATCACTTTTTTTTGGTCAAGTACTTCCCAAGTACTAAATAACAAGTACGTAATCACTTGTTTATCAAGTGCTGTTGCTAAGAAGTTTTAAGGCATCCCATGACGCATTTCTAGGGGGAAAAATGGAGCAATATTTATTTATGTATTTCTCGTGAGATGTGTTTTTATTCCTTAACATTTGGGGAGGGAAAGTGTTTTCTTGGCATGACATACACATTTAGAACTTAATTACATACTTTTCTGTGACACTTTTTTTTCCCTGTTTTGGAATAACACCTCCAATGAAAACAGTTTCCTGTGAATAGGAAAAAAACTGTTTTTGACACAGCAGACAAAATGTTGCATCTCAGGAGTAGCCAGTTCCAGCCTTTGGCCCTTTGGCTGGGGAACGGGAGACCAGGAAGGCACAGGTCACTGTTTCCCTATCATGACCTCCTCCAGCTGACCTCCTTTTTTCTCGCCCCTCCTCCCACCTCACCCCCACCTCCATCCCCTAAATTTCTGCCCCTTTATTCCTTTCTCGAGCCCACTGGTCTTGAGGTACAAGCCTCCATTGGAATCCTCCAATGTACCTCCTGTCCGTCAGGAGAAATTTTAACAATCCAGAACTACAAAATCTGTCTTTTTCTTATGCTAAACATGCTTAAGACGCACATATAGCAATTCTAATAACAATCCAAACATTTAATAAATGTCTTATTTTCCCTCTCTTTGTTTCTCTCACACAAAATCACAGGGAGCTTGCAATCCAACAAGAAGTGGACTTTTTCTTCTTTAGAATTCCAAAAGAGAAATGTTGAGGAACCAGGTTCCAATCACTTTTACAGTCGGTTTTGTGCCTTTACTGGTGAATCATACATCTTTAGTAAAGGATTCTGAGAAGAATAAAGATTCATTATAGTTAATGAGAGTGGTAGTAGACAGGGATGAAAATGCTTGAGTAATTCTACTTTATTTAAAATGAAAATGTCATGTGACACAAGAAGAGTATGATAGTTTTCTAGTATAAGCCCCATTTGACGAACATTATCTTGAAGGTGAAAAAAATTAGCTCAATCACATACACTGAAAATCTGTTGGTTAGTGTAGCCACCTACGTTAATTATATGAGCTAGATCTTCTGGATGACTGGCTGCAATTTTTACCTCAGCACTTGCTGCTTCACCTTGTACTTTTATGTTATGGAGACAGCTTCTTTCCTTAAGCCTCATGAACAACCTCTGCTAACTTCAAACTTTTCTTCTTCAGTTTCCTCGCCTCTCTCAATCTTCATAGCATTGAAGAGAGTTAGGTTCTCCTTGCTCTGGTTTAGGCTTTGGCTTAAGGGAATGTAGTGGTTGGTTTGATCTTCTATCCAGACCACTCAAACTTTATCCATATAGGCAATAAGGCTGTTTCAGTTTCTTCATTAGTGTGTTCACTGGAGTAGCACTTTTAATTGCCTTCAGTAATTTTCCCGCTACATTCACAACTTGGCTAACTGTTTGGAGCAAGAGGCCTAGCTTTCAGCCTATCTTGACTTTCAACAAGCATATGCCTTCCTCACTAAGCATAATCATTTCTAGCTTTTGACTAAAAGTGAGATACACGTGACTCTTCCTTTCACTTGAACACTTAGAGGCTATTGTAGGGTTATTAACTGACCTAATTTCAATATTGTTGTGTCTCAGGGAATAAGGAGGCCCCAGGCGGGGAAGAGAGATGGGGAATAGTCTGTCGCTGGAGCAGTCAGGACACACAACATTTGTGGATTAAGTTCGCTGTCTTATATAGGTGCAGTTCACGGCGCCCCAAAGCAATTACAATAATAACATCAAAGATCACTGATTGGGCTTCCCTGGTGGCGCAGTGGTTGAGAATCTGCCTGCCAATGCAGGGGACACGGGTTCAAGCCCTGGTCTGGGAAGATCCCACATGCCGCGGAGCAACTAAGCCCGTGAGCCACAGCTACTGAGCCTGCGCGTCTGGAGCCTGTGCTCCGCAACAAGAGAGGCCGCGACAGTGAGAGGCCCGCGCACCGCGATGAAGAGTGGCCCCCGCTCGCCACAACTAGAGAAAGCCCTCGCACAGAAACGAAGACCCAACGAAGCCATAAATAAATAAATAAATAAATAAATAAAATTCAAAAAAAAATTTCCCTCTCAAATTTAAAAAAAAAAAAAGATCACTGATCACAGATCACCATAACAAATATCATTATGATGAAAAAGTTTGAAATATTGTGAGAATTACCAAAATGTGATACAGAGACTCTAAATGAGCAAATGCTGTTGGAAAAATGACCCTGCTAGACTTGCTCGATGCAGGGCTGCCACAAGTGTTCAATTTGTAAAAAACACAGTATCTGCAAAACTCAATAAAGCAAAGCACAGTAAAATGAGGTATACCTGTAAGTGAAACAACCTTTTTTAAGATGACAAGGAGTAATGGGTAGTATGGTGAACTGTGGAAAGAATGAACCAACCTAAAGCATCACCAAAAACATCTAAACACTGTGTCAGCCAAGCGAAATACATCTCCAAGTCCACAGCCCTCAAGGCTGTTCTTATTTCCACATTGGTGTGAAAGCTGGGGAGAGTCACCAACAATGGACATCACAGTAGTTTCCAGTGAATCCTCCCCCACCATGAAACTCCTTGGTACCATGTAAGCCCTCAAAACCCAACCATAGAGCCTGGGTAAGTGAGGAGAGGAAATCCCAACAATGACTAAAGTTAAATTTTCTCTCCATCCCAGTGGAATGAGACTTAGATTCATAAAATAATCTGAGTTACAGAAAATAAACAAAGTGGTATTTCTTATATCCTTCATTTTGTAGACTATTTACACTAGCTACACAAATCATTAACCCTGCATGCAGCAAAATCTGAACCTGAACTAGCCTCTTTTTTCTTCACTTTTGTTTGAAACCATGTGAATATTTATAGAGTGACAAAGGGTTACTTCCTGGACCAGAGCTCGGGACAACAGGGTGTTTCTTCTCTCTTGTTCTCCCTCCAAAGACAATTGCCATCATTCATTCCAGGCAACTGGTGTAGAGCTCTGCTTCTGTGCCACAGGTGCAAGGAGTCTCAGGTCTTAACCTATGCTCACTTAGCACACTAAATACAATTTGGGACTTAGGTTTTATACACATTTGTCACTCCCAGAATTTTCTGTAGAGCATTGAAATTAAGCCACCTTTTGGCCCACAGCATTCACATTTCAATTCTATGAGAAGTGTAGGGGGTTTTCCCTATTTCTTCCCCCACGCAGAAATAAAGCCTTCCCTCTTCCCATTTAATGAAAAAGCCAAGCCCAAAGTGCCCTTGTTTTGGTCCTCCAGTTGGATCCTAAATTTCAGCTGTAGCTGCAGGTCATCTGAAGTGGTGGTCGCCACTGACATCCCCATGCTGCTCCTCTAGACGCTCTCTGGGACTCTGCATTAGGGTTCTCATGCTTTACTGTTTTCACCTATCAACACTCTCCCCACAGAAAGAGCTCTGAGCAAAATGATGGTTTTTTTTAAATTTATTATTATTTTTCCTTCTTATTTTTTTCATTTTTAATTAAAATGATTTTTATTCTTTAGATTCTGGCTGCATATATTCCACTAGGCTAACATAAGTAACTCTGCAAATACATGCCTTTACATACTGGATAACAAGAACTGAAACATCATATTATACAGAGTTGGTGTCTAATTGATAAATATCAACTTACAAATATTTATGACCCAAAGTAAAGACAAAGTATTTCAATGAGTCAACATAGGACTGGGACTAATTCTTTGAACATCAAAGAGGCTAAAGGCGTAGGTCATCTTCCCCTCCAGTGCTCTTTCAGTCCTACAGACTATCCTCTTCCAGGCTGATAAATACTGTCTAAAGCCTTCCTAGAGTCCAAGCTTCTAGACATTTATTCCTCCCTCTCCCTACACCATTCCAGCTAAAGCTCCTCTTTGTGTTCATGCAATTAATTTCCTCTAAGTCAAAAGCTCTGTGTACTCTTGTTCTCCGTAGAACAAAGGTGTATCCAGATCCTACCAGAAATGGGTTTCTTAGGAATTTGGTTTTCTTTTATAATAACCTAAGAGGTAATCTGGTTTTGTATTTTAAAAGTATTACTTTTTCTTATTTCCTTAAGCTTTTAGAAATTTCCCTTTTAGTTCTTCTTTCTGAGATGAATCATCTTAAAACTATTCTCCGTTTTGAATTACGAGTAGCCAAGATAAAACATCCAATCTTCAGTCTACTTCCACGTATGACTGCAACAAAATCAGACCAAATACTAAAGATCTGCGTTTGCTGTTTTTGTTTTTGTTTGTTTACCACACTGAAAGTTTGAAGTTTTGTGAACCTTCTTGGTAAAACATTCCAATTTCTTACACCCTTTAATGAGGAAGCTCTCTTAAAAGACTAATTTGAAATTTTCAGTGTTCAGTACAGGTCATTTCCTTATTAACCATTAGTATTCAATATTATGGTGCATACTTCTTACAGATTAATTTATATTTGCCATATTAAGACTCTGACTTTTTTGCTCCACCGCTTATATTTTTTTGTTTTTCCCCAACCCGTACAAATAAAAGAGTGGACTATATATATGAAATGGCTGAAGCTCTACTTCTATTATTAAATAGACAATGTCCCAAATTACTTTTTTTTTTTTTTTCCAAACTGTCTCAATAGCATCAGCTAGTGATAGAAACTCCAGAGAGAAAGGGACCAAAACCCACAATGAGCCCCACGGACTCTGACAGCAAAGAGAAAAAAGAGAACACGAAAATCCCCTCACCCGGGGGCCCCTTTTGTGTCGTTCCTGCCAACGCAGCAGCCCTCCTGCTATATAGACCCGCGCGCCCGCCCCTCCGCACTGGACTCGCGTCCCCGCATCCAGCAGCCATGGGGAAGGTGAGCCCCGCGCCGGCGGGAGGGGCCCGCAGCCGGGCTGGAGGCCAGGCCTCTGAGCCCTGTCCTTCCCTTCCCTGCAGATCACCTTCTACGAGGACCGGGGCTTCCAGGGCCGCCACTATGAGTGCAGCGGCGACCACTCCAACCTGCAGCCCTGCTTCAGCCGCTGCAACTCAGTGCGCGTGGACAGCGGCTGCTGGATGCTCTACGAGCAGCCCAACTACCTGGGCAGCCAGTACTTCCTGCGGCGCGGCGACTACCCCGACTACCAGCACTGGATGGGCCTCAACGACTCCGTCCGCTCCTGCCGCCTCATCCCCCACGTGAGTTCAGTTCCATATCATTCTGGTTCACCTTGGACCCAGAATGGATAGTTTCAAGCAAAGGTTAAACATTTGCAGTAGTGATCGTTTAGAATAATTGAGAGTTTGGGGAAAAGGTAAGCTATGGTATATTAGTTCAATATAATTTGCCTTGAACAAAAGTAAAGTGTTGCCCAGGTACCAGTTAATCAACAAATATTTATTGAGTAAGAATGTATCGGCTGCCCCGGGCACGTATAAAATAGAGGTCCTGACCTGGAATCATTTACAATGGAGTTGTAGAAAAACCACTAATATCCAACAGAAAAATAATTAGGTGCTAGTTAGTTTCTGAGCAGACAGGAGTCGAAAAGGAAAATTTTACAAGGGTTAATTCTTGTAGGACTCTTTCCCATTTTTGCCTCTCAATTGCATGTTTTGGTTTTCCCCACCTGTACAAATAAAAGTACTTTTTCTCAGTAGAGAGCAATGCAGAGATTTTACACACAGGCTACATATAATTCATACGTGTCTTAAAACACTAAGGTTTTTTAAAAGTTAGTCCTTGGGCTTACTCATTTTTCTTTCCCATTTTTCCTCATTCTATTCATAAATTACTAAATGAAAATCAAGTATGTAACTGAGAGACTTCAGATGTTTCACTTTGCTTTCCACAGAAACAAAAGCATCTAAGCCCTTGGTGATTTTTCCAAGATTTATTTTAAACTCAATGTAGAGTAATTCATTTCATAAACTGACTTTACTGTTCAAAGACACATGCTTGAAAATTTAAAATAATTCTTCAAAATGGCAAAAACAGTAATAAGCTGTTAAAGATTTGGGTTTCTCTATGGTACAGTGTCCTGAGCGTGGTTAACAGTCCATCCTGGGAAATATCTGAATATATTAAAGAGTGAGATATCCTTCTTAATTTTTAGTCATACTTTATGATCTTGGAAAGGTACTGAATCTCCACCTTTAAAAATGAAGAGTATACAAAGATTCAGAAATAATGCATTTTTACCATATATTTGAAAATGGCTTGAGCTGGTCCTCACCAAACTGAATGGCATGAATGTGTTGGAATCATTTCATGGTTTGCTTTTCTCCTCTTTCCACCTCCGGATGGGCCAGGCTGGCTCTCACAGGATCAGACTTTATGAGAGGGAAGATTACAGAGGCCAGATGATAGAGATCACTGAGGACTGCTCCTCTCTTCAGGACCGCTTCCACTTCAATGAGATTTACTCTCTCAATGTGCTGGAGGGCTCCTGGGTCCTCTATGAGTTGCCCAACTACCGGGGAAGGCAGTATCTGCTGAGGCCGGGGGAGTACAGGCGCTACCATGACTGGGGGGCCATGAATGCTAAAGTGGGCTCCTTGAGGAGAGTCATAGATTTCTACTGAAATAAGTGCATCATTTCTCAATCTGGAAAGTAATAAAATATTTTCTGTTTTCCTGGCAATGGTTTGCTTGTGTTTTTCCTTTTTGTCCTACATTTATTATTTTATTTATACACTCACACACACACACACACACACACACAAGATGCACGTGGAAATCAAGGTGTATGATCTACGGGTAACAAAGAAAATTCTCACAATAGAACTATGCCTTCAAATGAAGCAGAGCTTTACAGTTTACAAAACACTTCATAATACATTATCTTATTTGATTCTCTGGCCTTTAAACACATTGCTGCTTCAAACCAGATAGTGAGATATCTCTTCAGTTTTTCTTTGAGGAGTGAGGATCTGAAAGCTGAGGCTCAGAGATAGTGTGACCCACTTGTTAAATCAGGGATTCTGAAGCTGGCTACAGTGGGCTTCAGAAGATTTTAAAATTCCCTAAATTGTATGCAAAATTGAGTTCACAAATCTCTGGCAGGCAGACTCTCTCTCTTTTTTTTTTTTTTTTCCTCTCCTTTCATTATTTTGCCTTTTTTTTTTTTTTTTTTTTTTCTTTCATGTTTGATTTTGTTGCTGAACTGGTCTCATGACACTCTCTGGACTAAGTGGAGGAATGCTGATGGGGAGAGAGAGGAGACGGTTCTGGAAAAATTTTTACCTTCCTAATGAAAGGGAGCAGCTGCCCTGGTGCCACAATTCCCTCTTATTTCAGACATTTTACACTCAAGGGGTGACAAGTACGAGGGAAATGTCACAGTTTCAGAAATGCTGGCCTTGATGTGGTCAATCCCCTGAACCAATGTTTATTAGTCAGGGCTCTCCAGAGAAACAGAACCCACAGGATCTATATAGATATAGATGAGGAGATTTATTATAGGAATTGGCTCATGTGATTATAGAAATTGAGAAGTCCCATTATCTGCAAGCTAGAGAATCCGGAAAGCTGGTGGCATAATTCAGTCTGGGTCCAGAGGCCTGAGAACCAGGAGTGCTGATGTCTGAGGGCAGAAGGAAGAGGGAGTTCATCCTTCCTTCTCCTTTTTGTTCTATTCAGGCCCTCAACAGATTGGATAGTCTTCTCTACTCAGTATATTGATTCAAATCCTAATCTCTCCTGGAAACACCCTCACAGACACACCTAGAAATAATGTTTTACCAGCTATCTGGGCATCCCTTAGCCCAGTGAAGTTGACATAAAATTAACCATCACACAATGCCAGCAACCCTTTACCTTGAGACTTCTTGTAATGGGAGTAAAATAAACCCACATTTGATTATGGCACCACCATTGGGTGTTCTTTTATTTGTAGTTCAATATACATTTCTAGCTGACACAGAGTATATGTGACTTTTTCCGAGGTGACTGTTTAGAACTTTATTCAGAGTCTCAAAGAAATTCCTAATGGAAAATCCCCCCCGCCAAGAAGAAGAAGAAGGGAAGGAGGGAGGAAAGCAAGTCACTATAGCACAATGAACTAATATGGTGTTTAACATATTTCAGGCCTGGAGATCATCTAACCTAGATCACTCATTTTATGTAAGGTAAACTAAGGTTCAATTCTAATTTCAAACAGTTAATAATAGAAGTGGCATCAGAATTCAGAACTCACAGCTCAGAAAATCAGTGATTTTCGATTGTGGAATCAGGAAGATGCTTGTCAAAATAACGACAGCACCAGCTTACAGATTCTTACCATGAGGTAAGCAACCAACCAACCAGGAACTGAATTAAATATATAGGATAATCCAAAGCTGCATTCTCTGTCTATATAAATGCTCACATGATACACACACAGTTATATATATTTATATAACTGTATACATATACTCTCCATATGTGTGTATATCTGTGTGTGTTTGTATATTGCCTGTGTAAGGTTATAGGGAAGTATAACACTATATTCACTTACCTTAGTTCTTCTACTGCTTGTTTTCTTACTTGCACTCTCATTGCTAGAATCTTAGAAAGGAGGAGTGGTGACTACGTTTGTACTCAAAGACAGATCTGATCAAGTCATTTCCCTGATTAAAAACCTTTGATATTAAAAAAAAAAAAAAAAACCTTTGATATTGCTCCACTGCCCACAGGGAAAAATTCTACCTTTTTCAAGAAACTGGCCCCAGCCTATCTACTTCCTCTCTTATTACCTGACCCCAGTTGTCCTTTACTCCATCTCATCTAAGTCATCCAATCATTTTAAGCATTTTCACACCTCTCTGAGTTTGCTCACATCTTTTCCTCACCCAGATTACTCTTCCCCACCTTCTACCCAGTGAGCTACTCATCCTCCAAAGCTTGATCAGAATTCACCCCAATCCTTTGGCCAAAAATGGATCTGAATCAGTTAGCATACATTAGACTGAAAGTAGCCAAAACACCATAGCAATGGATAAACAATGTGGAAATCTATTAGCTCACATGATAGGAAGTCCTAGGGTAGCACGGAATTTAGGAATGGTTAGTTCAGCAGCTCAACAATATTGTCAGGGCCCCAAGTTTTGTCCATCTCCCACCATATCATCAACCTGAAGCTGGGGTCCCTGGAAACCATAGCTGCTAGCTGCAAGCAGGGCAATACACAAGGAAGGTTGGGTGAAGGAAATCAACCAACAAGCTTTGCCTACAGCACAACTGTGCCCAGAGCACTAATTCCCAGGATTAAAGAGGACCTTGAAATATTATCAGTTCTTGAATGTAAGCTTTGGTGGTGTAAGATAGTCAGAATGGAATGAATAAAGGGAGAAAGAGGAAGAAAGCCCAAGAAGGGAAATGTAAAAAAAATTTTTAAGACATTAATTATATTAATTATTCCCTTCTTATAAAGTAAGAGGACTATAAGTAAGTTAAAATAAACTCTGTTTTAAATGCTTTTTAATTCCCTTTCAACCACTAGGAGTTTTCCCATTTTAATGTTTTCTTACAACCACAGTAGATTTTTTGTGTGTGTGTGCTGCACTGCGCGGCTTGTGAGATCTTAGTTCCCCAACCAGGGATTGAACCTGGGCTCTCGGCAGTGAGAGCGTGGAGTCCTAACCCACAGTAGCATTATTGAAATCAAGAAATTAATATTGAAAAAATTCATATTGATTCCCTTTTTTCTTGTTGCTCATGGAAGATGCTTTAAATTGTAATAAAATATACATAACATAAAATTTACCATTATAACCATTTTAAGTGTACAATTCAGCAGCATAAAGCACATTCACATCATTGTGCAACCACCAGCACTATTCATCTTCAGAAATTTTTCATCATCCCGAACTGAAACTCTGTACTCATTAAACAATAACTCCCCATTCCCACCTTCCCCCAACCCCTGGTAACCACCCTTCTACTTTCTTTCTTTATAAATCTGACTATTCCAGGTATCTCAAATGCATTGAATCATATAATATTCGTCCTGTGTCTGACTCATTTCACTTAGCATAGTGTTTTCAAGGTTTGTTCACGTTGTGGCATTTATCAAAATTTCACTCCTTTTTAATGCTGATTAATATTCCATTCTATGCATATACCACATTTTGTGTACCCATCCATTCCTAAATGGGCATTTGAATTGTTTCTTCCTTTTGGCTATAATAAAGAATGCTGTTATGATCATTGGGGTACAAATAGCTGTTCAAGTCCCTGCTTCCAATTCTTTCGGGTATATGCCTAGAAGTGGAATTGCTAAATCATATAGTAATTTGATGTTTAATTTTTAAGGAACTACCATACAGTCTTCCACAGTGGCTGTACCATTTTACATGCCCACCAGCAATGCACAAGCTTTCCAATTTCTCCACATCCTTTCTAAAACTTGTTGTTTTCTGTTTTGATTTTGCTTTTTATACTAGCCATCCAAATGGGTGTGGAGTAGTATCTCATTGTAGTTTTGATTGCATATCCCTAATGATTCGTGATGTTGAGCATCTTTCCATGTGCTTATTGGCCATTGTATTATTTTCTTTGGAAAGTGTCTATTCAAGCCTTGTTTTTCAATTGGGTTTTTTTTGGGGGGGGGTTTATTGTTGTTGCTGAGTTACAGCAGTTCTTTATATATTTTGAATATCAATCCTTTATCACATATGATTTGCAAATACTTTCTCACATCCCATTGGTGTCCTCTTCACTCTGTTGATAGTCTCCTTTGATGCACAAAAGTTTTTATTTTGATGAACTCCAATTTATCTATTGCCTATGCTTTGGTGTTATATCCAAGGAATCATTGCCAATTCTAATCCCGTGAAGATTTTCCTCTATGTTTTCTTCTAAGAGTTTTATAGTTTTAGTCCTTATATTTAGGTCTTTTTAATCCATTTTGAGTTAGTTTTTGTACGTGGTGTAAGGTAAGGGTCCAACATCATTCTTTTGCATGTGGATATCCAGTTTTCCCAGTACCATTGTTGAAAAGACTTGTCTTTTCTCCATTGAATGGTCTTGACAACCTTCTCAAATATCATTTGACCATATGTGTAAGGGTTTGTGTCTGTGTTCTCTATTCTATTCCATTTGTCTGTATGTTTATTTTTATGCCAGTACCACACTGTTTTGATTACTGTAAATTTTGTAGTAAGTTTTGAAATCAGAAAGTGTGAGTTCTCCAGCTTTGTTCTTCTTTTTCAAGATTGTTTTGGGGGAGTCCACTGGTGGTCTAGTGGTTAGGATTCAGCACTTTCACTGTGGTGGTCCGGGTTCAATCCCTGATCCAGGAAATGAGATCCTGCAAACCTCTCAGTGAGGCCAAAATTAAATAAATAAATAAAAATTTAAAATGGCTTCACACACACACAAAAAAAGTTGTTTGAGGTATTTGGGATCCTTTGAGATTCTATATAAATTTTAGAATGGGTTTTTCTACTGCCACAGAAAATATCATTAGAATTTTATAGGGATTGCATTATATCTGTAGACCACTTTGGGAAGTATTCATATCTGAATAATATTAAATCTTCCAATCCATGAACACAAGATGTTTTTCCATTTATTTATATCTTATTTTCTTCAGCAATGTTTTGTAGTTTTCAGTGTATAATATACTCATGTTAAAATTTTAACATATGGTGAGTATTTTCCATATCCTTAAATAAATTCTTTGAAAACATGATTTTTGGTAGCTGTGTAGCATCTCATCAAAGAGATGTTCTATAACTTACGTAATTAATGCCCTATTTTGGACATTTTATTTGTATCTAATTTTTTATATTATAAACAGTGGTCTGATAAAATGCCACTGTGCATAATATTTTCATGTACCTTTAGCGATTTCCTTTGGACAAATTCTTAGAAATGAAAGTATGAGATCAAAGAAGTGAAAATTAAGAGGGTTTTTTTGCAGGGGAGGAATGAGGTGTCTTTTTTATTGTGATAAAAAACACATAACATTAAATTTACCATCTTAACCATTTTTTAACCACATAGTACAGTAGTGTTAACTATATGGATGTCCTTGTGCAAAGATCTCTAGAACTTTTTCATCTTGCAGAACTGAAAGGAGGTCTTAAAATATTCATCCACAGTGATCTTTAAAATACGGTACTATGGTTTTAATTTTTTCCTCCTTTCTACTTCTCTATACTTTCCAATTTTCTATAAAATTAGAATTTTTAAAAGAAAGACTGTGAATAAGGCTTATTAAATTTATGTGTTTCAAATAAAATTGTTCAGGGCAAACAATTTATTAGCATTAGACTTAAGTAGCAAGAATCCAAACTAAGGAATGAGACACGTGTATCACGGTTATATCTGTTTGAGGACTAGCTCCTTCTAAAGCAGTGGTTTGCAACCAGGGTTGATTTCACTCCCCCAGGGGACATTAGGCAATGTCTGGAAATATTTTTTGGTTGTCACAACCTTGAGAGGAATGCAAATAGTATCTAGAGTGTTGAGACCAGGGGTGCTGCTCAACATCCTCAAATACACAGGACACACCCTCACAACTGAGAATTTTTTGACCCAAGATGTCAAAATACTATGAGGTTGTGAAATCCTGTTCTAAAGAGTGGAGCACCGGAAGCTGCTGGGGGGATGGACGTGGCGGGGGTTGCGGGGGGGGGGGGGGGAGGAAGGAAGCCTGCAGCCCCTGGAACCAGAGCATTAACTAGAGAGCAACCAGGCTTGCCCAGGGCTGGGGAAGGTAGAGAAGGCAGAAGCTTCCCAAGATTGTAGGATTTTAAATCTGTTACATTTGCATGTTAACTTGAATTTGTCAGCAGCTAGAACTAATTAACCTTAGCACCAGGTTTGCAAAATTATTGGTTAAATGAAAAGTCACGGTGTGAGTAATAACCACCCGTTAGTCCCCTCGTGAACTCCAAAGTTGCGGGCTTCCTGCCGGTGGGCTAGAGGTAGCGGCTGAGTCGGGAGGTGGCCCTGGTCCAGTCTCCAGGGAGCAGAGCCGAGCCAGGTGCTTAAACAGGGCTTCCTGGGGTCCAACCCCCATCACCTTTCCTCCGGTGTGTTGTCTGCTGCACCCGCTCAGCAGCGCGGAGGCTGGTAGGAGGTCCTCTTAGAGGAGAATCCCATCCTCCTTCAGACGTCCTGCGGAGAAGGCAGGTGCATCCCACGTCCCACATCCTCACACCAGGGAAATGCTCTCTCATCTAAACGCCTCCCGCTGGAGCCCATCCTGACCTCTGACCCGGTCACTACCCGGTGCTGTTCCTCAAAAAGAGATCATTTCGAAATTCAAAAAGGTTAAAAAATATTTCATTGCAAGTATTAACCCGGTTAGGCGCTTTTGCTCGCTTCCAATCTCCTGAATAGGCTTCATTTAAAGGCCCCAGAGGCACCAAGTGACAGTTTTACGCGGGTCATCAGTTCGAAAGCTCTGGAGAGTCTAAGAGAAAACATACAATAAGTCCCCCGCCCGCCCCCGCCGTCATTATATAGAAGGGAGAGAGGAAATCCTCCTCACCCGGGGGCCCCTTTTGCGTCGTTCCTGCCAACGCAGCAGCCCTCCTGCTATATAGACCCGCGCGCCCGCCCCTCCGCACTGAACTCGCGTCCCCGCATCCAGCAGCCATGGGGAAGGTGAGCCCCGCGCCGGCGGGAGGGGCCCGCAGCCGGGCTGGAGGCCAGGCCTCTGAGCCCTGTCCTTCCCTTCCCTGCAGATCACCTTCTACGAGGACCGGGGCTTCCAGGGCCGCCACTACGAGTGCAGCGGCGACCACTCCAACCTGCAGCCCTGCTTCAGCCGCTGCAACTCCATCCGGGTGGACAGCGGCTGCTGGATGCTCTATGAGCGCCCCAACTACCAGGGCCACCAGTACTTCCTGCGGCGCGGCGACTACCCCGACTACCAGCAGTGGATGGGCCTCAACGACTCCGTCCGCTCCTGCCGCCTCATCCCCCACGTGAGTCCGGTTCCCCTGGGCCTGCCGTGCCCTCCGGTCACACCAGTGCTCCAGACGCAGTGGTCAGGCTGCAGGACAGTGGCCTTCTTTTGCTGGCTCTAACCGGGTTCTCTTTCCCTTTATTAATATCTTTAAGGTTTCTTTCCACTAAAATATTGAGTGATGCAATGCTCTTAATTGGAATTGTATTCGCCTTTGCTAAAATTAAACTCACCTCTACTGGGCAAAAGTGGTGCACGGTATTAGAGTGTCTGTGCCACCGCTGAGGAATAAGCAACAGGTGAACTCCTCACACTCAGGTGGCCTTAGGCTAGTTACTGGGCTACTTCTCTCCTTCCTCATCTGTAAAGTGGGGTTAATAAGGGCAGTTGGTTCATTGAGCTGTGATGAGGTCAAAAGGAGATTGCCCAGCACCTGGCAAACTACCCCCTCCTCCAAATATTAACCATTATGAACATCAAGGGTCCCTCAAGTTCTGCTTTTTGATTAGGCAAAACAAATAACCAACAATGTGATTCCAGTAGCACCTGCAAAGCCCACTGCTACCCAAGTAAAGCCCAAGTAGCCTGGAATTCCACAGTTAGGGATGCTTTAATTTGCCTATGACAGAGTCCTGTGGAAAATGTACCACTCTGGGGAAGTTTGAAACCCCCTCAGAGGGCTGAAAGCCTTGATAGGACCCAGACTGGCATTAGGAGCCTGGAAATCTGGGCTTCCACTTTCCAGCCCTGACTCTTTGATTACAGCTGGAAAGCTCTAGTCATTAGTTTCTCATAAAAGAAGAAAAGACTTAGAATGGTTGCTCTACGTGTGTCAGGCTGTTGTGAAGCTCAAATTAGATAACGCACATGTGAGTCCTCTGCAAACCATGGAAGATAACTTATTAGCAGTTTTTTATACCTCAGAATGAATTGCTTATGAGAACCTTTCCTAACGAGGATTTAATGGTGGAAGAAGGAAGAAGGACTTGAGTGGATACCTGCTGGGAAGGAACAAGCAGATAAAAGAACAAGTGCTCTGGAAGAGACAGACAGGATTTGCCCAGGACTGACAGCCTGCCCTTACATTTTTCTAAAGGTTTTATAAACTATTGATCTAGACAAGCCTCCTTCATGATCTTGAGCTTCTATTTTTATTAATTACCTAAAAGTGTTTTGCCAGACCATATATTAGAGGTGAGAACTGAAACCTAATCGTTACGATGGCTCCTGCTTTTCAGGATTTTAGAATAGCAGGACTCAAAGCAGAAAGGAAGGGATTAAGGAGTTGCCTGGGCTGGACTGCCACCATCTGTGCTTCACTTTGGGGAAAGCAATTCCACTTCCTCTCTCCCCAGCCTCTTCTAATGCTATCGAGATTGAAAATAATGCCTTTTGCCAGGGATAGATTTGTCTTTTTATTTTAATATCTAATTATTTTCATATCCTCCAAGGAGAGCTCCAGACCACCGTTTAAGTCTATAAAGGAGAGAGCACAAATTATATATAAAAATTGTCACTTAAGAATGGTACTAAGTAGGTACTAAATATGATTCATGTAGGTTGTGGCCCTAGAAAACTATGGAGCACCATGCATATCTTGATCTATGTGAATGGCCCCCTCTTCAGTTTGGCAGTGTGCAATCTACCCAACTATACCCAGTGGCCCTGTTATTGGCTGTCTTTTTAATTTGTCATCTTTGATATAGAAAAGATAAAAAAAAAATGCCCATTCCCCCAGCGGTGTGAGTGACTGGTTGCTAAAGGCTAGGTTTTCCGACTCTTCCCATCTGCTGATTGCTGAACCCAGACCAGCTCCCACCAGCTGAGGATCTACGAGTGAGAGGACTACCGAGGCCAGATGGTGGAGCTCACGGAAGACTGCTCCTCGCTCCGTGACCGCTTCCACTTCAGTGAGATCCACTCCCTCCACGTGCTGGAGGGCTGGTGGGTCCTCTACGAGATGCCCAACTACCGGGGGCGGCAGTACCTACTGAGGCCGGGAGACTACAGGCACTACCACGACTGGGGGGCCCTGGATGCCAGAGTGGGCTCCTTGAGGAGGGCCGTGGATTTCTATTGAAATATTTTTACTCTACCGTTTTCTCCATCTGGAAGCGAATAAAATATTTCCTGTGTGTCTCCTGCAGTTATGTAGCTTTCTTTTCCTTTCAGATTCCTTGGAAAGAAAGGCTCAGCAAAAATAAAGCTGGGAGTAATATGGATTTTCTTACATGTATCAGTGGAAAGGGTGGTGTGGGGTAGCAATTAAGAGGACAGGCTCTGGAGCCAGAGTGCCTGGGTCCACATCCACTTACTAGCTATAGGCTATGGAGCAAGTTAGCACTTTTAACATTTTTTGTGTCTCAGTTTTCTAATTTGTAAAACAGGGGGTAATAATACTTTTCTCTTTATAGGAATTAAATGTGGCTTAATTAAGTTAATAGCCATAATTCTCTTACAACGATGCCAGGCACAAAGCAACTGATATATAATAAGAACTTACAACATAAGTGTTCCTTAGTTATTACTGAGTATCTGGACCTTGTACGTTAGTGTTTTCAAAGTATCAGTCATGAGTTGAGGATCACCTGCAACAGAATCACCTGGGACACCAGTTAAAAGACAGAATCCTAAACCCCACCCCACAGGTGATTCATATGCACATGAAATTTAAGAACTGCAGTTCTAAATCTAGTCTCTTGTACTACAGAATTACATCCGAAAAGATTGAACACCTCCATTTTTAGACACTGGGCTCTGTACCAGGAAACAACAATGAAGGGAGCAGAATATCCAACAGAATTTTAAAAATAATTGTCCCAGCAGCATGGTTGTGGCATGTATGTCTACATGGCCGTGGGAGCGTTGAGGAGGAAGCCCAAGATACTGTCAGAGTGTCTGAGACGCTCCTGCTGCAACTTCATCCATCCCTAGGAACGACTTTGAATTCCCACCACCACACTGAGAATTATCAAAGATCTGGCTTATTATCAAGTATCAAAGATCCGGCTCCAAAATTCTTCTGGTAAAATTTCTAACAGAATGCTAGGAAAAAGAGATTGAAACAGATTATCATACCGACATAACAGGCAAAATAACAAAGGGATTAGAACTCTGAAATATGACTGCAGTGAGACTGCTTTAGTTTGAATCTCAACTATACCTTGTATGAGCCAGGCAAGAGTCTCAGATCGGGTTCCCCCAGACACAGATCATGAACCAAGGATTCAGGAAAAGTGACTCATGGGGAAGTGGTCCCACAAGGAAAGGTGAGGGAGTTGGAGACGCAAGATGGGGAAGAAAATGCCAACTTCGCCGGATCCCTTGGAGAGCCTCAGAGCATGGATCATACCTCCGAGTTTCTCCCGCCTGGAGGCAAAGGATCTGGGGGCTGGTTATCCGCCAACCGTCCCCTTTGCCATTGATCACAGGGCAAGGGAGACACAAAACTCCCAGAGTCCTCACTGGCTGGTGAGGGGCAATCGTCAGAAGGTTGCAGGGCAAGCGTTAGCAGCAAAGCCTGCAGAAGCTGGGGGTGAGCACTCGGAGCTGGAAAGAAGGCCTGAAAGGATCTGGGCAGAGTGTACCTCGTCAGTATAATAGGAATAGTAAAAGTAGCTCCCTTGCATGGTGTGAGGTTAAAATGATATAAAGCCTGTAAACACTAAGTACAGTGCCTGGCACATGGTAAGTGCTCACCAACTGTCTACAATTATTATTATCAACATCATCATTATCATTATTATTATTAAGTTCTATGCATTTGGGAGAAATGGCTATAAATGTTGTGGAAACACCATGAACTAATCTTGTCCCACAGGGAAGAAAGCATGGCATATACGAGGGAAACAATGAGTAATTTGATTTGACCGAAGTATGAAGGGCCCAGAGAAGTAAGAGAGAAGGTGGTCTGATAGTTAAGGCCAGATCTGTGAGGGAAACAGCATTAGTCATCAGACCTTGGCTGAGACAGAAGTGATATTGTCAGTAGGCTCAGAACCAGCATCTAGAGCCTAAGCTCTAAAGCCAAAAGCATTTTAAAAAATAAAAGGAGAGCAATGGAACAAGCAAAATTATTTCAAATCCACATAAGCAAAAACCAGTAAAGGAGAAGCGTTAGTACAAAACACTAACACTGCCGCTTCCTCCACAAGTAATGTGACCCCGTTCTCCTCCAAGAGGCCGAAGCTAGCTGCCTACTCAGACCTGTGAACTGGAAAAGGTGATTGTGTAGGGGCTTCCCAGGTGGAACAGGGAACACGGGTTCGAGCCCTGGTCTGGGAAGATCCCACATGCCGCAGAGCAACTAAGCCCGTGCGCCACAACTACTGAGCCTGCGCTCTAGAGCCCGTGAGCCACAACTACTGAGCCCGTGTGCTACAACTACTGAAGCCCACTCGCCTAGACCCTGTGCTCCACAGCAAGAGAAGCCACCGCAATGAGGAGCCCGCACCGCACAACGAAGGGTAGCCTCCACTCCCCGCAACTAGAGAAAGCCCGCACACAGCAACGAAGACCCAACGCAGCCAAAAATAAATAAAATAAATAAATTCTTTTAAAAAAAGAAAAGTTGGTTGTGTAATAATCAACACAAGCTATTTAAAACCTTTACATTTTCACTGGCACTCCTTCTCACATTACCTTTCATTAAAACTATTCCAATAGCTTCTTAACTTAGTTACTTTCTCCTCGGCCCTTCCAGCTCTCGTTAAAAAACAACTTTTTTTCTCTAAGAACAAAACTAGAATATTGAATACATTATTTGGGGATATGGGTTGCTTCTGTTAGGATTAATTGCTAAGGTTATTTGAAGAAACTTGAAAATAAAAAGAAAGAGGAAGGGGAGAGGGAGAAAACAGAGAGATACTAGCGATGAGAGAATGGTGGCTCAGGACAGGGTGTGGCATTTATGGAGGTGAAAAGTGGTGAGATTCTGAACATATTCTGAAGGTGCAGCCAACAAAAACTCTTGCTGGATTCAATGTGGAGGTGAGAGAGAGGTTTGGTCTGAGCAACTGGAAGGAAGGAGTTGCCTTCAACCCAAACAGGGAGAGCGGCAGAGGAGCAGGTTTGTGGAGGAAAACCAGGAGGTCCCATTTTGGACAAGATGAGTTTGAGGTGTCCGTGAACATCTAAGTGGAATCGTTAACCAGGCAACTGTTTATACTAGCCTGGAGTTCAGGAGAGAGGCTGGGCTGGAGATCTACTTTTGTAAGTCATTGGTGGGTAGATGGTATTGAAAGTTATAAGTCTGAACAGGATGCCCAAGGGAGTGTGTGTAGGTGGAGAAGCCTGGGGTGCACTCCAGCTTTAAGAGCACAAGACAAAGAAGAATGTATGGGTCAGGGAAAGCTAAATGCTGTAACAAAGAGCACCAACAGTTCAGTGACTTACACAATAAAAGTTTTATCTTTCATTTAAAAAAATAATAAAATTTTAAACAATAAACAGAGGTTTTTTGTTTTTGTTTTTAACATAATGACTTTTTAGCTAGTTCTTCAGACCAGATACATCCAGAAACATTGACGTCAGCACGAACGATGCCAATATAATTAGAGAAGTGGAATCTAATTGTTTTATATCACTTTTAATTTTTTGCCCATTATACTAAAAAGTACTACATACAGATTCATCAAGGAAATTTGGAAAATTGTAATGAATACTTAAAAATACCAGGATGCCCTGTATACATCTATAAATCTCCTTCAGTTTGAACATAAATGTGATTATGAATAAAGCTGTTATAAACAAACAAACAAAAAATACCAGGGTGCCTATGCACCCACATTTAGAATTACTAAGAGAGAGAGAGATTAAGGACTTCGAAGCTGTGGTAAGTAGAGCGACAGAGGCCTGGTGCACAACTGCCTAGATTTCCTTCCTCTTAGATGAGAGCTCCACCCAGTGCTCACCAGAAGGAAGGCAGGTATGGTTTAAAAGTTTGTCCCAACATCACAATTGGTAAGAGATTATTTTGCACCTTTTAAATATACTGTTATGCCGTGTAGCCAAGGTAAACTTATTACTTAGCCGAAGAGCTTATTAAGTGTAAATTGTACTCAAATAGCAGTGTTTGAGAGCTTTGTGACACAGCATAGGCATTTCCTAAGAGAAGGTGAAGAAAGGCATGATGGTTGGTCTGTGTTCACCTGAGCAGCTGTGGCCCTTCGGAGAAGGGAATCCAGCATTTGTTTGTGCCTTTTCACAGAGCCTATGTCTTCTCCATCTCTCACCATCTGACAGCTCCATTTCTAATTTATGAAACTTTGAGTTCATGAGTAAGATAGATCCCATACCCTTGTTCAAATACTTCCTTCACTTTCACCTTCAAGCTCAACACCTATATACTTATGATTTCTCAACTAACTCTTTTTTGCATCCTTTCCATTTTTTCTTACCATTGTATATGAGTACTTCTTTTACCAGAATATTGATTCATCTCTTTTAGAAAACAGGGACAGCTATGCCACATGTCATTGGCTGACTTCCTCTGTGTCTCTATCCCTCTCTCAGTGTCTACAGACATATATGGTTGTTCATAACCCACTGGTCTTAAAATGTCTCAGATCAATCTAGGTGTATTCAGACATGATGAGCAGTGTGTAGGGAAGTTCCTCTGCCCATCCTTGCATTTGAAAGCCATGACCTTGGCTCTTTAGAATAACACCCAAGCTTGCGTCTTGAGGCTGCTTTGAGCAGTATCCTCCAAACGATGTTTGTCTTTCTGCCTGAATCCTCCCACTGCCAGCTTACGCTGGTCTCAGAGGTGGGAATTGGGAACTGTTGATAGAGTGCATAAATATAGCTCCTGTTCTCATAGCCTTTGGGCTTTGTTAAGAGTTCTGGAAAATTTTCACCACACGTACCACATGAAAGGGGACCGCTGCAAATCAGCCCAGATCCGAGAGCCCTACTCAGACTTTGTGGCCACCTGCCTCACCCTCTCAGGGTCCTGGCTTGGAAAATAAGATAAACCCTGTTGTACCTCATCATCTTTTCTTTCCTTGAAATCAGACTAGTCCATTCTAAACTAAGTCTCACCAGATCCTTCACCATGGTTTCCAGGTCCTACAGCTCACTTTTTGTACCTCTTTTGTTCTTGAAAACTCTTCCTCTTTAATACTTACTTAATCTGGCTTTATTTTTTTTTTAAAGAACTTCCCTTTTATTTATTTATTTATTTTTGGTTGCACCACACGACATGTGGGATCTTAGTTCCCCAACCAGGGATCAAACCTGCGCCCCCTGCACTGGAAGGGCAGAGTCTTAACCACTGGACTGCCAGGGAAGTCCCTTAATCAGGCTTTATTTAAAATGTTTCTTTTCCCCCTTCATCCTCCATTATAATCCTCCATTCAAGGATTCACAGTACTCAATTTTGCTTTTAAGAAGCAGCAGCACTAGAATTGGGTGATTGGGATTGACATGTATACAGTGATGTGTATAAAATTGATGACTGATTAAAAAAAGAAAAAAATAATAAATAAATAAATAAATAAATATTTAAAAAAAGAAGCAGCAGCACTAGAAAAAAAAAAGCGCAGCAACAACAGATTTCAACTCAACAAATTTAAATTAACTAATAATCATTACAACTTTTAAAATGCTTCAGCGTTCACAGTTACAGTTTACCATAACCCTCTAGCTGGTTTTCTGTTAGAAGCATTGCTCCTGAATTCTCAAGAACTAATTTTGGGAATCAAACTTAGATACTAACATTACCATCCACTAGCTGTGAGACATCAGGCAAGCACTTAACCTCTCAACTGCAGTCTTTACAGCTGCCTAATGGGGCTAATCATAGAAGCCACCTCATGGGGCGTTTGTAAGATGTAAATAATAACATAGTGCTATAAAATGCCTGACATATAGTAACTCATTAAATGTTAACTATTGTCGTTACATTTTATTTATCTTTTTATTGTCCTAAGTATTGTATTTTGTACTTGTTGTGGACTTTTAAAAATTATCAAGAAGCCCAAAGCTTGGCTAAAAATAATGTAATTATAAGAGTATGTAAGGGAGCTATAGTACCTAGAATACAGGAAATAATAGATCTACTGTTCTCCAAGCTAGTCAAATAAATTTCTCATTTCTAGGCAATACATTGTAAAGGTATCATTATTAACGTCACATTTTCTAAAGAGGATACCAGAATTGTGAAGAGTCTAAAAACCATCTCCTAAGAGTAAAGAAACTGGGACTACTGAAACTGTAGAGAAAAAGTATTTTCAGATATTTAAAAGGATCCCATGTGAAAAAGAGCCCAGACTAATTTTCTGAGTCCAGTACAGAAGCAACACCAATGGGTATAATTTATGGGGAGACTGCTATCAGCTCAACATAAAAAAGACTTTAAAGCAGGTAGAAATAGTGGCAATGTAATAGGCACAGGGTAGTGACCATCCTGTTCCTTGAGGGACTCAGGCATCCACCGAATAATAGAGGGTTTCTGTGCAGGTGAGAATTGAACTTTACTCTGAGCATGCCTTCTTACTCATGGGAGTTTATTTATCCGATTCTAGGGAGGTGGAGTAGATGCCTTCTGTTGCAAGTGACAGATGGTCAACTCAAAGGAGTTTAAACTGAAACAGGATTAGAACTAGGAAGTCACAGCTGTTGTCACGCTGAAATGCATTCAAGGGTTCAAGCAATGATATCCTTTCCTTCGTGTGGGCTTCATCCTTAAACAGGCTTTCCCCATGAGATAGTCCACAGGAATCCAGGATTACCAGATCACTAGTGTTCAAAATCCCCATCTCTCTCCCTAAACATTTAGATCAGTTCTCTCAAAAGGACTCCTGTTAGTCTTGCAGGGGTGAGTTGCCAGCCCTGAACCATGAGTGCTTCCTAGAGGGTGGCATGTTCTAATTGGCCAGCCTTGGTCACATGACCACCATGTGTTGGGGAGATAGGACCTTGGGATTACTAGCTCTACCTGTGGAGGAGCAGTTCTCAAAGAGAAGAGATGTTGGGCTGACAAAGTAACAGATATCTGCTACAAGGGGAGGCTTGAATACGTAGATGTGAACAATTATGCCTCCAAAGTCCCTGGATGACCCCAAGAAATCCTCTTCTTCTGTAAGGTATTATCCATTATTCACAGATGTAAAGTATGGACAAAACCTTATTTTCCCTTTTGTAAACATTTTTCTTTATAGGTCCATATTTTTCTTCTCTAAGAGGTTTATAAGAATAGGTGATTATAATTACCAAAGTAATCTAGAAATTCTTTCTAGGAATAACTAGTGGAAAGTAGGAGTCGGTTGGGTTCAGTTTGGTGCAAATGAACCACAAATGGAAATATTAGTTTACATAGGCTTAATTTGACCTTTCCTTCACAAATTCAGATTAGTGGAGAAAACCATTTGTAAGAATTAGTTCTTTGAATTGTGACTGTCGTGAATTTGGTTTGGGGCTACCCATTGGTTCTTTCCTTCCCAGGAACAACTATTGCTTTCCCGTTTGTCTCATTTTGTGTCCTGGGAACTTTGGTGACTTTTGGAAAGTCCATAATGACGGGGACTGGTAGCCAGGGGGGCCAACCTGTAATTAGAAGTTTGAAACATCTAGCGCCACTGCCACCAGCCACCTGTGGGGAAGGGAGAGGTGGTCAGTAATTTAACCAACCATGTCTATGGAATGAAGCCTACTTAACACCCAAAAGGACGAGGTTTGGAGAGCTTCCAGGTTGGTGAACATGTGGAGGTGCTGGGAGAGTTATGCACCAGGCAAGGGCATAGATGCTCTGAGCCCCTTTCCCCACACCTTGCCCTATGCAGCTCTTCCATCTGGCTGTTCTGCCCAAGATTTTTAAGTGGCAACAAATGACATATATATAACTTTAGACTCTTTAGAATGCTAAACCTGTCCGAAGAAATTTTCAGAAACAAAAGAGTAGCCACTTCCTGTGAAAGAAACGAGTTTAATAGCCATGATCTTATCACCAGCTATTTTTAGCAAAAGTCTTTTCTTTAAACCACTACTTATACTCCTTAAACAAATTAAAACTAAAACCTCTTAAAAGTCCTTTTATTAAAAAATATCCTTTCCTAATAAACCTGTAATCTAGTAAATAAACTGTTTCTCTGAGTTCTCTGAGACAGTTTAGCAAATTAACGAAATTCAAGGAGGAGGTCATGGGAACCTCCAATTAATAGCCAGTAGGTCAGAAGCACAGTTGATAACCTGGATGCGATTGCCATCTGAAGAGGATGCAGGCAGTCTTGTAAGACTGAGCCCTTAACCCACGGGATCTGATGCTATCTCTGGGTAGATAGTGTCAAAATTGAGTTATATTGTATGACACCCAGTTGGTGCTGGAGAATTGCTTGATGCGGAGGATGGGGGGAACCTCCACACATTTGGGGACAAGAGTACAGAGCGTTTGGAGTATTGTGTGTGGTGTAGGGAAAACAATAGCATGTTTTTTCTTTATATCTAAGCACCCTTCTCCAATAAAAGGAACCAGGGCTCCTAGGAGAAGTAGTTAATTCCAAGACAGGAGCAGGGAAAATAAATATGAGTATGGAACATTTTGTGGTACCAGAAAATAAGAAAATACTAAAAAAATAAAAGGGAGAGACACAGGAGCCAATCCAATGGTGATCCTAATGACAGAAGCTGGAACCATTTAAACCGCTGTGTCTCAACTTGTCCTGGGCTACTGAGAATTCATTGTAACTGCTGCCCTATAGGGAGCTTTTTAACATGATGACCTGGTGGGAAGCAGCCTCTTCCCTACCCACTTCCTCATTGGACCTATCAGTTTTAATATCTCCATTAGCTCAGAAGCAAACAAAAAAATTCCCCATGAGGTATAATACACATTATTATAATTTTAGAGATAAGACTTAATTGGCACTGTTCAGACGAGTCTCTGCTGATGCTTTATGACACAGGAAAATATTGAAATTCTTTAAACCTCTGGAATATATATCCAGACATGGAAAGCTGACTTGGTGGCACTGTGTAATATAACTCCTGCATCAGTGACCAGGGATCAAGCAGCTGCTGAAAGGACAACAGCGTTGGAAGGCTGTCCTGCTACTTTGACAATGTTTCTCTCTGCCATGTAGCCAATAATAATTGACAACATTTACAATGTTTCCAGTGTGGCAGGCACAGTGCCAATCACTTCACATCCATTTGCTTGTTCCAATCTTTTCACAGCAGCCATATGAGTTAGGTACTGGCAGTATCTGCATTTAACAGGGATACCAGTTCATAACAGTTAAATGATTAATCCAGCATCACATACAAATGCAAGGAGCAGAGCCAGGATTTGAAGCCGAATTTCTCTGACTCCAGAATCCTCGCAGTTCACCATTAGGTTATACAGCACTGCCTCCGGCAGGATAAGGACACGCTTTGACAAAGGAAGGCTTGGGGGGGTTGGGAGGGTCAGAAACATGTACAGTTGGTCCTCAGTATCTGCAGGGGATGGGTTGCAGGAGTCCCTGGGGATACCAAGATGCCAAGATGCTCAAGGCCCTTCTATAAAAAGGCTGGCACGGTCGGCCGACCTCATCCATGGGTTTGGCATCTGCAGATTCAACCAACTGCTGGTTGAAACTGGATGCCCTGGATGCAGAACCTGTGGATGTAGATGGCCAACTGTATGTTTATGGGAAAAAATCGATGTAGAAGTGGACTCAAGCGGTTCAAAATTGTGTCGGTCAAGGGGCAACTGTATACTATTTCCTGGACATGCCATTTGTAGCAATAATTTACTTGAAGGTTGTAATCTCATCCAAAATGAGGAGGAAAGAGGCAGAGGGAGAGGCGGGAAAAGCGGCCCACCTATAGGACTGGAAACAGAGGAAAAAGGGATCTTTGAAACTGAAAAGTAACACTCATGAAACCAGACTGGCTGTAGTAGCTTCCGTCATTTTAGACAAGGTCGCCAGCAAGACCATAAAGGAGGGTGTGACTGGGGGGGGGGGGTCCCTGCTGCCAACGGGTCCCACAGTGAAAGGGAGTTCGCAGGCCTCATAGTGAAATGGAGCAGGACCCTGTGGTCTAGCCCCCCGTGTCCTCAGCCTACCTTTTGTCTGTGGAAAAACTTCAGCCCACGAATAAGTTTAATCAGAGAAATGAGAAAATACAGAAACAAAGGAAGACAGTCCAACAAGACTGAATAATCATAGTTCAGTCAGCAAACACAGTCAAGGACCTTTAGCTCCTCCTCAAGGGCTATGGAGAATATTCTGAGCCATATCCTGTGAGCTTGTGAGCTGTCTTATAGATACTAAAAGCCCCACCAGGTGGAAGAACTTAACTACGTGATGACCAGATTGTAGACATGACATAAACGGCCACAATTCTGAGAATTAACCTCAAGAAAATGGGAACAAACCAACCCTGGAACTGAAGATGAACTGTACTTAAAACAATCAAGATGATGCTGGTCAGACCACGGCATTTCCAACTTCAACATGACGGTCAGAGCTGACTGTGCTGTTTCTACATGTAGCCCCCTCCCTGCGTCTGTAAAGGCTCTTGCCCCCTGCTTGTCTGGGGGGACGCGGAGGGGAGTCGGCCTTTGGACAAGAGTCCGCCCTCCCCTGCGGTTGCCGGCATCCAAAACAAAGGAAACTTTCCTTTCCACCAGTCTTGCCTCTTTATTGGCTTTTGAGCGGCGAGCAGCCGGAACCCCACTTCCAGTTACAATAGTGGTTTGTTCTCCATGACAATCCTGCCTTCATTTGGGGAGGAAGGGGTTTGATAAACCACCACAGATCTAGGGCACGATACCATAAGTCACTGGCAGGCCTTTCTCAAAAAAGACTATTTGTACAAGTTAAACAAGGAAGAGAATGAAAGCATGGAAAGTGCTGCAACATGCCAGTAAGTGGCTCTCCATCAGGAAACGTGAAGGATGCTCTCCAGGAGGGAGATCAAGATGGCAGAAGAGAAGAACGTGGAGCTTACCTCCTCCCACAAAAGCATCAAAAACACATCTACGTGTGGAATAATTCTCACAGAACACCTAAGGGTGCTTTCCAGTGTTCCTGTTAGGGAGCAGAGGAAACCTGTCTCCCTGGGCTGCTCATCAGAAAAGGAAAACGAATGCAGGATGGCACTTCGGTCAAGCATCCTATTAGTAACAAGGGACTTGAGTCACTTTACCGCTTTAAAGAAGCAGCGGGACTACCTCATATCTGTGAAAGTGGCCATGGACCCCCTCTGCAATACGGAGATTTAGAGATGGGGGTGGTCTCCCTGTGAAACTTTAAAAAAAAAAAAAAAAGGAAAAGAAAAGAAATCTTATCAGCCCAGGACTGAAAACCCATACGGGTAGCATATGATTATTATTCATTCCCTTGAGTTGAAAATAAGAAGGGCTTTTTTTTGCTTTTTAATAGAAGGGCAAGTGTACCTAGATAGGTGCAGGAAGGACTAGGAAATCCAAGATCAATCTTTAGCAGACAGAAAACGAAAGGAAAAAGATCAACTTGGAAGTAGAGGCTGAGAAGGCCCAGGGGCAGAGCTGACACGACTCTGGAGGGCCGGCTGAGCTCAGGCTGGAGCGGGTAGCCTGGAGCTGGCCGCAGTCACGAGGACAGGAGCAGGGAAGGGTTTCCCACTCCGAGGGAGGGTTTCCTGCATATGCCGCCAGGTTCCAGAGGGAAGAACAAATGCTGGCGGGTTCATCATCTGTGTTCCCGGCAACCAGACAAGAACATGGAGGCAGAACTTTCCGAGCAGTGCCTGATGCTGCGTCAAGAAAAGGGATGATGGGAGCCAAGAAGATGGACGCTGAGAATTCGGCTAGGTGCCAGGAACCCACAGCTCCGAGGCCGCTGCTCCGATCCGGGTTTCCGTCCCGGTAGGAAACTCAGGCAAGAAGTGAGGCCAGTCAAGCCCTACTTCCCACAAGAGGGACAGACAGACTGGTGGGCAGAAGTAGCCTGAGGTCGGGTGGAAATCTGGGATTTTGTTCTCCACTGTTGCTTCTGAAACTACTGGCCATAACACATGCTGGCTCCCGAGTAGTCAAGCTTCCTAACGTCTTAGCTTGCCGACCTCCTCATTGGCTTAATGATTAGAAGGGCAGAGCCTGCAGGTCACAGGTATTGCTGGCAGCTGGGGAAATTAACTAAGAAGGCTACTGAGAAGGCTAAGGTCAATATGGGGTCAGGTTGAGACCTGCTGTGCCAGCCACAGAGTCAATGGACAGTTCAAAACAGGTTAATTGAGCACTTTTTTATGTCCCAGGTCCCAGTGCTGCTGAGTTAAGCAGAGAAATTTTGGAGATGGTAAGACAGTCACTGCCATCAAGGAGATGGGGGGAAGGAGCTACGGTTGACGGAGTCCCCACTCTGTGCCAATCGCTGTATCAGGTTCTGGGAATGCAGAGGACTAAGACAGGGCCTTTCCCCTTCAGGCGCTCAGAGTCTAGTAGGGAAGCCAGACCCACAATTAATTTGATGCAGTAAAACGTGGTTAACTGGGCAGGAGCTGAGGATGTGAAGGGCTACAGAGGCACAGAAGAAGAAGTATGTGAGTTCTTCCTGGGTAAGTAAGGAGAATTCCCCAGGAGGATTCTGTCTCCTGAGGAGACAACACTGGAGATGGGTTTATAAATTATAAGTAAGAATTTAACCATTGAGAAAGAGCAGACGGACATGATAGCACCAGAACAGCACGAGAAAGGCGTGAACACACAGAGGCGTGACAGGGCATGGTGCATCGGGTAGGCAGCGAGGAACCCAGCATGGCCGGAGGACAGAATATAAGGAGCGGGTGGAGACAAAGGCCAGAGAAGACACTAAAAAGGTGGGGTGGAGCAGGGTATGAAGTGCTTTCAGGTAATCGGAGACGCTGGAAGGCATTCAGCAGGCTTCATGCAATTGGGCCTGCATTTCCTTAAAGACAAAGGACGGGCAATTGGGAGGAGGGATGGAGGCAGGAAAGCCAGGGAGCCGCAAGAGCATTTACAGAGAACTGGGCCAGCTCGGAGTGGAACTGCCCCATCAACAGGGGGCAGCTGGACATAATCCCTGCCTCCCTCTTTGGGAAAGGGAGGGGCCGGGTGGCCAGAACTTCCAAGTTTTCATGAAAATCTAAAACTGTACATTCTGATGTTAACTATCCACCCACCACCCCAATTTGTAATACTGGTTTAAAATTTTGAAAATCATGACAATCAGGCAAGCAAAACACCCTCAGTTAAATTTATGCACATTTGGGAACAAAGAAAGGATTGGAAATCCAGATAGTATAGCTTGGTAATTAAGCCCTGCAGTCAGACAGCCCTGGGTTTGAATTCAGGTTTTCCCACTAAGCAACCAGGAGGCCAGGGCTAAGTTATTGAATATTTAGCCTCTCTGTGCCTCATTACACAAGATGGTTGATGGGGTCGTTGTGAGGGATAAATTAAATAATGCATGTTGCGCCTTTAGCACAGGACTGGGCATATAATAAATGCTCAATATATGTAAGCTTCTATTGCTGTTATATCTATTGTATTATCATTATTGTATATTGTGTCATTGTGTGGTTAATGCGTTATTCGCATTTTCATAAGTTGAGTTTCTGTAAGATTCAAAGCACCACAAATAACCACTATAATCTTTAAAAAGATTAACTTGGGAATTCCCTGGCAATCCAGTGGTTAGGACTCAGCGCTTTCACTGCCAGGGCCCATGTTCGATCCCTGGTCGGGGAAGTAAGATCCTACATGCCGTGCGGTGCTGCCAAATTAAAGAAAAATTTTTTGTTAATTAAAAAAAATTATTTTTAATTAAAAATTTTTTTCTGTTAATTAAAAAAATTTTAATTAAAAATTATTTTTAAATTTAAAAAATTAACTCATATTTCTCTAGTTTTGATACCCAAAGTAGTAAGAAAAGAAAAAAATTAACTGGCATTATTTATCCTCAAACCAGAAAATATGGACCTGAAATTCATCGAGCCTTTTCCTCAAGAATAGAAGGCTCATTTTTTAATGAGCTGCATCTTTCTCTCCCTTCCTTTAAAGTCTTGCAAATAAGTTTTTAACTTAGCAGACGTTTTCCAGCTTACATTTTCAACAATGGAGATTTGTAGACATTTAAAAAACCTAACCTAAACTTAAAATTAGAGACAAAGCTGACCGTTTAAAGAAGCCTGTCTGAACAAATATCTCACTTGCTAAAGATAAGTGTTCAGTGATTTACACTTAATCCCCCAAATATCCTGGATCCAACTTTGCTCAGAGAGCGTTCAGTAGAAGGTTAGCAGCAGGGCTTCCCTGGTGGCGTAGCAGTTAAAAATCCGCCCACCAATGCAGGGGACATGGGTTCGAGCCCTGGTCCGGGAAGACCCCACATACCGTGGAGCAACTAAGCCCATGCGCCACAGCTACTGAGCCTGCGCTCTAGAGCCCACGAGCAACAACTACTGGGCCCACGTGCCACAACTACTGAAGCCTGCACGCCTAGAGCCCGTGCTCCACAACATGAGAAGTCACGACAGTGAGAAGCCCGCACACCGCAACGAAGACCCAACGCAGCCAAAAATAAATAAATAAATCATTTATTTATTTATTTTAAAAAAAGAAGTGTTCTGAAATCAAGATGTTGTCTTTTAGATCGATGGTTCTCCAAGTGGAATCCAGGGATCTCTGGTGGGTCAGCAAAGATTCTTCCAATCATTCTGTGGACTCTCTGGGACCCCCTCACCCTGGTTCTTGAATGTTTCAGCTAAGGATTCCCTCTTCCAAAGTCTGCAGAAGCTCAAGGACCCGCAGCTTCCAACAGTAGCCAAGAAGGAGAACCATTCTCTCTATCAGATTTTTCATTTCCCCTCCCATCCAAGAAAATACCAAAAAAAGATACCCCACATCCAAAGACAAAGGAGAAGCTGCTAATGCTGGAGGGTCTCCTGCAGAGGCGGGGGGCGGCCGTGGCTCACCGTGGGGACAAGGACACTGGCAGCAGAAGTTCCGGGAAGTACTCCTTGGTGTGAGTCCTCCCAGAGTCTGCCATCAGCCCCACCAAAGAGCCAGGTAGGCTCTAAATACCTAAATTCTTTAAAAAAAAAAAAAAAAAAAGATTAGCAGCAGCTGTTACGTCTGACTGATACTTGGGTTACATTTCTGTCTTCTTGCAAAATAGGAAAGGAAAGATCAGCCTACATGGGGTCAGAATGCAGAAAACTCTGAACTGAGATCACTTATATTGCACTGGGCAGGATTCTTCCAATTGCAAGTGACTGCAAACTCACCCACACAAGCTTTAACAGAAAGGATGTGTGGGTGCACATGATCGACAAGCCTTGGGCATGGCTGGGTGCGGGGGTTCAAGTGAGATCATCAGGAGTCGTTCTTTGTAGCCTTCTGTCTTCCTCAGCTCTGTTTTCCTCTGGGTTGGCTTTGCTCTCAACAGGCTCTTTCCACGTGGTGGACCTGCATAGCTCCAGGCACACAGCATACTGTAGCTCAGAATCCCGAAGGGGAGTTCTTACAAAGTCTTTGCTTTGAGTCTCACTGGCCAGGTTTGAGTTAATTTCCCTCTTCCTGAGCTGGTCACTGTGGCCTGTAGAATAGAATATTCTAAGTGGCTGAAATGAAGCCCGAGCTTATCCCTGGAGTTAGGGATAGAATGAGCTTATCCCTGGAGTTAGGGATAGAATGAGCGAGAATGGTTTGAGAATGAGGAAGTGCTCACCTAAGGAAAGAGGGATACTGGAAAGTGGAATGGATTCCAAGCAGGAAAAAACACAGATGCCTGCCCCCCAGGTGCCAGTGCCACCCACTACAAAATCCAGAGAAAACTGGTAACTTGATTTGTGGCACAGCATGTAGCAAACAGCCCTGCTAACAAATGCGCAAACTAGCTACCAGCTCCATCATTACTAGGAAGACAAGATGAGAGTGGAGTCTATTGCTAGCACCTTTGCTTTCTCAGGTCAGCATTGTCAACTTTGACTTTATGAAGCAAAATGTGATTTTTTTTCTTCCTTGGAATTTAGAATGCTTTTTTTTTTTTGAACTTGCTATTGGAAGGATTTAGGATTAGGTAAAGGATTTAGGATAGGTACAAACTATCCTGTTGATAAAAGTGAGTAGACCCTGGAATGGAATTATTGGGTAAAGTTAAGATTGTTGTACCATGAACTGTCTAAAAACTAGGGCCAATGAACTTGCTGATCTCCTAAGGGCAAGTCTTAGAGTGAGCTGCCAAATAATTGCATTCCTTTGAATGGCCAGGTCTCCCCACAACCGTAACACCTAATATGGTCCTTTAGTCTATTACCTCATTTTGAAAACCAGACTTTGAACTTCTGTAAATTTCTTAAACCAAGGCTTTGTAAAGCTCCTGCTTGTAACAGTAGGATTGTGCTGCAAGAAGAGGTTTAGATTTGGGGTCAAAATCTTTGTGAATTCCAACTTCCAGTGTCCTTTTTTTTTTTTTGGTCTCATATGTGCTTTATTTTAGTTTTTATTGAGATATAATTGACATAGAACATTATGTTAGTTTCAGGCATACAACGTAATTATTTGATATTTGTATATATTGTGAAATGATCACCACAAGTCTAGTTAACATCCATCACCACACACAGTTACAAAGTTGTTGTTTTTTTTTATTGTGGTGAGAACTTTTAAGCTCTACTCTCTTAGCACCTTTCAAATACACAATATGGTGTTATTCTCTGTAGTCACTGTGCTGTCCATTACCTCCCCATCCAATGTGCTTCTTGTTAGTTGCATGGCTTTATGCTCTGTGAGCCTGTTTCCTTTTCTCTCAAATACCTATAAGAATTCCTGCCCTATCTACCTCACCAGACTTTTGTGAGAAGCAAATATGAGCATGTTCAGGAAGCCAATATTTAAACTATCAAGTGTTCTACTTTATTGTAAGGTAGACACATGGAGTTATTCTATAATAACACTGCTGCTTACAGAGCCACTCAACTTCAAACACATTCCTAGACTCTCCCCCAAGTGGCAGCTATTCGTATTTGAATATTTTCATAAATGTGGATAGAAGTTCGTTCATTGAAGGCTTAGGCTGCCTTCCTTTGAGAGAAACGAAATCTTATTTTTTCCTTTAATAGTTATGGCTTATTTAGCGGATTTTTATTCCTTTGTAATTAATCTATTTTTCCTTCAGATTATGGAAGTATTTCTTGAGACAATATTTGCTGCATCTTCAGATTATGGAAGTATTTCTTGAGACAATATTTGTTTCATCTGTATGTCATTTCTGGCTTCCATTTTTTCCATCTTGGATCCCTTTTCACGTCTTTTCTTTATGTCCAACACTAAGGTTCACAGTTCCCACCTCAATCCTCCATCCTCCATCAAGTAGGAAATGGGACACACACACACACACACACACACACACACACACGAGAAGAAGCATACAGGTCAAAACACAGGAAGAAAGGAAAAAAATTCAGGGGACTCAGAGAAGGGTGTGGACATTAGTCCAAGCATTTGGACTAGGAGAAAATTGCCATAAAAGTTGGAATAAAATGAATTGAGGGGAGGAACAGAGGGTTCTGAGTCATTGCTTTAAAAACCTGGATCTCATTTTTATCTCTTGTTTCTTTGGCTGCCCAAGTGTTTGGGGGGACTGTGCTCTGCTTCAGAGACATGGCTGTGTCACTTAGGGTCATTTAAGCCGTCTTTTGTAATTTTTTCAGAAGTGTCATTTTTGATCTTTGGAGTGTATTTTCAAAAAGTAACATGGATGAAACTCACAAATGTAATACGGTGCAAAAGAAGCCAGATACAAAATGTCCATACTGTATGATTCCATTTTTATAAACTAGGAAAACAGGCAAAATGATTTGATGATGTTACCCTAAACGTTGGGTAGGGTAGTGATGAGAAAAGACACAGGTGGGTCTCTGGGTTTCTGGTAATGTTCTGTTTCTTGATCTGGGGACTGGTTACATGGGTATGATCAGTTTGTGAAAAATCATTGAACCGTATACTTACAATTTGTGCACATTTTGGTATATATGTTATACTTTAATTTTTAAAAACATTTAAATAACATCAGGTGCTTTAGGTAAATGTCCAGCACAGAAGCCTTGAACTTATATTTTCTCGTACATGACTGCAGCTGGCTGGAGTGAAGACGTATGAAAAGGCTCTTGACATTCAAGCCCTGCTCAGTTATTCATTCAATTAACACATGTTTATTGAAGAATGGGGCCAGGCACTAAAGTCTAGTTAGAGGGGGGAAGAGACGGATGTCAATCAAATAATCACACAAATCAATTTATAAGAGACGGTGAGGAGGGAGGGGTAACGCTGGGAAAAGCCTCTCTGAGACCGGAAGGGTGAGTAGCTGTTGGTAGATGAGGATATTAGAAAAGATTGTCAGGTAGCGTTTAAATGTTAGGCTTAACTGGGCCACTAGAGGGCGACCACAGACAGGCATCTGCGGCAATTCCTAAACCCGTCCAGAACCGAGGCTGAAAAGTTCTCATAGCTTTTGCTCAACTTTAACTTAGTGTTAGAGGAGCACAAAATATCTAACAGAAACTAACAATCAAGTGTCAATTTACATATGTAAATGTTGCTGTGTAGTCTTGCCTAACAGTATAAGCAGATTCCTACCAAATGTCTAATGGCCTTAAAAAGAAAAAAGATAAAAAGTCGAAAGGCAATGGTTAAAAGAATCTTTCTCGGCTTTTGCATATCCTGAAAGAGCTGCCCACAAGTTACAGATATGCTATTGCTATTGCTTATTCATTAGTACCTTCCACACCCAAGTCCCTCACATCTGCTGCACCCCAGGCCCCTACAGAAAGTACTCCACTGTGGATCTGCTACATGATATTGCCTGTTTCTCACTGAGGCAGCTACCGAGCAAAAAGAAGTTTACCTGTTGCCTTCCAACACACAAAGGCAGAATAAGCAATAGTTTGTCACATCCTATTAAATGATCAGTGATGAAATCAGAACCAAGACATTTCCAGTGTATTAATGAGTAAGATTTCTTTAGCGCCCAAGCATTCCAGTAAGCATTTAAGGCATGGCACTCCTTTCCTTTAAAAGTAATTTCTGGGCTTCCCTGGTGGCGCAGTGGTTGAGAGTCTGCCTGCTAATGCGGGGGACGCGGGTTCGAGCCCTGGTCTGGGAAGATCCCACATGCCACGGAGCGGCTGGGCCCGTGAGCCACAACTGCTGAGCCTGCGCGTCTGGAGCCTGTGCCCCGCAACGGGAGGGGCCGCGATAGTGAAAGGCCCGCGCACCGCGATGAAGAGTGGCCCCCACTTGCCGCAACTAGAGAAAGCCCTCGCACGAACCGAAGACCCAGCACAGCCAAAAATAAATACATAAATAAATATAAAAGTAGCTATAAAAAAAATAAATAAATAAATTACTTAAAAAAAAAAAAAGTAATTTCCAGGGCAATTAAAATCTTTTTAATTTTTATTTTTTTTTAAATGAAAGCAAATCTCTCCTGGCAACTGGTGAAGGCCTGTATGGTCCAGCCACTGTCTGTCTCTGGGACTCCTCTCCTCTCCTCTCCTCCTTTCCTTACTGCTCTCCAGTCTCACTCCACTTGTTTCCATGAAGTCACCAAACATTTCGCATTTCCCATAACTTCAGTTTTTCATTTGCTGTTTCCCTTGCCTGAGATGTCCTGCTCCCGTCATCTAACAAGAGGCTTTTTATCCTTCAAGTTCCAGATGAATTGGCACTTCCTAGGAGAAGACTTCCTGAACCTTGCACTCCTGGCTGCCCTTCCCCACAGAACCCCAATCTTTAGCTGGGCCCTTTGATGCCCAGGATACTGGTCCATATTTCCTAGCCAGTGCTGGCAGCTGGATGTGGCCATGTGTCTTGTTAATGGGTTGAAAGTGGAAATGTTGAGTGAGACTTCCTAGAAGCCTCCTTAAGGGGAAGCAAAGAAGCCCTTCTTATTTTCTTCTCTTCTGCTGTCTGGAATGCAGATGTAATAACTGCAGCTTCTGGAAGCATCTTGGACGCTGAGATGGCAGTGAGGATGGGAAGCAGGGCAGATAGGGGCCTGGAAAGCTAATGGCGCTGTGGGGTGGTGGAGGGGCGTGCAGTACCAGCCTCTAGGTATCTTTTTTTTTTTTTAAGATGTTCTTTCTTTCTTTCTTTCTTTACGCGTGCGCTGGGCCCCCGCTGCTGTGCGCGGGCCCTCTCCAGTTGCAGTGAGAGGGGGCCTCTCGTGGGCTCTAGGCACGTAGACCTGAGCAGCTGTGGCACTCTGGCTCAGCAATCGTGGCTCAGGGGCTCCAGAGCACAGGCCTAGCAGTTGTGGCACATGGGCCCAGCCGCTCCACAGCATGTGGGACCCTCCTGGACCAGGGCTCGAACCCGCATCCCCCGCATTGGCAGGCGGACTCTCAACCACTGTGCCACCAGGGAAGTCCCCTAGGTATCTTTTATATGAGAGAGAAATAAACTTATTTGCACCACTGCTCCTTGTAGCTTTACGATTACATAGCACCACACCTCAATACTAACATACCACACCCACCCCCAGACACACCACCCTATTGTCTTCAGTGCCCTTTTACTACCTGAAATAGCTCATTCATTTATGTTTACATGAGAGCAGGGACCTGGTCAGTCTTGTTCACTGCAGTAACCCCAGCACCTGCAGCAGTGTAGTGTTTCCATCCTTTTCCAGAAATTCTTGGAACATTGATATTTTTCTGAATTCTGAGAAAAATCCATTGAGAAATCAGGGGAAAATATTATAATTCTTCCTACAAGAAATAAAGTTTAACAGTCTGCATGGAGGTGTTACTGGTTTGAAGGAATCCACCAATATCAAAAACTAGTGATGCCGTGGCAGTAATGGAAAAATCTGGAAAGTTTCCAGCAATTGTGCTACTTCACTTGGCTGTAACAAAAGTGTTTTAGTTAAAGACTTGAAAGGTGAAAGCATCAAAAACAACTAGCAGAGGAAGCATACACAGTGCAGATTCTGAACATGAGAAAGATGAAAGCAATTAGCACAGATCCAGATGATGTAGCTGGAGCTAATCAGTATGATCTGCAAGCTGATGTCCTTCTGACAGTTTTTAGAATAAGAAAAATTACAATACTGTTTACATTTTCTCCAGTGAGAAATTCTCTTTTGCAACAAGAATGGGAAAAAAAAAAAAAACTTACAGGTCATTTTGGACTGCAAAACACTCTGGAACACACACACACAAAAATAATAATCGAGAGATTTTTAAAAGCCCTAAATCAGAAAAATGATTTTAGGCCCACTGAAGTTAGAATACTTATTTGCAAAGAGAAATATTACGAAATTGTGAGAGGGATATTAAATTGCTTGAAACTGGCTTGATTAGCAGTTGAAGCATTAAGTAACCATGGTGCAACTCTTCTAAGCAAAAACAGAATTCTGCTTAAAAAAAAAATTAGAATCGAATTGCTTAATTCAGAAAAAGAGATCTAATATCCCTCACTAAACATTTAAGCAATGTTAGTAGTTTATATTAGGTGGACAGATTTTTGCTTTGGCAAACAAGAACAAAATCGCTCAATTAACAAAATCATTACTGGAAAGACTTTTGTGAAGGAGAATATGCCTTATCAGAAGAAATGCAAAGAAGAGTATATATTTTTGTGGACTATCCATCATGAAGTCTGAAACTGGTCTAAAATCTGAATTAGCAAAAATAATATGAACTTCAAGGGCAAAAAATCAAAAGCAGAGAAAGACAATATTTTAATCATTTAAAAAAGGGAATGAATTTATAATAAACAAACAACATGTACCTTAACAACCAACTTGAAGATGCTTCTAGACATACTCTCAGCAATTCAACTATCAACACAAAATGAAAGAACATTCAATATCTGGAATATTTGTCATAAAACAAAGACCAAGACAATCAGGGCAATTCATGCTTTATGTGTTTTTAAAATTTCATTTTAAGAATGATAATTTTTAACAGAAACAGGCTCACAGACATAGAAAACAAACTTATGGTTACCAAAGGGGAAAGGGGATGGGGGAGGGATAAATTAGGAGTTTGGGATTAGCAGATACAGACTACTATATATAAAAGATAAACTACAAGGTCCTACTGTATAGCACAGGGAAGTATACTCAATATCTTTTATAAACCATAATGGAAAAGAATATGAAAAAGAATATATACATATATAACTGAATCACTTTGCTGTACACCACAAACTAACACAACATTGTAAATCAACTATACTTCAATTTAAAAGAAGAATGGAACTTCCCTGGTGGTCCAGTGGTTAAGAATCCACCTGCCAACGCAGGGGACACGGGTTCAAGCCCTGGTCTGGGAAGATCCCACATGCCACGGAGCAACTAAGCCCATGCACCACAACTACTGAGCCTGCGCTCTAGAGCCTGTGAGCCACAACTACCAAGCCCGTGCGCCTAGAATCTGTGCTCCGCAACAAAAGAAGCCACCACAATGTGAAGCCCGCACACCGCAAGGAAGAGTAGCCCCCGCTCGCCACAACTAAAGAAAGTACGTGGGCAGCAATGAAGACCCAAAGCAGCCATAAATAAATAAATAAATAAATAAATTTTTTTTTAAAATTAAAAGAAGAATGATAATTCTTAAAATTTAAATGTTTGTGGTATTATTTTTCAAATTCTAAAATCACTTTATTTGGCATTTGTTTTGTGGTGATATTCCCTTCTTTTAGTGTTTTCTATTATCAAATGTCTATATCAGGTAGAGATCATTTTTACATATCACTAAAATTGTTGAGTTAAAAAAAATAGACTGCAGTTTTTCCTCCAGCAAAAATGGGTTTATTTGCAGTCAGCAAAGAACTGTAATTTGGGGTCTGCAACCACGGTGCACATACCAGTCCCCAGCAAAAGTGGAGTGGAGAACTGTTTTAAAGAGGGAAAAGGAAGCTGGTGGGAAGGGGGGAGGGGTGATAGTAAACAAAGAGTTCATTGGAGGAATTGAGAGTTTGAAGTCTAGTGGCTTTTCATTGGCTGAGTTGTGACAGTCTCTCACTGGCTGAGCTCTTGCCAGGAAAAAAAGAGGAGTCTTTCTTCCTCTTGTTGGGCTCAGCTATCATCTATGGCATGACAGCTCTCCCTTCTGGTCTCCTGACTCTATTTTAATTGAGGTTTCTATTTATTAATTTTTTTTACAAAATGTAGTATAATCTTGCATCAATAGATATGTCCATAATAATAAACCATGCATTTATTATTACCTTTTTCTTTTTTGCAGAAAACTTCAGAAACTTTTAGTATAACCCTGTCACAGAAAAATGGTTCACTGTTTACTATAGAGTCATTCATTATTTAAAAACATGTAAAGAAGGTATTATGGAAAAATACAGAATAATTTATGATTTTGATTCCCAAGAATTCCTGGGAATTCCAATTTCTTCTTCCAGAATCCTGAAGATTAGTATCTATCAGGAATTTGCAAACCCTAGTACAGTACCTGGCACAGAGTAGACACTCAGCATATATTTCAAATGAATTAATGTTATTTTGTTCAATAGTCCCAGCAGTCCTGTGAGGTAGAATGTTGTCCATTTACACTCAAGAAATCCAGGACCTTCTTTGAGGCTGGTATGGGACAACACCCTTAAAATTCCTGAAAGCTCCATGGTTTACTGAGATGGCCTATGAGACGTGCTCTTAAGATTCTTAGAAGTACTCCCAAGCCTGTCCTGAATTTCTCTGACAAAGCATCTTATAGGCACACTCTGGATTTGATCTTAGCCCTGAAGCCATTTCTTGTTTAAGAATCTTTTTTTTTTTTTATAAATTTATTTTATTTATTTATTTACTTATTTATTTTTGGCTGTGTTGGGTCTTCGTTTCTGTGCGAGGGCTTTCTCTAGTTGCGGCAAGCGGGGCCACTCTTCATCGCGGTGCGCGGGCCTCTCACTATCGCAGCCTCTCTTGTTGTGGATCACAGGCTCCAGACGCGCAGGCTCAGTAGTTATGGCTCACGGACATAGTTGCTCAGCGGCATGTGGGATCTTCACATACCAGGGCTCGAACCCGTGTCCCCTGCGTTAGCAGGCAGATTCTCAACCACTGCGCCACCAGGGAAGCCCTTGTTTAAGAATCTTTTAATGGGAGTGACTGGGGATGAGCGACAGTTTTATTTCAGAACCCAGTGAATCTTAGTTTCTTCGTGTTTCCTTCCAATTCTGCCAAAAACGTGAATGATTTCTTCATTAGATCATCTCTCCCATCTTGTATTTTATCATAGGCCACCAGGAAAAGCCAGTTGGCACTGTCTACATTCCGCTTGGGCATCTCCCCCAACAACCCCATGAGTTAATTAAGCAGCCTTTCTATTTTTCACCTTCTTACAGGTGACAGTGTTGCCACACTTTGTGCCACTACATTTAAAGGGTCCTCTGTTTTCCAGCCTCCATCGTCCTTCACCCCCTCACCATAGCCTCCTCATGGCCTTTTCTCCTTCTTCCTGACACCCTGTCCCAAAGCCAGTGTCATATGGCTTAGGTATTTGTTAGCGCAGCATCCACTTCCAAGGAGCAAATTCTTTTTTTCTTCTTCTTCTTTTTTTTTTTTTGGCTGTGCCACATGGCTTGTGGGATCTTAGTTCCCCAACCAGGGATCAAACCTGGGCCCCAGGCAGTGGAAGCACAGAGTCCTAACCACCGGACCACCAGGAAATTCCCCCAAGGACCAAATTCTGTTCAAGTTATCTATTGCTGCACAGTAAACTTAGTGGCTTGAAACAACAACTTATTATTACTATATTTGAACGAGGCACAGTAAGGGACAACCCATTTCTACTCCAGAATGCCTGGGACCTCACCTGCAATGAGTTGAATATCTGGGAGGCTAGAGCAACTGGAAGCTGGTCAGGTATCTCTTTTCCTCTCTGGATCCCACTTTCCTTCTCCAGGGGGTTTCTTCACGTGGCTAGTTTAGGCTTCCTTATTTGATGGCAGCCTCTGAACAGTTAGTCTTCTTACATGGCAGCTCAGGGCCCCAGTCAATGTCCCAAGAGACAGGAATGGAAGTTGCCAGTCTCTTAAGGGCATACCTGGAAACTACCATTTCCACAATATTCTTCTGATCAAAGCGGTCAGAACTCACCTGAAATCAAGGGGAGCAGACATAGGTTCCATTTCTCAATGAGAATAGTGTCAGAAATCTCTAGTTATCTTCCATCTACCACACTTTTATTCCTAGGGTGATAATAATATAGTAAAAACTTCATGATAACAGAAATTCAAGTGTAACTTAACTCCTGCCTAGTCCATGTTCTTAAAGGGGAGTAGCCTCAGGTTCTTACATTCTACAGAGGATCGTCCTGGGAGCATTTGAGACTCTTAGTTCTGTATGTGGTACACACTGTGCTTGAAATAATTGGTGTTCTGAACATTCCCCGTTCATCTCTCCATAGAATTTCTAGTGAGTCAAGCCACTAGGTGATAGCAGCAAGAGATCCGTGGCTGGGGTGGGGGTAGTGAATGAAGTCACAGTATTTACTCCTCGAGCTCCTCCGCCGCCGAGTCATTGTGGTTTGGCTCTGTGGCTCCCCAGGCAGCCGCCTCCATTCAGCTGACCTAGGGTAGTAACGGCTCCCTAGCTCTTGCTAGCTCCAGGGTACTGCACCATTAGGTTTTAGTTTCCCTTCATCCTGACTCTTTATTAAATTCTCCTCAGTTATTCTATTTGTGTCTTCTGTTTGCCGATGGAGACTGGTATAGATGGTGTATTTCTTATAAAACTAATAGACTAAAACTCCCCCCTCTTTTCTTACCAGAATTGTCTATCAGTGTATTTTTTCCCATTTTCCTATCAGGTTTTTGGTCCTTGTCCCTCACTTTTTAGAGTTCCTTATGTATTAAGAATATTAGCGCATTATCTGTAATATATCTTACAAATATTTTCTCCCAATTTGTTAGCTGTTTAAGCCATGCAAAAACAAATTTTTTAATGTTTTATATAGTCAAATATATTTAAATGTATTCTTTCATTGCTTTTAGATTTTGAGTCTTTTCCTGCACCAAGGTTGAAGAATTCACTCCTATTGTCTTCTAGTACTTGTATGATTTAGTATTCTACGTTTAGATCCCTGACCATTTTGAAATGATTCTTGACTCTGGTGTGAGGTATGGGTTTAATTTTATCTTTTTCCAAATAGTCCCAGCACCATTTATTAAAAAGTCTGATCACTTCAAAATAGGTGTTTTTGTTTTGAATGGGTACACACACACACATATACACATGCACACACACACACCAGAATCTAAAAAGTGATCAGACTTGGGAGATATGCAGTTCTCTAAAAATTTATGCCAGATGTGGAAAGGACCAGTTTCATTCAGATCAGCAAGTATTTACATATTATCTACTATTTGCAATAAAATATAGGGAGATGAGCAAGCCACAGTCTCTACCCTCAGGAGCAAAACCACCTGAAGGGGGCGATAAACACATATAAAAGACAGCAGTGAGCCTTACATAGCATTTAATACAGTGTATCTGTTAGGTTAGCACCTCTCTGAGCCACAGAAATCTACAGCCCAAATGCCCATGTGAAGTGCTTACATATATCTATGATAATCCATGGTAGAAATGCATTTTGTTTGCTCGTGTATACACTGCATGCTGATTCCGTATTCTCCAGGTATCCTGATCACCTCTAACATTGATCTTCATCCCCATAATGGTCTCTTTCATAGGAGAAGAATTAAGATGAGACCATTTATTCATTCTACAGATACTTACTGAGTGCCTTCTATATGTGAGGAACTGCTCTTGGAGCTGAGATCATAGTAGAGAGCAAGAAAGACCACATCCCTCTAGTGATGATTGCATCCTAGAGGCAGAGGCAGAAAACAAACATTTAAGATATAATGTCAAGTAGTGATAGGAGCTATGAGGAAGAGTAAGGCAGGTCAAGGAGATGAAGAGCAAAGTACCATCTTAGAATAGTGAGGGAAAGCCCTCCTTGGGAGGAGAAAGCAACTGGGCAGAGTCTTGAATGACATGAATGGGGAAATCATGTGAAGGTCCTTGGAGATGAGCCTTCTGGGCACATGGGAGCAACTGCAGAACTAGGGACATCATGGGGGCCAACACAGCCAGAGGAGAGAGCAAGGGAGAGACTGGGAGAAAAAGTCTGAGGTGGGCAGTGCCTAGATCAGGTAGGAACTCTAGGCAAAAAGGAGTTTGGATTTTGTTCCGTGAGACGGGATGCTTTTGGCAGGGGCATGATATGCATGATCTGATTTATGTGCTGAATTTGGCTGCTATGGGGAGACTAGATCACAGTGAGAGTTGAAACGGGGGCTGGTTAGGAGTCATTGTGTTGTTCCTGTGACAGATGACAGGAGCGTGAACCAGAGGACAGCTGTGAAGAGGAAAAGAAGTGGAGAAGCAGGGAAGGTGGGGAATTTTTTGGAAGTGGAGCCAACAGGACTTGCTGATGGACTGAATTCAGGGGTGAAGGAAAGACAGGAGCCAAGGATGACTCTGTGATTTTGGACTTAACCCAGTGAATAACAGTACCATAGATGGAGAAGGGCAAAAATCTAGAGATCCGGATTGGACACATTGTTTCAAGATATTTGATTACTCCCCATTAGTTTTTAACATCCCAGCATAAACTGCATGTTCCTTTTCTATTCTTCTGTAGTCTCCAGTTAGACTTGTTCCCAGAAAGATGTTAAAGCCCAGGTGTAAAAGAAGGGAGGGTAAATGACCATTTGATCATTTCTCAAGGTCTCAAGCATTATCCTTCTATAAAGAGAATTAAATCACTCTTACTGTTAATTTAATAAAAGCTGTTTGGATCTAGTTGATTTCAATTGTAATCAAGCAGGAAAAAATTAATGGAAGTTAATCTAGGTTGTTTGCAATGTTATACATGGCCAAGAGCAGAGATGAACTTATAGCTTGCAACTGGCTCAGGCCCATGGGTGTTAGTTAACTGGGAAGCAGATGCTTTAAATGATAACCAAACCCTGATGTGATTTCTGATTTGGAGTCTCTTAGTCATGGAACACTTTCTCAGCATCTGCTATAGGTAGGGTGCTGTGCTGGAGACAGTCACCATGTCAGATATCGTGGCCCATCTATTGTTATTCTTGCACATCTCTTTGTTCCCCGAGAGTTTCCCATGATTTCCAAGATACAATTAATCATTGCATTTTGTCTGTGGAACTGTGATGAGTCTCCAAGACCAAACACATCCCTTAATGAAACCATAAATGGGTTAAGGCATGTGAAGTACTTTGAGGGGTTAAACAGCTCATAGGAGTACTATTTAATGTTATCTTTACCTTAAAAGTAGCTCTTCAACAAAACAATAAGCCAAACGTGGGTAAAAAAAAAAAAGAAAAAGCTGTGAAGAGGATATTCTTTATGAAGACCTTGGGTTTACAGTCGATTCTTTCCTTGCTAAGTGAGAATCCTTGATATTTTGTGAATTCTGAAGAAGCGCAGCCATTGCAGGCCGCAGCACTGAGTCTTAGTAGGTAAAGCAGAGCAGAATATCTGTATCTATTGTGAGCCATAAATTATTTTGTTTTTTGTGGGAAAAGAACAGTGGCATGGGCCAAATATGAATGATTTACATCTTAAGCAACAAATGTGCAAATTTTTTCCCTAAAATTAAAAAACCTTTTTTCTTATAAGAAATGTATTTTAATACAGAAAATTATAAAAAAGAAAACTTAATCATAACCACTACTCAGAGATTACCACTGTTAATATTTTATTTATATGCTACAACTATATATGTGTGTGTATATATGTGCGTGTGTGTATGTATATTTGGAATATTGACTTCTATGAGTATATTCTTTTTTTTTAATAAATTTATTTATTTATTTTTGGCTGCATTGGGTCTTCATTGCTGTGCACGGGCTTTCTCTAGTTGTGGCAAGCAGGGGCTACTCTTCACTGTAGTGCATGGGCTTCTCACTGCGGTGGCTTCTCTTGTTGCGGAGCAGGGGCTCTAGGTGCGCGGGCTTCAGTAGTTGTGGCACGTGGGCTCAGTAGTTGTGGCTCATGGCTCTAGAGTGCAGGCTCAGTAGTTGTGGTGCACGGGCTTAGTTTCTCCACGGCATGTGGGATCTTCCCGGACCAGGGCTCGAACCCGTGTCCCCCACGTTGGCAGGAGGATTCTTAACTACTGCGTCACCAGGGAAGTCCCTATGAGTATATTCTTTAAAAGGATATGATTTGAGGGGCTTCCCTGGTGGTCCAGTGGTTAAGAATCCGCCCTTCCATTGCAGGGAGCACGGGTTCGATCCCTGGTCAGGGAAGTAAGATCCCGCAAGCCGTGCTGTGTGGCCAAAAATAAATAAATTAAAATTAAAATTAAAGAAAAGAGACTATAGGGGCTTCCCTGGTGGCGCAGTGGTTGGGAATCTGCCTGCCAATGCAGGGGACATGGGTTCGAGCCCTGGTCTGGGAAGATCCCACATGCCCCAGAGCAACTGGGCCCGTGCGCCACAGCCTGCGCTCTAGAGCCCATGCTCTGCAACAAGAGAAGCCACCGCAACGAGAGGTCCGCGCACTGCAACGAAGAGTGGACCCCGCTCACCGCAACTAGAGAAAGCCCATGTGTAACAACGAAGACCCAATGCAGCCAAAAGTAAATAAATAAATTTATTTTAAAAAAGAATATGATGGACTTCCCTGGTGGCGCAGTGGTTGAGAATCTGCCTGCTAATGCAGGGGACACGGGTTCGAGCCCTGGTCTGGGAAGATCCCACATGCCACGGAGCAGCTGGGCCCGTGAGCCACAACTACCGAGCCTGCGCGTCTGGAGCCTGTGCCCCACAACGGGAGGGGCCGCTATAGTGAAAGGCCCGCGCACCGCGATGAAGAGCGGTCCCCGCACCGCGATGAAGAGTGGCCCCCACTTGCCGCAACTAGAGAAAGCCCTCGCACGAACCGAAGACCCAACACAGTCAAAAAAAATAAATAATAAATTAATAAATAAAGTAGCTATAAAATTAAAAAAAAAAAAAAAAAAAAAAAGAATATGATTTGAAAGCTGAAAGATCAACTTCTAAAGAACTTAAAGTTATAGTGAAAATTTGCCTAGCATAGACATAATAATAGTTATTTGCACTTTATAGAACATAAAACATGTTCTGTGCATTATCTCTTTTATCTCTTTTATTACTACTAATAATACTGATTGTTATTAATATCATTAATAATAATTATTACTATTGTTGAGATACTGGTAACAGAGGAGAGAATACCTTGCTGGGAGACATAAGTCCCAGTCCCAAGTTATGATTAGAAAAAGACAATGAACTTTGTTAAGCCTCAGTTTCCCCAAGCGTGCAGTAAAAATCTTGGGCTAGATGAAGTCTGAGGCCTCTTCTAATTTTGAAATTCTGTCTAAGTCTGGTTTTGGAACATGGGCACTTACTAAGATGCATTTCCTGAGATGCCAAATTTTACTTTCCAATATTTTATCTAAAATACACCTGTTTTCAAGCAAAGAAAAATGGATCACATTTTGAAGAATATTTGAATGCTTTGAAGATGGGGCCTATTTACAGAGACCAATTTGTTTCTCTGTATTATTTTAGCATGCAACTCTATTCCAGTACCGAAGCTTCCTAAGTATCTGAGGCTTCGAAAAGTGGGGGTGGAAGAAGCTTATTACCATGGAGATAGATGGGAGCAAATGGTCACATCATCAAAAGCAAACTAGAAATGTACAAAGCTTTTGTGATGCTGATCCTTTTTTTTTTTTAAGTAAGAAGAAGAAGGAAAAAAGGCACAAATAAAAGGACAGATCTCTCTCATTAAATCCAACACTAATTTAGTAATCAGTGAAATAAAGGTTCCCTTGAAAGCCCGCTGCCAGAAAATACAGTACAACAAAGAAGCACAAAAGGTTGCTGGCTGCCAGGTGTAATTTCCAGGTACTCCAAGTGCATTTGGACTCCCTGTTCTCTTACTTTTTCTTTACAGATTGGCTGTCTTCACGGTAGATGTGAACTATCTATTTAGTCACCCCAGTATGTTATCCAAATATTTAGGAGGAAAAAATTGCAGGAAAATAACCTTTAATTTCATGATTCTCCAAAAGAAACTGTTCAAAATTAAGAGGTATGAGAAGCTAAGAAAGAGCTAATTTATTTTTCTGTTCATTACACATCACCTTGGATAACCTGGAAATAATTTTGACAGTGGCATAAGAGTCAAAGTTGGGATAAGAGTCAAATTTACATAAAGTGGCTTGTATCAGAATAAAATCACTATTAACTCCATCTCCATCTGTATTGATAGATAGACAGCTTTTCTCTTTTTTTTATAAATTTATTTATTTGTTTTTATTTTTGGCTGTGTTGGGTCTTCGTTGCTGCGTGCAGGCTTTCTCTAGTTGCGGCGAGCAGGGGCTACTCTTCGTTGTGGTGTGCGGGCTTCTCATTGCGGTAGCTTCTCTTGTGGAGCACGGGCTCTAGGCGCGCGGGGTTCAATAGTTGTGGAATGTAGACTCAGTAGTTGTGGCACACAGGCTCAGTAGTTGTGACACATGGGCTTAGTTGTTCTGCAGCATGTGGGATCTTCCCGGACCAGGGGTCGAACCTGTGTCCCCTGCACTGGCAGGCGGATTCTTAACCACTGAGCCACCAGGGAAGCCCAGATAGCTTTTCTCTTAATTCCATCTATTATTTCATTTTACTCTGGCAGAAGCTGCCAAAAACCTAAAGGCAGGAAACATTTACATTCAGTTCTTCATATATACTAAAAAAAGAAAGGAAATCGTTTAAGAATAAATATATAAAAGTTAAAGAACTTGGTCAAGATTCTGCCTTGCACTTTCAGTCTATAAATTACAAATAGTAATTGCAGGGAATTCCCTGGCAGTCCAGTGGTCAGGACTCGGCGCTTTTACTGCCGGGGCCCAGGTTCAATCCCTGGCTGCAGAATTAAGGTCCCACAAGCCGTGCAGCAAGGCCAAAAAAAAGAAAGAAAGAAATAGTGATTGCATAATGTTGGGATGTTTTAGAGATTGAGGTAATATTTTTAAAGTGTTTTGCACTATTCAGAGGGAAAATGCACTTTACATTACATTTTATGATGTGATTTATGAGAAAAATGGTCTCTTCTTCCTTATCTTCCTCTTCCTTTTCCACTTTAGATTTTCATTCTTTGGTTGCAGGATTAAAAGAGAAGACTATTTGCGATTATAAAGCATTAATTTCTTTAACTGATCTATAAATTCAATGCAAAGAAAAATAAAACATCAAGATTTTTTTAAAATGTGACTAATACTAAAGTTCATCAAGAATGTTAATGGAGAATTATAAAAATTCTGAAAAATAAGAATAATGGGGAAGTAATTAATACAACCATATATTAAAATATATAACATTATAATAATCAAAATATTCTAGAGAAGAAATAGATAGCTCAATAGACTAGCATAGAAAGATCAGAAATAAATCTAAATACATATGTGAATTTAATATATGAAAAGGTAGATGTGTCAAATTTGGGGTAGATGAAAAGAAGGGAAGATGCATTAGTTAATAAATAGTGATAGGTAAACTGGCTAGGAATAAAAAGTAAAATAAAATAGGTCCTTTATCACACTCTTTATAACCCAAAAATTTCCAGAAGATTTAAAGACTGTAAATGTTAAAAAAATAAAATTATAATAGTCTTTGAAAGAGTTCAGAACTTTGATGAATTTCTTTGGTGAATAATATTGGCATATAAAAAGACTTTCTAAGTAAGACACATAATCCTAAAGTCTTACAGGAAGAGAAAAAATAAACCTGAACATATACAAACTGGAAAAAACTATTGCAAAATAGTTGGCAAACAAAGAGATATAGTCATTAACATACAACACTTTGTACACCTCAATGAGTAAAAGCAAATCAAATGGAAAATGGTCAAATATATTAAAATCATCTCTTTCACGATTAAATAATTACATATTAAAACAAGAGTATATCTATACAATGAAATATTTCTTAGCAATAAAATGTAGCATAATTTATAATAGCCAAAAAGAGTAAACAACCCAAGTACTGGTCAACAGATAAATGGATAAACAAAATGTGGTATATCCATACAACAGAATATTATTCAGCCATAAAGAAGAACAAAGTACTGATAACTGCTACAACATGAATGAACCTTGAAAACATTATGCTAAGTGAAAGACGGCAGACACAAAAGAACATGCTGTATGACTCTAATTACATGAAATTCCCAGAATAGGCAAACCTGGAGAGATAAAATGTAGAATAATAATTGCCTAGGGCTAAGGGAGTGGAAGTTGGGGGAAAATGGGAGTGACTACTAATGGTTACAGAGTTTTTATTGAGGTCATGAAAATTATGATCGTGATTACACATTTCTGTGAATATACTAAAACCATTGAACTGTGCACTTTAAATATGCAAATTGTCTGATATGTGAATTATATCTCAATAAAGCTGTTATTTTTTTAATCTTATTTTAAAAAATGAGGTATGTTGAATTTGTTCATCAGATTACAAAACTCAATAAATAATGAATATTGTTAATAGTATAGGACACAGGCATTCTTGTACTCAACTGGTGGAAGTATAAATTGGTACCCTTTTTTGAGGACAATTTAGCAGTATCTTTCAAAATTTAAATACACCACATCTTTTGATTCTGCAATTCAAACTCAAAAAATTACTATGCTGATACAGTTGCAAAAACTTGCCAAGTTGCATATAGAAGGAAATCGTGTGTAATAGGAAAATCTGAAAATCTGGAGGTACCCATTTAAGTAAGTATTGTACATACGGCCTTTCAAAAATATCATGGAGTTATATGGACTGATATGGAAATATCTCCAAGAAAACAATAAAAGTAACTATTATTTATTGAGCTCTAGCTATGTGCCAAATTCTCTTCTAAGTGCTTTACCTGCAGTGACCCATCGAATCCTTTTTACAATCCTATATTCTTAATATTATTATTACCTCCATTTTATAGATGACAACACTAGAAAAGCACAGGTGAGTTTAAATAACTTGCCCAAGATTACAGAGCTCCACTGTGGTAGAACAGAATTCAAACTCATTTGCATACAATTTTAAGGTAGCTATCTATAGATCTGTCAATATGGATTTATAGTTAATTTCTCATTCTAGAAGCATACATAAGTAACTATTGAAGAGAGAAGGACTGAATAGCAAAGAGAAAGTTTTTGCTCTGTATTTTATATATTTTTGTATTGCTTAAATAATTTATCATGTGATATTTATTTTATTTCAATAAAGAGATTTTAAAGCCTCAAGCCCCCAAAATTTGTATTCTAATATCTAAAGATTCTGAGCTTTAGAAAGGGGGCTAGTTCTGCCTTGAAAAAGCAATATGATTTGCCTACAACAAGCAATAGGCTCTGTTACCTCCATTTTTTTTTTTTTATAAATTTATTTATTTATTTATTTTTGGCTGTGTTGTGTCCTCGTTGCTGCACACAGGCTTTCTTTTTTTAGTTGTGGCCAGCGGGAGCTACTCTTCCTTGTGGTGCGCAGGCTTCTCATTGTGGTGGCTTCTCTTGTTGCAGAGCATGGGCTCCAGGCACACGGGCTTCGGTAGTTGTGGCGTGTGGGCTCAGTAGTTGTGGCACGTGGGCTTAGTTGCTCCACAGTATGTGGGATCTCCCCGGACCAGGGCTCGAACCCGTGTCCCCTGCATTGGCAGGCGGATTCTTAACCACTGCACCACCAGGGAAGCCCCTGTCACCTCCATTTTTATCTCCATTTTTCAGATGAGGTAAAAGAAATCAGAAAGCTTAAGTGAATTGCCTAATATTACAGAGCAGTGAAATGACACTGTGGGATCTAAACCCAAATCTGAGCCCAAAGCCTATGCTCTTACAAATATATATACCCCAGCAAGAAATTGGATACAAAGTAAATATCCATCACCAGATGAAATATTATACATCAGTTTAAAAAAATAACTCTGGTTTAAAAATAAAGCTTCTGGGACTTCCCTAGTGGCACAGTGGTTAAGAATCCGCCTGCCAATGCAGGGAACGTGGGTTTGAGCCCTGGTCCGGGAAGATCCCACATGCCGCAGAGCAACTAAGCCCTTGTGCCACAACTACTGAGCTGCGCTGTTGAGCCCGCGGACCACAACTTCTGAAGCCCACATGCCTAGAGCACGTGCTCCACAACAAGAGAAGCCACCACAATGAGAAGCCAATGCACCGCAATGAAGAGTAGCCCCCAGTCACCACAACTAGAGAAAGCCTGCTCACAGCAACCAAGACCCAGTGGAGCCATAAATAAATAAATAAATAAACAAATACATTTATTTTAAAAAATTTAAAAATAAAGCTTCTTGGGCTTCCCTGGTGGCGCAGTGGTTGAGAATCCGCCTGCCAATGCAGGGGACACGGGTTCGAGCCCTGCTCTGGGAGGATCCCACATGCCGCGGAGCAACTAGGCCCATGAGCCACAACTACTGAGCCTGCGCGTCTGGAGCCTGTGCTCCGCAACAAGAGAGGCCGCAACAGTGAAAGGCCTGCGCACCGCGATGAAGAGTGGCCCCCGCTTGCCGCAACTAGAGAAAGCCCTCGCACAGAAATGAAGACCCAATACAGCAAAAATAAACAAATAAACTTGAAAAAAGGCCACAAGCAAAATTTAAAAAAAAAATTAAAAAAATAAAAAAAATTAAAAAAAAAAGCTTCTTTATGACCTTGAGATAAGAAAAGATTTCTTAAATAGGACACACAAAAAATTAATCATAAAGAGGAAAAAACCTAATAAATAGGGTTATATTAAAATTAAGAACTGCTATTCATTAAAAGACATCCCTAGGAAAATGAAAAGGTAAACCACAGATAAATGAAATTATTAGCAATGCATTTATCCTACAAATCATTTCTTTAAAAAACACAACAAGAACTAAAAAAAAACACAACAAGATACAAAACAGACAAAAGATTTGAACAGGAACTTCTCAAAGGAGGAATCCAGATGTACAATAAACACAGGAAAATGTATTAAAACTCACCAGTCAACAAACAAATACAAATTAAAACAAGACACCCCTACCTATTACCAGAGCAACTAAAAAGAAAAGGACTGACAATGCCATGTATTGGTGAAAATATGGAGCAACTGGAACTCTCATATATGACTGTTAGGGTTGTGCTGATTGTAAATTGGTACACCCACTTTAGAGAACTGTTTGGCAATATCTGTTAAAGCTGGACTCAGTGGGCTTCTCTGGTGGCACAGCAGGTAGGAATCCACCTGCCAATGCAGGGGACATGGGTTCGAGCCCTGATCCAGGAAGATCCCACACGCCACGGAGCAACTAAGCCCATGCTCCACAAATACTGAGCCTGCGCTCTAGACCCCGTGAACCACAACTACTGAAGCCCGCGCACCTAGAGCCCATGCTCTGCAACAAGAGAAGCCACTGCAATGAGAAGCCCACGTACCGCAAGGAAGAGTAGCCCCTGCTCGCCACAACTAGAGAAAGCCCACGCGCAACAACAAAGACCCAATGCAGCCAAAAATAAATAAATAAAATAAATAAATTTATTTTAAAAAAAAAAAAGCTGGACTCAGCAATTCTACTCCTATATACCCAACAGAAATGCATGCATCTCTTCACCAAAATACATGTTCATAGCAGCATTATTTATAATGGCCAAAATCTTCAAACAACTCAAATACCCATCAACAGTAAAACAGATAAATGAAATGTGGTGTATTCAAACAATAGATAAAGCAATGATACACAGTTTATTCATAAAGCAATGGAAAGATATGAACTATACCTACAAATACCAATATAGATGAATCCTACAAACGTAACGTTGAGCAAAAGAAGTCAGATACAGAAAAAGTACTCTGTTTTGATTACATTCCTAAAAAGTTTAAACAGAGATAAAACAAATCTATGTTGATGGGGTGATTACTCTGGGGGAGGAAAGTAGTGAACAGAAGTGTACACTTCTGGTTTTTGGTTTGTTTTTTTTTTATTTTTTAATTGAAGTATAGTTGATTTACAATGTTGTGTTAGTTTCTGTTGTACAACAAAGTGATTCAGTTATACATATATATATTCTTTTCCATATTCCTTCCCATTATGGTTTATCACAGGATATTGAATATAGTTCCTTGTGCTATACCATAGGACTTTGTTGTTTATCCATTCTATATATAATAGTTTGCATCTGCTAATCCCAAACTCCCAATCCATCTCTCCCCCACTCCACCTTTCCCTTGGCAACCACAAGTCTGTTCTTTATGTCTGTGAGTTTGTTTCTGGTTCATAGATAGGTTCATTTTTCTCATATTTTATATTCCACATATAAGTGATATCATTTGATACTTCTCTTTCTCCTTCTGACTGACTTCTCTTAGTATGATAATCTCTAAGTCCATCCATGTTGCTGCAAATGGCATTATGTCATTCACAAAAGGGTATTTTGAGCGCTGTTAATGTTCTGTTCCTTGATCTAGCTTCTGGTTACACAGGTATTTTCACTTTGTGAAAATTCATCAAGTGGTATGTTTAAAATTTGTATACTTTTCTGTATATTATACTTTTATAAAAATTCACATAATAAAAATTAAAACAAATGAACCAAATTTATATGTAACAACATGGATAATAATAAAAACATAAAATTGAGAAATTGTAATGACATTAATTATATAATATATGTAGTAACAACAATATACATTTTACAGAAGTTATATTCCTGTAAACATTTATTTGGCCATATCGCACGGCTTGCGGGATCTTAGTTCCCTGACCAGGGATTGAACCCAGGGCCACAGCAGTGACAGTGCTGAGTCCTAACGACTGGCCCACCAAGGAACTCCCTCCTGTAAACTTTTAAAACATACTGAATAATATTGTATATTGGATAGGGACCCATATATATGGTAGCAGTATAAAAATCATAGAATGTATAGCATGATGACTATAATTAATAATACTGTATTGAATACTAGAAATTTACAAAGAAAGTATATTTCAGGTGCTCTCATCACACACCAAAAAATAGTAACTATGTGAAGAAATAATGTTAATTAACCTGACTCTAGTAATCATTTTACTATGGATATATAAACATCAAATCATCATGTGGTACACCTTAAATATATACAATTGTTAATTTTTAAAACTTATAGAGGGCTTCCCTGGTGGCGCAGTGGTTGAGAATCCGCCTGCCAATGCAGGGAACACGGGTTCGAGCCCTGGTCCAGGAAGATCCCACATGCCGCAGAGCAACTAAGCCCTTGTGCCACAACTGCTGAGCCTGCACTCTAGAGCCCGTGAGCCACAACTACTGAGCCCATGTGCCACAACTACTGAAGCCTGCGTACCTAGAGCCCATGCTCCACAGCAAGAGAAGCCACCACAATGAGAAGCCCACGCACCACAATGAAGAGTAGCCCCCGCTCGCCACAACTAGAGAGAGCCCCCATGCAGCAATGAAGACACAACAGCCAAAAATAAAATAAATAAATAAATAAAATTTTTTTAAAATGGTGAGAAACACTGTTTAAAAGAAAAGGAAAAAGAAAAAACAAAACTTACAGACAGCAAAGAGTAAATATCAAGTGTGTGATCATGGCTGCCTCTAAGAATGGAGGAAGGAGAATGGAACTGGGTTGAATCCATAATTTTTTCTTAATAAAATATCAAAGGCAAATATCACAAAATATTAACATTTGTTAATTCTGATAGTGGGTACACATCAATTTGTTATATTAATTCTTGTATTTTTTCCCATATGTTTGAAGGTTTTAATTTTTCTGAAAAAAATAAATGATCTTTGCACCACACTAAACTGCCTCTTGATTGGTTACGAGAAGGCAAATTGACAAAAACTCCTAGAGGATGAGATAGTTTTGGGGGGAAAAGGAGGGGAGTTAATGTTTAGTTAGTTTGTATGACTTATGGTCCCATGTCTCCATTACTGATGTGAACAATTTTGCCAAAGCCATAATCCAGTAAAACACAAACAGGACTTGTCTGACATTTTTAGATGTGATAAATCAAAGGTCAACTCAGCATATTTGACTGAATGACTGACCTTCCTTCGTTTGGTCTCTTCCTTAAATGAAATAGCCAGTTTACAGATCTAATTTTCCTGTCTCAGGATGTCTAAGACCTGACCCTTCTTTTTCTTTCTAACTCAGCTGTGCCTGGCTTGCTCATGCCCAGGCCCTAGTGCAGTCTAGCTTGAAACACTGTTGGTTCAACATGCATTAACTATTGGTTTGTTTCATCATGTCGCATCACTTCCTTGGGCAAAAGCCTTCAATCTCTCCCAAGTCTTCCTTCCTTCTAGGTAAGATGTGGTGTAATACCCAGTCCCAGAATTACCCCCATTTCCTTGCCAGGGGGATTCAAACCAGAGCAAAGCTCTGCTTCCTTAAGCTCTCTCTCTCAGATCACCTAACACAAGACGAAATCCTATAATAAATCTGATCATCTTCTTAGTGAGATGCCCCCTGCTTCCTCATGCTGTGCGTTCTCCCTCACCACAGCCAGTAATAAATCCGACTTCCTCAACTGCAGGAGCACGCCTGTTTGAGTGGAGGGCACTGATGCTTTACATTAAGTGAAAGAAGTAAGTCTCAAAAAGATATAAACTTCCTTTTAAATGTGGTTAATAAAAGTCAATACTAATTAAATTATTTAGGAATGCATTGCCACATAGGTGATAAAACTATAAAATAAAAGCAAGGAAATGATTATGACAAGTGTTGGCACAGTGTTAGTTCTTAGAGGGAAGGAAGAGATGGGATGAGCTGAGGCACAATCAGGAGGGCAGCCCTGACTTCCCTGGCTGTCCAGGGGTTAAGAGTCCGTGCTTCCACTGCAGGGGGCACGGGTTCCATCCCCGGTTGGGGAAGTTCCACAGGCTGCACCGGGTGGCCAAACAGAAAAAAAAAGAAGAAGAAGAAGAAGAAGAAGGGAGCACCAGTGAGAGATGTTGCTGCAGGAGAGCACAGGTGGAAGCAGGCAAAACCCTGGAACTAATCTGAGAGCTGTGAGTGAGACCTCTGCCCCAGACGTGTCTGAGAAGAGGATTCAACTTTATTCCACTTGACAAGGAATGGATTCAAGAACATGTCTGGTGATAAAGCTTCAGTCTGGGCATAGCTTACCTTATTCAAGGAGGAGTAAGGAGAATAAAACACAACAGCCTAGGGAAAACCTTTTGCAGAACAGGAGAAAGGAAGCAACTTCTAGGAGCCTCCTGAGAAGAGCTTGCTCCAGGAATTGATCCACTGTAGACTACTGAAAACTTCAGGGAACTGATAGCCTCAGTAGGTCCCAAATGGACTTTTTAAAAGGGAAAGGTTATGAGTCATTAAAAAAGGGGAATAGCATAAGAACACATTAGGGTGAAATGAAAATGCAACAAGATTTTTTTAAAAGGAAGAATGATGTGATAAGAAAAGATTGGAAGGCAATTAAAACTGAATCCTAGAATTTTAAAAAAGAAAAACTATATTGGAGGTGCAGCAAAATTCATGCTATTGTGATGTAGAGGGCAAGTTAAATAACTCCCAAAATACAGAGAAAAGGAGAGAGAAATGAAAAAGTTAAGATGACAGAAACAAAGGATAGAGAGCAAAGAAAAGAGTGAACTGATGATCCTTTAGAAGAACTTGGAATGGAAAGACACAATCGCCAGAGATATGATAGGAGAGTGATTCCTTACTGGAGGTTGGGGGTGAGGATGCATGGCACAGCCTGGTGGGCACATGACCAGAACTGCCAGGGAAGGCATGGTGTACTTTTAAGTATGTATGTATGTATGTATTATATTGAGGTATAGATGATTTACAATATTATATTAGTTTCAGGCATACAACATAGTGATTCAGAGTTTTTATAGATTATATTCCATTTATAGTTATTATAAAATACTGACTATATTCCCTGTGCTGTACAATAAATCCTTGTAGCTTATTTATTTTATGTGTAGTAGTTTGTACCTCTTAATCCCCTACCTCTATCATGCCCTCCCACTTTCCCTCTCCCCACTGGTAATCATTAGTTTGTTCTCTATATACGTCACTCTGTTTCTTTTCTGTTATATTCACTACTTTGTTTTGTTCTTTAGATCCCACATATAAGTGATAAAATACAGCATTTGTCTTCTCTGTCTGACTTATTTCACTAAGCATGATACCCTCCAGGTAGGAGTGGTGTGCTTTTAAATTATAGTAATGAGTGACTGCTGGTCAGGCTGTGTTGTGTCCCTCAGTTGCGTTAGGGAAAAAAAAAAAAGTCAGAATCATTGTAAAATAGATCCAAGATAATACATGAATGAATGAATAAAGATGTTTAGACTAAAAGTGCTAAACCACATTCCATGTAAAATCAATCAAGAGGTATCCACACTGAAGAAAAGGGAAGCCTCCTACACTTGGTGGGGATGTAAGTTGGTACAACCATTACGGAAAACGGTATGGAGGTTCCTTAAAAAACTAAAAATAGAGCTACCATGTGATCCAGCAATCCCACTCCTGGGCATATATCTGGAAAACACAAAAACTCTAATTCAAAAAGATACATGCACTCCAATGTTCATAGCAGCACTCTTTACAATAGCAAAGATGTGGAAACAACCTAAGTGGTCACTAAAAGATGAATGGATAAAGATGTGGTATATATGTATGTATATATATACACACACACACAATGCAATATTACTCAGCTAAAAAAAGAATGAAATTTTGCTAATTGCAGCAACATGGATGGACCTAGAGAATATCATACTAGGTGAAGTAAGTCAGACAGAGAAAGACATAATATCTTTTATATGTGGAATCTAAAAAATAATACAGATGAATCTATTTACAAAACAGAAACAGACTCACAGACGTAGAAAATAAACTTATGCTTACCAAAGGGGAAAGGGAGTGGGGGAGGGATAAATTAGGAGCATGGGATTAACATATACACGAATATATATAAAATAGATAAGCAATAAGGATTTACCGTATAACACAGGAAATAATATTCAATATCTTGTAATAACCTATAATGGAAAATAATCTGAAAATTGGTATATATATATATATATATATATATATAGCTGAATCACTTTGCTGTAACCTGAAACTAACACAATATTGTAAATCAACTACACTTCAATTTTAAAAAAGAGAGAAATCCACACTTAGGCACATTTGGACAAAATTTCTGTACCACAAGATTAAGAGAAAAAAAAATGCTACCATATCCATTTTCTTCCCTTAAAAAAAAGAAAAACTACCTAAAGCAAACAAATTAAAAAATCAGACTTCTCACAAGCTTTTCTTTTTCTGCCACGTGAAATTCCTTTGACAATGAAGCAATGCTTTCAGAATGCTAAGGAATGAGGTTGAAATCCAATAGCACTTAGCTCTGTTGTCACTCAGGGAAAGGCAATACAAAGACTACAATTCGCAAGCACTCAGAAAGGATGCCACCTAATTTAAAGGATGCCCTTTAACAAAACTCCCCAGGATGGACTCTAACAAACTTTTGGTAAGTTTGTTATTGGTAAGTCATGGAATGAAACGATTGGTGGTGAGTACTAAAATCAATTGAAATTGACATCATTTTGACCAGCGGCAGCATAGTTTATTTTTTAACATCTCCATCCTCTATACGACAAAGTTAGTTTTAGTAATAATAATTAAATAAAACAAATAATACTGGCCAAAAAGGAAACGTAGACAGTGAAAATAGTTTATTAAATTTATATATATAATTATACTAGTAAAAAAATTACATTACAAAGAAAGGGAAATATGGATTAATATTTTTAAATTACGAAGATGTGTGTTTTTGGTCAAAAAAGGAAAAAACTTGTACCTACATATTGGTCAGTCACAGTAATGAATTAAAACATTACAATTTAATGTCAGCCTGTTGGCAAGTGTCTCAGGTTTGACTCTCCAAAGGAAAATAATCCTAATCCTGTATTTTTACTAAAAATCAGTAGATGGATAACTTAGATCCTTGGCTAGTTTGATTTGGTATTCTTTTATCTTGACTTCTAGTAAGAATATTGCAAGGCTTTTATAAAGGATATAACTTATATTACCAGGACCATAAAAGATACTAAAATAAACGCATAAACAAAATTATGAATAAAATATATATAATGAAGACAAAAAAACCATTACAATTTAATAATAATTGCAAAAGACTAACAAGGTTAAAAACAAGAAGAAAGTTTTATTTTAAAGATAATATTAGAATTCAGTAAAACATTTCATATATAAACTAAATTTTGCACTTGCCAATCAGAAATATTCACCTTGCAGTTTGCACTGTTTCACTCTTTTCTATTTTAAATACCAAAAGTTCAAATAATCACAAAGAATGACAGAAGTCAACCCATGTTCTGATTCTTTGTCTTTGCAATCACCGTGATACTTATGTCAAATCTACTGCTTAAACACAGGCATTTGTGGTACCACAGGGGTTGGAAACACAAACTCGGTCCCTAAAGTGAGTTGGAAAAATCCTGAACCGTTATAAAGTTACCTTTGAAATGAGCTTGTGTGTGCCCGTGTGTTGGAAGCCCAGTATATAACTGAGAATTCTTGTAATTGATGCCCATGTAGACTACAACGTTTACTAAAGGACAAGTAATAAAATGTGCTAAGTTGATGTTTATATGTGTCTTATTAAAATTCAGGAACCTCAGCAATTGTTTAGGATTTAGGCCAAAGATTTTTTTCGGGGAGGAGTATTTTATCACTGGCTGTTGACATTTGCTGGAACATGGTGATAATAAAAAGCAGACAACTTTTAGTTGGTTTCATTATGCTCCCACTGCTCTGCCCTTGGGCGACCGCTGGTTTTAATAATTCTGGTAAATCTGGGGGTAAAACTGAATGCCAGGCCCTAGGTCTCTCTTTTCCAAATTATCCTCCAAAGAAAGGACTGTGGTTTAATCAGTTAGGATTATGCTCTCACTCCATGTATCAGGAAGCCAGTACAGTGGTTTAAGCAAGTGAGGGGAATATTTTTTTCTCGTAATGGACAGTGCAGGGCTGTAGAGTATCTCCGTGTTGCCATCAGTGATGCATGCTCCCTCTAGTTTTTTGTGTCAACATCCTTCACTTCTGTCTTTTTCCCTTAAGCTCACCCAGTAGCTGCTAAACCTCAAGATCCTGCGCTGACGTTCCCCTCAACGTGCAGCAGGAAAATCATAGGCAAAATGCTCATAACAAGCTAAATCTGTCTTTTTTTTTTTAATGAGGAAAACAGTAGCTTTCCTAGAAGCCTCATTCATCAGATTTCTGCTTACACCTCATTGGCCAGAACTTGTTATCCTAATTGCAAGAAAGAGTGGGAAATAAAGTGTTTGGTTTTGTTTTTGTTTTTAGCTGGGCGCATTGCCATCCCAAATAAAACTGGGCTTTTTTTTGAGAGGGAAGAATGGATACCATTTAGGTAAACCCTCTGGAGATTAAGGGCTAGCTATTAAATTCTTTTGTTGCTGTAAAAGTACTGAAATAAACAAACTTGGGGTATACTTGAATTTCCCAAAAGGAGAAACCTGTGGTTAAGAATTACTATAATTTTAATACATAGTTCCAGTGCTATAACAGGAGAAAAATCCATGCTATGTTCTGAATGTTTACGTCCCCTAAAATTCATATGTTGAAATCCTAACCTCAAAGATGAAGATATTATGAGGTGGGGCCTTTGGGAGGTAATGAGGTCATGAGGGTGGAGCCTCCATGAGTGAGGGGATTAGTGCCCTTATAAAAGAGACCCGAGAGAGCTCCCTTGCCCCTTCCACCATGTGAGGACACAGGGAGAAGTTGCCTTCTATGAGGAAGTGGACCTAACCAGACTCCAAATCTGAGGGTGCCAAGATCTTGGACTTCCCAGCCTCCAGAATGGTAAGAAACAAATTTCTGTTGTTTGAAAGCTACTTACTCTGTGGCATTTTGTTATAATAATCTGAATGGACCATCCATATAAACAAACCATTTTTTGAAAGATGCTTAATTCTGTTGTAGTAGAAACTAGAATTGCTCTGGGTCACAATACTTCATGTTTCTACTTTAAAAAAAATTTTAATATACTTTGTATTTTTCCCCTTGTTACTTTCCTTTTCTGTGACCAAGAAAAAAATAAAACAGTATATTACCTTATTCAATCACCATGAGTATAAGTTCTAAAGACTATTAAATCCAGAAGCAGGCTGCTGCAAAGGTAAATACTGACACCTCTTTTTCTGTCCACCTGTCTTTCAAGTTCTTGAATTTGCCTAGAGTTAAAAGCAGCTGTGGCCTTGGTAGCACTATTTACTACTTGCCATTCACTTATGAGTCATTGGTCCCACCTGCAAAGCAACTTGTGGGAGGAAGGAGAGAAGCAATGGTCATTCTTTGGATGGTGTTTTTAATGCCAGAGCTCCCTAACATTGAGGAAGTTCTTCATTTCATCCAGTCTAGGGCTTTCCCTTTCAGTATTAGGCCCTTGTTTTCTTGTTGTGAAGTGAAGAACATATTTTTTGGTGAAAATTTGCATGATCAGATATCTGTTTTCTTAATGTCTCCCACCTCGGAAAATGGCATGAAGGATGAACTCAGGAAAAAGGATGCTAGAAGAAAAGCCTCACATGCTGCAGCAATAGAGACTGAAAGAAGTTTCTGATCATAAAGACTTCCAACCTTCTAGGGGGGGAGCAGGCAGGGGCAAAAAGTCTCCACCGCCAAGCTCAAGAAACCACCACTTGTTGGAGACAAATTTGTGGAGCTGAGAATGGTCTCTCTTAAAAAGACCCTTCTCAAAAACTCTGGGTGATCTACAGATTCAATGCAATCCCTATCAAACTACCAATGGCATTTTTCACAGAACTAGAACAAAAAATTTCACAATTCGTACGGAAACACAAAAGACCTTGAATAGCCAAAGCAATCATGAGAAAGAAAAACGGAGCCGGAGGAATCAGGCCCTCTGACTTCAGACTATACTACAAAGCTACAGTAATCAAGACAGTATGGTACTGGCACAAAAAACAGAAATATAGATCAATGGAACAGGATAGAAAGCCCAGAGATAAACCCACACACATATGGTCACCTCATCTTTGATAAAGGAGGCAAGAATATACCATGGAGAAAAGACAGCCTCTTCAATAAGTGGTGCTGGGAAAACTGGACAGCTACATGTAAAAGAATGAAATTAGAACACTCCCTAACACCATATACAAAAATAAACTCAAAATGGATTAAAGACCTAAATGTAAGGCCAGATACTATAAAACTCTTAGAGGAAAACATGGGCAGAACACTCTATGACATAAATCACAGCAAGATCATTTTTGACCCACCTCCAAGAGAGATGGAAACAAAAACAAAAATAAACAAATGGGACCTAATGAAACAAAAGCTTTTGCAGAGCAAAGGAAACCATAAACAAGATGAAAAGATAACCCTCAGAATGGGAGAAAATATTTGCAAATGAAGCAACTGACAAAGGATTAATCTCCAAAATATACAAGCAGCTCATGCAGCTCAATATCAAAAAAACAAACAACCCAATCCAAAAATGGGCAGAAGACCTAAACAGACATTTCTCCCAAGATATAGAGATTGCCAACAAACACATGAAAGGATGCTCAACATCACTAATCATTAGAGAAATACAAATCAAAACTACAATGAGGTATCACCTCACACCAGTCAGAATGGCCATCATCAAAAAATCTACAAACAATAAATGCTGGAGAGGGTGTGGAGAAAAGGGAACCCTCTTGCACTGTTGGTAGGAATGTAAATTGATACAGCCACTATGGAGAACAGTATGAAGGTTCTTTAAAAAACTAAAAATAAAACTACCATACAACCCAGCAATCCCACTGCTACTGGGCATATACCCTGAGAAAACCATAATTCCAAAAGAGTCATGTACCACAATGTTCATTGCAGCTCTATTTACAATAGCCAGGACATGGAAGCAACCTAAGTGTCCATCAGCAGATGAATGGATAAAGAAGATGTGGTACATATATACAATAGAATATTACTCAGGCATAAAAATAAATGAAAAAAAGACTCTGGGTAAGGGTCCCCATTTTGCTTTTATGTGGAACTTAACGCTAGATAGATATACATATACAATACGTATACGTATACACATACATATAAGATATACATGGATACATAGATATACATATATACATATAAGATATACATATATTGATACAGAATAGATATAGATATAAATATCATGTACATATATGTGTAAGATATACACATATACATACATATATTGATATACATATACAAACAGATATAGATGTAGATATATAGATATAGCAGACTATGATTACTCCAGTAAAGAGCTGGCTTTGAACACCCAGGCCTCCACTCCAGCTGATCTACTAAAAGCTTGAGCACATCACATAGCATAGCCATCTTCACAACCATATTCTAAAACACCCCTCTTATCAGATTCTTCCCAGCATAAGAACCAACAGTGACAAAACATGGTGCTTCATTGCTACCTCATTATACAGTGAACACTATGGGACCGTTTGAAAGAATGAGGTAGATCTTTAGGACTAACAGAGAAAGACTGACACAGATATGGAGAATTGTGTTGTGAAGTGAGCAAAGGAAGTTGCATAGCTGTGAACAGAGGAGACTTTGTTGTTTTTTGTGTGGGGGAGAGGTGATTAGACTATGCATAGAAAAAATTCTAAGGGAATCTACATCAAAATGTTACTTTTTTTCCTTTTGAGGAGGTCATGGGGAAACATTCTATTTTTTCTATGTTACATGCTTCTCTAATGTCTTACGTTTTTATACAAAAAACATATATTACCTTTGAAATCAGAGAAAAACTAGATGTGGATATCTATGCATACATATATTCGTATTTTATGTGTAACATGTTTTCTAAAACTCACTTCCTTACAAGATCTGGCTTTGCCTTCATACCACCCCCAGATCTTCAGCTTCAATCAGCCCCTTCCGTGCCATGTTCATTTTCCCCTCCACGCCTTTACTCCTGTTATTCCTTCTGCCTGGAATGCCCTCCCCTGAGCCCTTAATTATTCCAAATTCTACTCACCTGACCTTCAAGGATGGCCCAGATTAAATTCAAGGGTTTCCTTGAAACTCTTCCCCCAGCTCTCAGTTCGTTCAGACTTCTTTCCCCAACTTTTATAATGTCTTTCAAACTTCAGTGTGTTTAAGAATCCGCTGGAGAGATTGTCAACCTGCTGTTTCCCCACCCCCAGAGATTCCAATTCAGTGGGACCATGGTAGGGCCCCAAAGTCTGCATTTCTAACGATACTCCCAAGTGATGTTGATGCTACAGGTTGTGGACCACATTTATAGAGACACTAGACTAGAACCCAACAACTTAGGACTCATTATATCTGTTGTCCCATTTATTTTATAAAGCATGTATCTTTTCCTATAGATTGTCAGTTCCCTGTAATAGTGGGCACCTTGTGTTACTCTCTTCTGTGTCCTCTGCAGCTTGAGAGCCAAGAGCTGTTCATAGGATACATGTTAACTGAGGCTTGGAGGTCTGCAGGTTTTCTCAGTAATTTAGTCAGGGGTAGAGATTATGTAACAATTTACACTATTACCAGGTCCAGAAAACTTTCTGATCCTGGTTCTGAACTTGAATGCATCTGGAATCCATGCATGTGACCATGTGAATTTACGTAGGTTAAGGGACAACAGACATGCCGTCCTCAAGAGGACAGTTTCTTCATGGAGCCTCAGATTCTCTGAAAACACAACTTTATAGTATGACTTTCTTTCTTTAATTTCCAACCTGTTCTTAATTAGTGGAATCCCAAGGCTGGCTGATGCAACTTGAATATAATAGAGCAGTCTGAATTTAGGTGGCCTTAACTAAGTGTGAAAAATGCAAGTGTGCAATTGACTTCTAGCCTTAGTTGTTTGTTTGTTTTTTTTAATTTATTTATTTATTTATTTTGGCTGTGCTGGGTCTTCGTTTCTGTGAGAGGGCTTTCTCTAGTTGCGGCGAGCGGGGGCCACTCCTCATTGCAGTGCGCGGGCCTCTCACTATCGTGGCCTCTCCTGTTGCGGAGCACAGGCTCCAGATGCACAGGCTCAGTAGCTGTGGCTGACGGGCCTAGTTGCTCCGCGGCATGCGGGATCCTCCCAGACCAGGGCTCGAACCCGTGTCCCCTGCATCGGCAGGCAGACTCTCAACCACTGCGCCACCAGGGAAGCCCTAGCCTTAGTTTTTAAAAGGAGTGATGGGCTTGGTCAGCCCACTTTTTGAATGCCTGATGCCACTCAGTGCAAGTCAAGGGACACTCAGCTGGTCCCATATAGGCCAGCCTTGGTGGCCATCTCTGCAGAACAGCCCAAGCGACAGAATACACGCCCAATCCGTGCTGCTACTCTGCATCTGCCAAGGTCCACCTTTCTTTCTCCAACCAGTAGAGAAAGTCCCCAGTTTTCATGGGGACCAAAGACGATTGGAACAATCCTACCCAGCCATCTCTGTGCCAGTAGGTCTGGAGTGCTGAGAATCTCTAATCCTTGACTCCCCTCTTTGGCTATACACCTCATTCTCTCTCCCACCGGGTCTTGACGAGACAGGAGGCATCATTAAAGCTTGTGTGTGTTTATTTGTGCCTTGTGAATCTATGTTACTGCATAAAGATCCACTCATTACGGGAATAATAATGTGCTTTTAGTTCTACCCCTGAAACTGGAAAATTAGTCTTTAATCTCATAGGAAAGGAGCACGGGCCTCTATACTGTTATGGGAAAATATGGGATATTGGTAATTCCCAAAGATAATAGTCATGGGAACCTCTCAGGGAACAAACTTTGTTTGAAAAATTGAAAATAGGCAGGCACTCAGGTCATAGACATTGTTCTGAGCACTGAGGATATAATGATATACAAAACCAGGCATAGTTATGGCTTATAGAGCTTATGATTATTCTCATGACATTTACAATCTCATGAGGAGGTAATTATAAATAACGTAAGCCATTCAAATAAATGTAAAAGTTTAATTACAGTAAGTGCCGTGAAGGAGTAGTATATGTCGTTATAAATGCATGAAATAGAAGTTGTCAGGACTTCCCTGATGGTCCAGTGGGTAAGACTCCACGTTCCCAATGCAGGGGGCCCAGGTTTGGTCCCTGGTCGGGAACTAGATCCCACATGCATGCCGCAACTAAGAGTTCACATGTTGCAACTAAGAAGCCCACATGCCACAACTAAAAAGATCCCACATGCCTCAACGAAGATGCCACGTGCTGCAACTAAGACCCGGCGCAGCCAAAATAAATAAATTAATAAACGTTAAAAAAAAAAAGTTGTCGACTTAGAAAGGGTAGTAAGGGAAGACTTTCCTGAAGATCTGACTACTGAGCCGAGAGCTGAAGGATGAATGGAGAATACGAGGCAAAAAGTATACTGGGCAGAAAGATGTACAAGGGACCTGTGGCAGGAATGAGCAGGACATAATCACAGGAAAAGGTCCCCCAGTGGCTGGATCAAATAGCTGAAAGAAGCATGATGCAAGATGTTGCTAGGGAGGAAGAAAGGGCCAAACCATGCTGAGTCTCATAGATAATATCAAGAATTCTTACGGGTAATAGGAAGCCACTGAGGTGTTTAGATTTCTGTTTTGAAAGAGTTGCTCTGGCTGCTGTAGGGAGAATGAATTGGGAGGCTGATAAAGCTGGCTAATTATTATACGGCAGTTTGAATCCAGGTGGCCATCCTAAGTTTGAAACGTAAGTGCATGACAGACTTAAAAGGAATAATGGGACAAGCGATTTTTCTGGAGAAGTAGACCCCTGGAAGATGAGTAGAAGCGGCAAGCTAAAGGGGGAATTGCTGGGGGTGTCATTCTGCTTTATTCTCACTGAGTGCTGCTGTTTTCAATGACAAGTTCCCCAAAACCCAAACGGCCACAAACCAGTAAGAGGAAGAGAGGGAAAATCTCCTTGGAATAAAAAAGAAAAAGACAAAGATGTTTCCTCATTTTGAAAACCGGAGTCCTGAGCAGGAGGGGTCCACACCAAGTTTTTGTGAAGGTCATTTTGCAGTATGGCTTTACTGTCAGCATCTCTAAAGACAGTCCCCAGAAATAAAGGGGCCAAGAAGGGGCTTTTCTAGAACCATTAGCAGGCCCCCTCCCGCACAGCTCCATTAGCGGGCCTTATTAAACCAACTCAGACAAAGAGCAAAGATGCCCTAGTTAATGGAGAGTCTCCGATAATTACTCTGCTCAGCCGCTTCTTTTAGGGTCTGAATGGCCTTTAAATAATGTTTCTCTTGCGGTGGTCGCAGACAATGACCTAGCAATCTGCTTTAAGCGGTGCCAATCCCATTAGCTGAAGAATAGCAAACTCTGTGTGTGTCTGTGTGCCAATGAGTGAGTGAGTGTGTATGTGTGAGTGTGTGTGTGTGTGTTGAGGAGCTCAGCTTACGGTAGAATCAGGTTTAAATGTTGCTTTCTTCCTCTTTTCCTCCCTTCCTTTATAAACCTATCCCTCCCAGGAATCAAAGGTATCACTGTGTATACTGGGTCATCTACTGGATGAAAAATCTGTTCCTGAAAATGGCAAGGGGCCCCCTCAAATGGTTGCAGAAGATGCCTCTCATTCTTATTTACTAAGCACTTTTCTGTAGGATGTGATTTTTCAACTTATCTCTGCCCTCTAAAAACTTCAAGTCCTGAACCACAATCATGCAAAGAATATAGTCACCCCAATACATGTCTACTGTTCAAAGCTGAAAAGCTTCATAAATGTGGAAGAAAAAGAGTAGAGGACAAAACTAATAGGAGGGAACATTGAGATCATTGGAATATTTTCCCCTGTGGCCCTCTCTCCTGATGCTTGCAACTCTTTTTTCTAACGATGTTGACAAAAAATTAATCAGTCGATCTAAGAAAGAAATGGAAATTTTTATTCAAGCCAAATTTGAGGATTATAACCCAAGAAGAGCATCTCAGAAATCTCCGAGAACTGTTCCACCCGTTAGAAGTAAAGGCACAGTAAGCTTTTTGAGACAGAGGGCTGTACATCAAAAGACGTATTATTGACAGTTCACATAATCTAGATTTAAGCATCATTGTGGGGGGTCATGTGACCACTTACAAGCTCAGGAAGGAATGTTCTCTTTAAGGAGTTGTCTTGTTTATGCTGGGAGAATGTTGCTTCTTATGGTTGAGCAGGTATTCCTGCCCATGGGGGAGGTTTGGTCGATGCCTGATGCCGAAACACAATGCACAGTGGGGGAGAGGGGAGGCCAAAAGGCAGAGAAGAATTTTTTTTGTTTAAATTTTTCTTATCTTGCCATAAAATATGAATTTTATTTCACAACTATGTAGTTATATTTAAAAACAAATTATGTCCTGGGCAGAGCATGTGGAAAAAGGGCAAGGTTAATTTATTTGGGAAGGGTCAAAGGCTCCAACATGAAAGTGTGAAGAAGTTCAGTCATGAGCAACTTTGTAATAAAAATGTGTAAAACAACATTCAGATACACAGAAGTGAGTCAGCTCTGGCTGGAACCTGCTCTTTGCCTACAGGACTTTTTCAGGGGTTCCAGAATGGTCTAATTCAAGGTTTTGAACAGAGTGTGAAAACAGGCCAGCATAACAAAGTGGGATGACTGCAGTTACACAAATACATGGGAGTGAGTTATGCGCAGCTCAGCGAGTCTCACAAAGCATCCCCAACACACACACACACCCTGTTTGACAACTTCTGGAAAGAACAATTACACTGCAGCCAACAGGATAAAAGCTATTTTCTGATTCTGGGTTCTAGAAAGACACCATAGGCCAGGAAATATTCTGCTTGGAAAAAGTAAGAGGATGTTCCATTCCATTCTCATTCATTTTAACATCTGCCTTTTATTTTAGTGACTGCGAACAGCTTATGTATAGGGTTCCTTCTGAATAATTTAATTTCTGATGTTATTTAGTTTCAAAAGCATGAATTTACAAACTGATATCTATCTGAGAGGTGTTGGTTTCTTGTACCTGCACCGTTAACAATCTACCTGTTGGGTAATGGCTTCATTTGCATTATAATTCATTAAAATGTGTGAAATAAGGACTCCTCCTGCAGGAACTGAAGAAAGTGTTTTGGGCCTTGGGGCTCTTTTGTATCAGTGATTCCCATTCTGATGAAAAGGACTGAATAGTGTGAAAGTTCATTTGGGTGTGTGGGGAAAGAGAGAACTTTTAGAACAGACAAGAAAGGAAAAGGGATCCAGCTCTTAGTCATAGGCTTGAACCTTGGGTTAGAGTTTTTTTAAAAAAACAAGCTTGGGCTTCCCTAGTGGTGCAGTGGTTAAGAATCCGCCTGCCAATGCAGGGGACATGGGTTTGAGCCCTGATCCAGGAAGATCCCACATGCCGTGGAGCAACTAAGCCCGTGCGCCACAACTAGTGAGCCTGCGCTCTAGATCCTGTGCTCCACAACAAGAGAAGCCACCGCAATGAGAAACCCACGCACCACAAGGAAGAGTAGCCCCCACTCGACATAACTAAAGAAACCCTGGGCGCAGCAACGAAGACCCAATGCAGCCAAACATAAATAAATAAATAAATTTATCAAACAAACAAAAAACAACCTTAAAAATTACTCTTGGGGCTTCCCTGGTGGTGCAGTGGTTGAGAATCTGCCTGCCAATGCAGGGGACACGGGTTTGAGCCCTGGTCTGGGAAGATCCCACATGCCGCGGAGCAACTAGGCCCGTGAGCCACAACTACTGAGCCTGCGAGTCTGGAGCCTGTGCTCCGCAACAAGAGAGGCCGCGATAGTGAGAGGCCCGTGCACCGCGATGAAGAGTGGCCCCCGCTTGCCACAACTAGAGAAAAGCCCTCGCACAGAAACGAAGACCCAACACAGCCATAAATAAATAAATAAATAAAACATAAATTAAAAAAATAAAAATGCAGATTCCTAGAGTCTTTTCCAGATCTAATGATGCAGAGTCTCAGAATAGGGTAGAGCCTGGCAATTAGCATTTTTAATAAGCACAGGTGATTCTTAATGCACCCTGGAGTTTGAAAAACACTAGATGATTTCTAAAGTTCCTTCCAAATCTACATTTTTACCACAAAATGGCTTTGTGGTGGAGACATTTTTCAGGCATCTTTGAGAGGACTGAACATCTTTGAGAGAGACAAATGGGCTGAAGTCATCCTTAATAATGTCTCACTATTACTAATATCAAACGTTTATTCAGTGCTCATTTGTGCCAAGTATGTGCCAAACACATTAGACACATAATCCCATTTATTCAGGTCCATGTCCTTTAGCCAAAATCCACCAGACACACCTGTTGTGAAACAAAGGGGTTTGTTACTGGTTACAGTGACGGAGAGAACATACACCATGGGGAAGCATGGACTGTCTCCGTAAGAGGGTTAGAAAGAACTATGATAGGATTTCTACATTGGTTGGGTGACTTGGGGAAGTGCCTAAAAAGGCAGAAGTTGGACTCCCCTGGCTGTCCAGTGGTTAAGACTCCGCACTTCCACTGCAGGCGGCACGGGTTCAATCCCTGGTCGGGGAACTAAGATCCCACATGCTGCTCGGTGCGGCCAAAAAACCATAAAATAAACAATAAAATAAAAAGCGGGCTTCCCTGGTGGCGCAGTGGTTGAGAGTCTGCCTGCCAATGCAGGGGACACGGGTTCGAGCCCTGGTCTGGGAAGATCCCACATGCCGCGGAGCAACTAGGCCCGTGAGCCACAGCTACTGAGCATGCGCGTCTGGAGCCTGTGCTCCGCAACAAGAGAGGCCGCGATAGTGAGAGGCCCGCGCACCGCAATGAAGAGTGGCCCCCGCTTGCCGCAACTAGAGAAAGCCCTCGCACAGAAACGAAGACCCAACACAGCCAAAAATAAATAAATAAAAATAAATAAATAAATAAAATAAATAAAGGAATTCCTTTAAAAAAAATTACTCTTAAAACCAGATTGAATTCTGGAACTCAATAGTCTTCAACATTACAAATATAAAATTTTCATTAGATCTTACTATGGACTATCACGGTGTTTGGTGCTGTGAGTTATAACGAGTATAATAAACATAATCCATCATCCTAGACTTTGTGGCTAGGTCATAATTCAGAGGTCCTGATCCCAAATCCAGTGTCTTTTCTAGTGTAGCAAAGCCTCTTTTACGACATGATTACTTTATCATAACCGCATAAGTACTAAAGATGGAATATTGCATTATAAGGGTTGATCCCCAGTAGAACTACAAAGTACTACCCTTAAATCTGGGCAACTGGGCTGCTGACCTGGGCTCTGTGCTTTAGGTCCTCCTCTGGCTACATCTCTTTCTGGCCAAGAAGGTGACTACCTGGAGCCTCCTCCTTCTAGACCAGGTTCCTGGGGCATCAGAATTCCCTGTACCAAAGCCAAGAGTCTATCTCTAGAGCTGCACAGGCTTTTTCCCCAGGGCTTCCTGGGGGCTGATCCAGCTGCCAGGGTGTTCTCAAAAGCCTGAGGAGTGACTGTGGCTGGAAAATCTGTAAATAAAGTTAGGCATGGCAGCCGAGGTGTCTACATGCACATATTTGGGGCTTTGTGGTGCAGGACAGGGTCTGGGCTGGGAAACTGAAGGCATCCATTTGTTTTCTTGCCCTGGCTCTTGTAAATATCAGGGTATACCTGCTCAGCTCCCCGGTTCTGGTGAAATGAACTTTGCATGTATGTATATGTATGTGTTTGTAATTTTTTTTTTTTCCACTACTCTGCAATGTAATATCTTCACATTTAGCTCCATGAAATAACAGCTCACTTATTGGGGGCCTTATATTGCCAAACACTAATACAAACTTTCACTGTGAATTAACTTATTCAAAACACTTTGAGGTAGATAATATTATTACTATTATTACATTATTATTATTGTCACCATCCCCATTTTACCTATGGGGAAACTGAGGCACAGAGAAGTAAAATAATTTTTCTACTTATCCTTCAAGGTAGGCTCAAGCCCTTGGTTTTTTGTAGAGGTCTGTCTGAGTGGCTCCATCCTCCCTCTAATCTTCTGAACTTCTGGAATTTCTTTTGCCTTTATCACTTGTTGGGTATTTACTGTTTTGGACCGCTGGACATCTTTCCATCTAGAGGTGAAAGATGACTTTTCTCTTGACTGACAGTTAGTTGAGTAGGCAGGTGACTTGTTTCCCAGAACAAGTATGGTGGACTCTGTGATGGGCTGCCCAGATCCCCTATCAAAAAAGGACTCATTGCCCCAGCTGCTGGAAGTGGTGTCAGTAGATTGCCTTCAGTGGTCAAACCCTCCAAGGACTGTATCAACTGCAGGGGGTCACCTTGCCCAAGACCGTGCTCCCTCTCAGAGTAGCCCACATCCACTGACTGATGGATGTGGACATGGAAAGGCCTGGCCGTCTTGGTCAGTGGTGTGCTGGAGCCAGCTCCTGCTGGCTCTTGAGACCTGACTGTGCACATCTCCAACCCCATGTTCAGTGACACGACATCCAGAACTTGAAATTAGGCATCGTGTGGTGTTTACACTGTGGAAATTGGCAGACAGTAACAAATCAGGGCTTTTGTTTTTTCAGAGCCAATATGCCAGCACACCACTTGTTCTTGGCCCGATTCAGGACTATTCTAAAGCCTCTGACAGGCTGCTCTGTCTCAGAGGTCTTCATGGGGGTGGCAAGGCTGCTGTTGGGCCTTACAACTCTACCTTTCCCTCTGCCCAGTTTGGCTCTCACCTCTCCCATATACACGTGCTGATCCCACGGGCACTCCCTGCATGCTGAACTCTCTCTGAGTTTGATTCCTGGGAACTCAACCTGCAACTCTTTTTTTTTTTTTTTTTGGTGAGTTAAGTTTTATTTGGGGCAAAATGAGGACTATAGCCAGGGAGAAAGCTTCTTAGATAGCTTTCAGGTCAGCTGTTGAAGGGCAGCAACTCCTGCAGCTCTTAATGCTGTTAAAGTTTACCTAACTTTGCAGATTGCTTAGGCACTTTATCAGGAATGCTAGGTTTTCCCAGAAGGAAGTTTAGAATATATCATACAAAAAGGTTTTGTCCCATGTCAAGATTGAAAAAGTTTTCCTTTTACAAGGTTTTAACTTTCTGGACCATTCCATCAACAGGTAAGCTCTTAATGGAGGCCTCTGGTTGGTACTAACCATCATACAAGCCACCATGAGCCCATGAACCGCCTACCCGGAGAACAATGAATTCCTGTAATATGTGCTTGTTGAATGAAGCACATTCAAATTGCCCAATTAAGGACGTTTTTCTGTAAGATTCTATCACTTATTCTTTTTTTTTTTTTTTTTTTATTTATTTATTTATTTATTTATGGCTGTGTTGAGTCTTCGTTTCTGTGCGAGGGCTTTCTCTAGTTGTGGCAAGCGGGGGCCACACTTCATCGCGGTGTGCGGACCTCTCTTGTTGCGGAGCACAGGCTCCAGACGCGCAGGCTCAGTAATTGTGGCTCACGGGCCCAGTTGCTCCGCGGCATGTGGGATCTTCCCAGACCAGGGCTCGAACCCGTGTCCCCTGCATTGGCAGGCAGACTCTCAACCACTGCGCCACCAGGGAAGCCCTATCACTTATTCTTGATCTTTCTGGTTAAAAAAGACATAGTATGTGGTAGTAGAGTGGGGTATCATTGAATATTTTGCTTCGTTGAAGACTTTTCACTATTTTTTTCTGTTTGCCTACTTGTAGAAGTGATAGCAAAAGACTCAAAAACATATATGGCCTGATCATTGGCTAATCAGAAAGAATCCTGCCTCTCATGCAAGAGAAGGGTCAGGTATCAATCCTTTGGGTGTTGAATCTTAGGATGGGTGGGGAGGGAATTCCTTGGAAAGAGACTTGGGACACTTAGGAAGCTTAGGGACAGAAGCTAGTTACCAGCTTGTATGCAACTGTTTCAATATTTCAGCAATGGGATATCCTTGCCGGTGACTCCCAGCTGAATAGCAAGCTCAGTTGTACTTTTAAGCTGTTCCATTTATGACTTTAGTATTCTACATCTCAAATGCTTTTAATTTACCTAACGAGACAAACAAATATTATTATATTGCTCTCAGTGAATATCCCAATCATCTTTACCTGGGCATATCTGTGCACATGGGGTGAGGTATACTTGGCTTACAAATTCTAGGCTATAAATAGCACCAACATTTTCTGATTAAGTTTAAAATATTTTTTGATGCAACTTTTGTTTTATTTCTTGGAAGACAGTATTGCTTTATTGAATCTGGACTTGACCATTATTTTATAAAGGAAAGCTAAGAGGAAAAAATTTTAATGAAGAGATACAATAATAAAATCTCCTTATATGTCATTTGGTATTTCACTTTGTTTTAATGCACATTTATTAAGATCATTTACTAGGTACCATAAGTGGTGTGGAGAATATAAAGATGAATAAGGCAAGCTCCCTGCCCTTCAGGGGATGCAGAGGGGCTATAATGGGGGATCCTAAAGCAGGATAATGGGAATGAATGGAAGAGTATCCAGGAGTGGTAAAAAAAAATGTAAGTCTGGAGTATAGAGTGGGAGAAAAGAAGTATTCTGGAGATAAGTCTGGAATGGTGGAGTGTTAGGATGCTTTCAGTTGTAAATGACAGAGACCAACACAAACCACCTTGAGCAAACAGGAATTTAATTGGCAGTATAACTGCAAGGTCTAGAAGGTATACATAGGTGGCCCTATGGATGTGGGGTAATAATGACGTGTCAAGGTAGGGTCATCAGCTGTAACAAATGTATCACCGTAGTGCAAGATGTTGATAGTGGGAGAGGTTGTGCGTGTTTGGGGGCAGCAGGTATCTGGGAACTCTGTACTTCTCTGCTCATTCTCTACAAAATAAAGTCTATTAAAAAAAAAAAAAGCAGCTGGGGCTTTTGAATACAGACGTGAATTTAAATATTTAAATTCAGAGGAGCAAAATGACCCCTGCTGACCAAATGGAGGCCTGAGAGCCAGCAACTGCCCAGCTGAGATCGTTCTCAGCCTTTGACTTTTCATCTCTTTTCTGGGATCGCACTGAGGATCTATGTGATATCTTAGTGATATCTTAGTGATAATGAGTAAATCTAGTCATTCTGTAAATGTGGCTTTTTAAGGCATTTGATGTGCCAGACCCTGTGCTTAATGCATGGTGGGAAAAAAATCACAAAGCATTGGCCCTGCCCTCCAACTTCATAGACTGGTATAGTTTTCCTCAAAGAATAGTCCAATAAAGAGCACTTTGAGGCACTTGCTAAAATAACAGAATTCAGGACTTTTTGTAGACTTCCAGAATGAGAATCTACGGGTGTCTGGTTGGGCCACTCAAGATGGCTGTCCTCTTGCTCTCTGTATCCCCTCTGCTCGACCAGTGCCTGCTGCACCTACACCCTGCTCACATGACTGACCTTCCCGTGCACTTGCCCCAGGCCCCAGCTGGTGATTGTTCCGATCCGAGGGGTGGCGAGGGGCGTGCCCCTCTGCTGGTTTCCCTGGTAACCCATGAGCCAACCTGACGTCAATTTCACCTATAATTGGCAATTTCCCCCCCACTCCCGGGCTGCCCCACCCCCAAGACTGGGTGCCTGACCCAAGAATTTGCATTTTTAACAAGCATTCAAGAGCCTTGACACTCAAAATGTGGCATCACCTGGGAGTTCACTAGAGGTGCAAAGGCCCCACCATAGACCTCTTGAATCATGATCTGCATTTTAACAGGATCCCCACACATTAAAGTTTGAGAAGCACTATTCTAGAAGATTCTGTTACATGCTGAAGTTTGAGACTCAGTGGCCTGGGAAGACTAATGAGTATATAGATGAATTTGGTACAGTGTGATGAGTGCATTTATAGAGGAACATGTGAGTTCCTCTGGGTATGTTTAAAGGATCAGGTTTCTCTGTCAGAGATTTCCAGGAGAGGTGTGATGCCACTTGCGTCTTAAAAAGCAAGAAGTTGGCCAGGCTAAAGGGATGGGGCAGGGGTGACAGCTCTCATCAGAGGAAACCCAGTGTCAAAAGTCCTGAGGCAAAAGAGAACACTGCATGTTTAAGGAACAAGAGATGTATCTCGAATTGCAGTATAAGTTTTCAAACAAACATTTAAACTCTAAACATCAACCAAAAGAGATATTTTAAAAAATTCAATGGTTAAAGATTCTCTTATTAATCTTTAAGGGAGTGCAGGAATTAGATTTTCGAATCTTATCATGCTGTTTCTCTGGCCTCCTTTGACAATTTTTTTGTGTGTGTCCATTTCTTCATTCATTCATTCAAACATATATACATTACACACTATGCTTTGTGCCTATTATGTGGTGGTGAGTGAAACCAAACTAGTTTCTGCCCTCAGGGAGTTTATAGGTGAGGCTGGAGTGGGAGTGGAGAAGCCAATAAAACAGGTAAATTTTTAAAATGTGTAATTATAAATTGAGAAAATGGCTAAGTGTGCTATGATGGAGAATAAAGCAGGAGACTTCAAGGAAGGTCTTCCAGCCAGACTGAGGTAGGAGATAGATGGGCCCTTGGGCTGGACAGCTGGTGTTTGTCAAGTGGAGTAAAATTGAAGCTTTATTCTCACTCCAAGGCCAAAGCTAGTGGCAGAAGCTGAGCTCTGCTAAAGTAAAGAGATAAGACGACCACTCCTGAGGTCAAGGAAAACTTCCCTGTCTGCGCATGTGCAGAAAGGCTCCTTGAGGGTCAAAAAGGGAGGGGGCGCCACCCCATAATAAGTGTGGACATACACCCACAGGTTTCTGCGGTGGGATCCATCTTAGCAAAAAGTTGCACGCAGCCCCCCCCCCCCCCCATTGGCTAGGATTCCTGGTTTTCATCCAGGCTACCCAGGTTCAATTCCTGGGCAGGGAACTAGGATCTCTCTTCAGGACCATTCACTGCTGTCTCTCCGAGATCAAGACCACCCTATACTCTTGCAACGTGGCCAAAGTCACTGTGGGGTGGGTTGGAGTGTCTCACAAAGGAGCACTCAGGTTGCCCACCAGTGCACGTACACACACACACACGTTCTGTTTTGCTGGGAATCCGAATGTGGGTTAAGACCTCCTCTCAAAACCATCCTCTTTCAACCTGCTGGCTACAACATGAAAGGGGAGTGAAAATTGATTTTCGTCGCAGCTCCAAACCTGAAATGTGAAGCAATCTCTAGGTTCTAATAGTTCTATTTTCAGAAAGAACTTCTCTCTCTAATTCTCTTAGCCAAGGGAGCTCCTAAATAACAAGTCTGGTCCCTGGCATGTTTCAAGTGAAATTTTCCAATTGCAAACATCCATCTGTGCGTTGGGAGGAGCAGTGAGGAGACTCTGCGGCACATACCATTGTTTTCAAAAAGTGTGTGATGAAAACTGTGCGTAAGAAAACAAAGAGATAAGGAGGCCAGGAGGGTGCGGTCAGGCCCTGAGTGGCGCTGGGTCCCTAAGGCAGGAAAGACGAGTCCTTGCGGCCTGGAACCTTGTGTGTCCGAGTCTCGCTTCCCGGGCTGCTGGGAGGAAGCATTTAAGTGTGGGACCGCAAGAAGCGCTTGTAAACAGAGAGCCGGGCCGGGATGGTCGGTGGCCGAACGGGCCGTGACCGTGAGGAGAGCTGGCTGCCAAAGCCGAACCCCAGCCAGAAGAAGGCTGCCGGCCCCGCAGGTGAAGGGGGAGAAGTAGCCGGCGGCCAGGTGAGCATCTGCCTGCTTCTGTGCTGCCCGACTGGCCACTGCGGGAAGGGTGTGGGGATGACAGCATTGTGAGTATCCGAGAAGCTCCCTGGGGTAGCGGTGATTTTGCTGTTTCTTCCATGCTTTGGTTTCTATTTCATCCTGGAAACTGCACAACAGTGCAGTGGATAATAGGTGAGGGGAGACTGTATGATGCGTTGTCTGTTTATTTTTATGAATCAGGTATATAAGTAGAAAACAGTTGAAATAGCTGATCCTGTTCTGTGTGTTGTTTTTAGTACCCCGCCGCCCCTCCTGGGTCCTAGAAACCAAGCCTCAGCAGAGCTTTTAACTCCCATCTAACTGGGGCTTTCAGACTACAACGATTGTTCCTTCTGTTGACCTTGTTCATTTTTAATATACAGTAAATGACACTATGTGACTGATGGCAAGCATGATTTGGTCTTCCATGAAAGGATTACTAAGCTAAAAGATCGAGATAAGGACATTTCAGACCCACTCCTCAAATAAAATGTTACTACTGAGATATACAAATGAATGACAAATTGAGACTGGTCTAGAGTTATAGCTTGCAAAGCAGGACAGATTTGAATTTACTAGGTTAAACTGAGATTGAGCTATGCTGTTGTAGACTCATTTGGAAGTTTTTTTCTTCTTGGAAAAGAGAAATACCTGGGATTTTTTCCTTTAATATTATAATTTCAGTAGTCATAGTGAATTGTGATTCGTATTCATTCATAAGATACTTTATTATAAAATACCACACGTAAATTATAATTGGCGCACCTTAAGATATAAGGCAATTTTTGTTTCATTAACTTCAAAAACAAATGCCTTAACCAAAATTGGGCTAAAAGGTCAGTAGGCATGTGTCACCTTGGTCACATAGTCTAACTTTTAGTTACTAGAAGAATATTAGATTAAGTTGCTCATAGAAAAGTGTTTTAAAGTCATGCACATCAAGGAAATAATATTAATGCCTGATGAGTTTGTCTTTCAGTGAGTATTTTCACAATGTAATGGTTCATAGCAAGAACTATAACGCCATTCTGGGTTTGAATTCCTGCTTGGTCACTTCCTATTGTGTAACCTTGGGCAGTTTATTTGCTATATTTCTTAATCTGTAGTATGGAAATAATAGCAGTACTGATTTCATAGGGTTGTTATGACGATTAAATGAGTTAATATTTTTAAAGTTCTTAGAACAGCGCATGTAGTGATTGCGATATACATGTTTGTTAATAAATACATAAAATAAAGATATACCAACGTTGAAAGTAAAATGGTGGTTGCCAGGAGCTGGGGGACGGGCGAAATGGAGAGTTGTTAAATGGGTATAGAGTTTCCATTTTGCAAGATGAAGCGTTCTAGAGATTAGTCGCACAACAATGTGAATGTACTTAATAGTTCGGAACTGTACACTTAAAAATAGTTAAGATAGTAAATTTTATATATTGTACTTTTCCCCACAATTAAATCTTTTTAAAATACCAATGTTAGCAAAGTCATATACTATCATCCCTTGGTATACAAGGGGAATTTGTTCCAAGACCCCCCACAGATACCAAAATTCAAGAATGCTCAAGTCCCTTATAAAATGGCGTAGTGCTTGCATATAACCTCTGCTACGCACATCCTCTGGTATAATTTAAATCATCTCTAGATTACTTATAATACCTCATATAATGTAAATTCTATGTAAAGAATTGTAAATTCAATGTAAATGATATGTAAATAGTTGCCCAGTGCCCAGCAAAATTCAAGTTTTGCTTTTTGGAGCTTTCTGGAGTTTTTTTCCCCCAAATATTTTCAGTCTGTGGTTGGTTAAATTTGCGGATGTGGAACCCAAGGGTACGGAGGACCGAGTGTGTTCAGAATCTTTATTAGCACGCAGCAGCCCCATCCTTAGTTGTCTTTGCCATTGTGAAAATGCAACTTCTGGCAGTCATCAGTAAGATTCACTTATTTGGTAAAGTCATGAAATTAAGACATCATAAAGAGCACAAACAAATGATAAGAAACAACATCTAATACCCTATGGCAGGCACAGTTCTGAAAATGCCCCTCCACCAAGATTGCATACCCTAATCCCCGGAACCTGTAAATATGATGCAATATCACTCCCTTGATCATGTTTCTTTATATGGCACAGTTGAATTTAAAATGGGGAAATTAGCTGGTGGGCCAAATCTAATCAAAGGGGCCTGTAAAAGAGGAGAGCATTCTCTGGCTGGGGAAATCAGAGAGATCTGAAGCCTGAGAAGGACTAAACATGCTGTTGCTGTTTCGAAGATGGAGGTGACACTTGAGAAGGAATGGGGACAGCCTTGAGAAATGCGGGAGCCCTAGAATTGCTGAGCATGACCCAGTGTGGAAACTGGAACCTCAGACCGAGGGCCAACAAACTGAATGAGCTCAGAACTGGATTCTTTACCAGAACCTTTAGTTCTGGTAAAGGCAGCCTAGCCAATGCCTTGATTTCAGCCTTGTGAAAGAGAGCCTGAGCAGAGAACCCAGCCAACCCCACCCAAACTCTGACTTTCAGAATTGTGAAGAAATGGGTGTTGTTTTAAGGTACTAAGCTTGTGGGAATTTGTTACACGGCAAAAGAAAACTAATAAGACAGGAACAGACTACCCATACAAGAGAAAACTAATTGGCTAATAGTCATATGAAAATGCATTCTCTTTCCATTAATCAAAGAAATGAAATTGAAACAACAGCAAGGGACCATTTTTCCAGCTCTCAAATTTACATAGGTTTTTAAAAATTCTAATTCTCCACATCAGGTAGTGTGTAGTGGAGCAGACACTCTCAGATGCTGTGAGGGGTGCGCAGATGTTAAACCTTTCTGAAAAACTCATTGGCTGAATGTACGAAAAGTCTCACTAAATGTGTCCACTCCTCGATCCAGTAGTTCCACTCCTAGCAGTCTGTCCAAAGGAACTTATGAGAAATATTTTAAAAGTTAATGTTCACAAGTGCTTAATATGGCTTTGGTTAGAAAAGTCAGATATTGGCAATAGTCTAAATGCCCAACAAGAGGGGAACAGTTTAAATAAATTATGCTCTCATCAAAAGACATGGTGTTATACAGATTTGTAAAAGGATGTTTATGAAGAGTTTTAACAGGGTAGAAAGGTATTTATCAATTTTTGCTAAATGGGGGGAGATAGGCTAGAGAACTGTATATGCAGTCAACTCTCAACTATGTTTAAAAAAACAGAAAGATCTACCTACATAAGGAAAGGGACTGAAAGGGCCAAAATGGGGCAGTGCTTTTTTCTCATTGGAGGATGAATAGGCATTGTTTATTTTCCCTTTTATACTTTCTGTATTTTCAAAATGTTTAACAATAAGTATATAGTAATTGTTTATAACCATAATAGTCAATAAACATTATTTTAAAAGCTGTTAAAACTCTATGTTGTGGAGAATACAATGAATCTAAGACATTGTCCAGTCAAATAATGGAGAATATAAAAATCCATAAATAACATATGGCAGGAAGTGATGTTTTAAAGAAAGACTAGAAGATAGGATATGACCAATATGGTTGGAAAGATTGAAGTAAAGTTGGGTAACTTATTTCTCGATAAGGGTAATCAGTGAAAGCTTTACGGTGGAAGGATGGCTGAATATCATACTGAAATGATAGAAAAAGGAAGCTCACGGTTGAACTTTCATTGTCTTTGTTTTCTCATAGATTGATGCATTTTAGGCTTTGGGCTATGGACTCAGGTTAATTATATAAGTGGAAAACAAAGAACTGTGATGGATATATGACCATTAGCAAAAAAACAAAAAAAAAGAAAAAGAAAAAGCCCTCTGCACGTTATTACTAGGAAAACCAAACTGGATGTAGGCCGGTAACATCTGCATTAAAAAACATCCAAAGCTAATATTTGTTGAATAGTTATCAGATACTTAATATACTCTATTCCAGTTTAATCATGTGTGCAGCCTTCCCATAATACTTGAAGTCACATCATACATTTACAAATTTAAGAAACAGGCAGGTAGAGGGGTACTACTTTAATTACTGGTTTCAGAAGAGCTGATTTTAATAGAAACCTGAAAAGGTTAGACCATTTGGGCAGAATTTTTAGGATTCTCCATCTCTAGACAGTTTGCAGGAGCCCCAGACCACTGCTACTCCTTCTTTTTTTCCTACTAGCTCCCTTTTCTATTTTCACTTTACACTCTCCTCCAGCACCTGTAGAAAAGTATGGAAAGTGTCTATTGCTCCACTGGCTGTTAGCCAAATGCTGATTTTCTTCATGGGGAGTGTTAACCCTTCAAAAGAAACCCTGTGGAGGGATATCTAGCAAGGAATTGCTTTTTTTCTTTTTCCTTTTTCTTTTAGGGTGGATTTTATATATGGTTCATAAGTAGCGGAACTGTATGCTAGCTTGGAGTTTCTGGTGCAAGCTAATGCAGAGAATTGAGTAATGAGTGAGAGTGTGGTAAGAATAACCACCAGTAGTAAATTCCGTGCATTGTGTTTGCTCTGTTTCATTGGCTACTGTAGGTATTACCAGACAGCAATAACAAGCCCACATAGTTCACCTTCATATTGACAGTAAGGTATGAAGTTTATTTGGTCCATGAGGGTAATTAATGTTAATGGCAACATGAATTATGAGCAAAAACCAAAGTCAAAATATAGAGGCCATTGTATTGAGATGTCAGGCATGCTATTTTCATTAACATTTGGTTGTTTTTCATACACTCTTTTTTTTTAAAATAAATTTATTTATTTATTTATTTATTTATTTATTTTTGTCTGTGTTGGGTCTTCGTTTCTGTGCAAGGGCTTTCTCTAGTTGCGGCGAGCGGGGGCCACTCTTTTTTTTTTTTTTTTTTTTAAATTATTTATTTATTTATTTATTTATTCATTCTTGGCTGTGTTGGGTCTTCGTTTCTGTGCGAGGGCTTTCTCCAGTTGTGGCAAGCGGGGGCCACTCTTCATCGCAGTGCGCAGGCCTCTCACTATCGTGGCCTCTCTTGTTGCGGAGCACAGGCTCCAGACGCGCAGGCTCAGTAGTTGTGGCTCACGGGCCCAGTTGCTCCACGGCATGTGGGATCTTCCTGGACCAGGGCTCGAACCCACATCCCCTGCATCGGCAGGCAGATTCTCAACCACTGCGCCACCAGGGAAGCCCAAGGGCCACTCTTCATCGCGGTGCGCAGGCCTCTCATTATCGCGGCCTCTCTTGTTGCGGAGCACAGGCTCCAGACGCGCAGGCTCAGTAGTTGTGGCTCACGGGCCTAGCTGCTCCGCGGCATGTGGGATCTTCCCAGCCCAGGGCTCGAACCCGTGTCCCCTGCATTGGCAGGCAGATTCTCAACCACTGCGCCACCAGGGAAGCCCCATACACTCTTTAACTGTCAATTTGAGTTATGTGTTTTAAATTGGATTCCCCGATTTTATGCCACATTTATGAGTATGGGAGAGATTTATTTGTCTAGTTACCGTGATTAGTGTAACCAATTTATAATTCAGTACAAACTGCAGCTGCCCTGTTCTGCATTATCCAGTTTACTTGTGGACATTTATCTAACTGGGAAATTGCTAAATGTCCATTTTACCTTGTAGTCTATAGATGTGATTATAAATGTAGATTTTCATAGAACAAGGAACATATATTATAGGTTAGAAGTAACCAGCAGTTTTTATGCTCCAGGAAATTAGCTAATTGATCTTTTCCCATGAACTTTTCCAGAACAACTTCTCTTCCACCCTCAGAGATTCATTGGTTTGTTAATTAAACAAGTAAGAATTGAGCACTTATTTTGTGCCATGGCACATACCTCTTGTACTTGGAACCAGCAATACAATCTTGAAGAAAACAGGCACAATCCTTGCCTTCATGAAGGTTACAGTCTAGTGGGGGAGACACACAACTAAGCAGGCTATTTTTACGCAGAGTGAAAAGCATTATAATTGAGGAAATCAGTGTGCTATGTGAACACACAAGAGGGATGTTCAAAATGGACGTGGGAGGTCAGGGAAGAAGTGATACCTCAGCAAAGACCTGAAGGCTGAACGAGAGTTAGCCAAGTTGTGTGCCTGTGTGTTTTGGGGTGCGGGGTAGAGACGATGGAGATTTAAGAGGTAAGCCCAGGAAAGTAAGTGGACTTGAGCTCTTATAGGCAATGTTAAGGAGTATATGATTTATCCAGAAGATAACAGGGTTTTAATTTTAGAAAGCCCTCTCTGACTGCAGTGTGGTGAATGGATTAGTGGAGGGAAAGACTGAAGGGAGGAAACTGGATGGTGGGGTCTGAACTAAGGCCATAAAGAAGGAGAGCAATGGATAAATTTGGCAGATCTCGTAGCGGTAGAATTAGCATGACTTGCTGATTTGGAGTGATTTGTGGGGGAGGGAGCCAGCAGGGTCAAGGATGATGATATCCTTCATTATATGGAGAATGCCAGGAGGAGGGGCAGGCTGAGGGTAAGATGAGGAGTTTGGTTTTGTGCATGTTAGGAGTTAGGGGATGTCTGAAAGGCAGCTGCGTGTGGGTCTAGAGCTCAGGATAATGTTTCTCATCTGTCACATGGACTGCTGCCAAAGCCATGGGGATGGAGAAGATCACCCAGGTGGAAGAGGAACTAAATAAGAGGGTTATGGGGAAAACAGAGGAACACCTACATTATGATGTGGGCATAGGAAGGGGGCTCATACAGGGGACCAGAAGGAACATCCAGAGATAAAGGAGAAATACCGGAAGAGACTACATCATTGCTTTCATGAGAGCAATGCAAAGAGTGGGTGTTGAGTAGGTCAGATCCTGCTGAGAGGTCAGTCAGATGTGGAGTGAAAAACCTCCTGGGTTTAGCCAAAAGGAAAGTGTTGGTGACCTCTGCCTGTGCAGTTTCACCTGGGGCAGAATCAGTGCTTCTGCAGGGAGGAATGAATGGGTGAGAAGTGGAGTCAGAAAGCATAAAAAAAAAAATTTCTTTAAGAAACTTGGAAGAGGAAAGGAGGAGGGACAGAGTATCCTACCTGTACAGGAACTTGGGAGACAAGGGAGTATTTTACTTATTTGTTTTTTCTTCTTTGAGAAGAGACATTCCTTTTGCATCACCCTGAATCTTGCACTACTGAATCCTTCCACTCTAAGACTACCAGAAAGCCCGATGTGCAGCAACTCATTTTGCTTGAACAGTGCAGGAGGAACCCTTGAGTTAATTAAAACCTTATCTCAGAGCTTCCTAAACTGATTGCTGTCACCACTCTCTCCACCAGTTTGTTGGTTTATAATGGGACGAGATCAAAGAGACTGTGGTGACCCTTTCCCTGGTACCGTATGGATGACCCCAGATGACCCCTGTTGGCATCCTGTACCCTGCCTTTGAGTTCACAAAGCACTACGTTATGTCATTTGATTTACATTCCAAAACAACCTTTGGAGAAGGTAGGACAGGGATCCTTATTTGACCTGCATTGAAATAACTAGAATTCAGGTTCAAATGACTTGCCTGGAATCACACATCTAGTAGTAGTGCATGGGCAGTTCAGGCCTTCTAATTCCAGATCTTGTGGTCCAAAAGTAATTACCCTTCACTGAGAGGTTAGATATGATGTTTATATTTTCACTGTAGTATGGTCATATAAAACTTAGGCATATCATATTTTAGTACACTTAAGAAACAAGACTGAAGATTGTGGGTCAACTTTGTTATTTTGCTTGAATCCCATATACATTGATATTTGTCCCCTATCCACCCGCTGTCCCCCAAAAAAGTTAAGTTGGTTTTAGAAGGAGGCAGTTTATTTGGACATGCCTTAATAGTCAAAGCATGTTTGAATTATCTATAGTCACATCTAATTTGAAAATATTCCTTTTAATTCTTTTGACAGAAACACTTATTTGCAGGTTTTTTTTTTTTTAAGCAAACATTTTTACAAGTGTTTCTATTTATTGGCTAAATGAAAAATGATGTCTTCTGGAAACATTAGTAAAAGGTTTGGGCAATTAGGACTATGTAAACATTTGCAAAAGCACTTGTTTGGCCTAAATGGAGTCACAGTTATTATACCCTTGCAGACATTCCAAGCAATATGTCCAAGGTCACTGAGAGAATTGAGGTTAGCTATTTAGTTAGAGAACAGCCTTTTATTCTGTTTGTTCAGACACCTATCATCCACTATTCCCTTAGAGAATTTACAATGACACAGAAATAGTACAGAGGTGATTTTTTTTTTTTTTGTAAATTAAGTACAAACTATTTCCCTGGATATTTAGCAATTAACTTTCTGAGTTGTGGGATTAACAAACAGAAAGATTTAAAAAATAAATATTAAAGTTGCTGAAGTTTGACATTAAAATTCAAAGCACCTTGTATGTAAAATTCTAGCTGTATTATCTCAGGGTAATTAGTTTGCTGTTAATTGTTATACAGGACAGTATGTGCATTTTAGAGGTTTGTTTCCACTCACTTACTAGCCATATTACCTTGGACAAAGTACTGCATTTCTTTAAATCTCAATTTCCTTATCTGTAAAGTGGTAATAATAATAGCAGCTCTCCGATAAGGTTGTTGTGAGGATTTAACAACATAATGAAGATAAAGGGCTTCACATAATGACCTTAGGAAGTGCTCAATAAATGTTAGTGATGACTCTTAAATCTTTGTCTTGGTGTAGGAGTTGTAAGAACTCTATTTTGTTTTTAAACGTTTCATTAAATACACCATTCCACATTTAACATATGTCCATCCATGTTGAAGGAGTCCTCTATAGGGCATTTTTGAAGGGTTTAGTATAACAGTAGTTGTCTCTGATGCTGGGCAACTATTTGAGTCCCAGCTACCATAAGCCTATCATCCTAATGTCAGATCAAAACAGTCACAGAAATAAGACCAATCAGAGCTCCAGAATTCAACTTCAGAATGTTTACACGTTGCCGACTTGTTTTGTAAAAATCCATTTAGTACCAATGATAATAGTCCACAATAAAAGAAATTTAAACCCAGATTTGTGGATGAAAATGTAGTTCTTACTGTTCTTCCTCTTCATACTTTGTAAACTTTTCCTTTGTCCTGTATGACGGGCAGAGAGTTTTCTGGCCTTCATGTAGTACATAGTAAAATAACAAAGACTCGTCCTCTTATTTTACCTTGCCTTGTCCTTATCTTTGAGGGTCAAAGACAATGTTTTGTCTGCTTTTGGCAGCCTTGCTTGTTTCCTGATGGAATTGGTGAGAGGCTGCTTGGTAGCCAACCAAGGTCAAGGTCATTGTCACAGATTGAGTCCAAAAGGGAGGGAGGGGTCGTGGGTGAAGCCCATCACCACTGGGTACGTCTGTCCTTTCAAATAAGAAGTGAGTCACCTTCTGCTTAGACCTTATCATGGGTCTGGTACTCTCTGGGTGCCATTCAACAAAGACCCAGCCTCATTTTTTAGCAGGTTCAAATGTAGCCAGGAAAGAAAAAAAATCAGTTAACTACTTCTCATGTACGTTCACCCTAAATGCCCAGAGGAACCAGTTTTGTGAATATGTGCTAACCCATAAGCTGGTTGTTGCTTTGACGGTTAAAGTGGTGAGTATTCTCCCTTCTGGTAATCAGCTGCGGTGACCTAAGGAATTAAAGTCAACAGGAAGTGAGGCAAGGATTCATTTCTCATGACATCTCAGCCACCCAGCAAATGCTTCTGTTGGCCAGGGATGTTTCTGTGGGTCGGATAGATTCTGTGGGTTGGATAGACTTGGGCAGCTTGTGAGGAAGCCCTCTGCACTTGTGCCTCCCATTTGTGCGATTGTTTGTTAGTTCACTTTGAGCTCAGCCTTTGGGGGGACCTTTAGAGAGATTCCTGTAGGTTGACAGCTTCATGCCAGAAGCAGCATCATTTTTAGAGCAGGTCTGATTGGTTTTATTTGTTTGTCTTTGGTTTCTTTCAACTGAAGTCATCTCTGTATACATGTTATTATGTCATTCAATTGTGTTCTGTCACTTAAGACTTTTTATTGTCCCTTGATTAGTAATGACTTCTTATTTATGTTCCCTTAATACCTTTTGTATACTTCTGTTAAGGCACTTTTTATACTTGGTTTTGTATTGTTTCCCCACTAGCTATTAAGCTCTTTGAGGGCAGAAGCTGTGTTTTGTGTCTGTAGCATCATCTAACATAGTGTTTGGGTACTTGGTCCATCCTCTGTGAGCGCTTGTGGAGTATAAATGGTTGTGTGGTTAGAAATCAACTAGCTTCTAATAGGAATAGTAATTGTTTTAGATTTTACAAAAATTTCACATATATTATCTGCATTTGTGCATTACAGCTCTCTAATGGAGAGGTGCATTGATGGAGACAGACGTTGGAAGGATTTCCATTTTGCAGATAAGAAGGGCCAGGACATCCTGAGTCAACCTGACTTGCTGGAGGTCATTCAGCTTAGAAGGCAGTGCTGGGACATGAGCCCTTTCTTGGTGTCAGAAATGTGTGTTCTTCCCATTGCCACACGTCTGTCCCATCAAAAACCCTCAAAACTGGGTGGCTCATGGATTGAATTCACCTTACTCCTTGTTTATGGTCCTTCTAGCGTCAGGGCCCCTGAGTGATTTAAAGTGGTTTAAAAGGTAATTGAACTTGGACTCAGTAATTTGACAGGGATTCTAGGAACTTCTTTTTCTTCCCCATGGGGCCTTCGACTGACAATAGATGAGTCATTTTGGTCTCTATTTCATCATCTCTAAAATAATCCTGCTACTTTACTTACCTCTCTCTGTTGAGATTACTACAAATTTTTATCAAGAAGCTTATCAAGTGCTTTGTAAACCATAGTCTAAACCATGCATGTGAAGACGATTATTCTCAATAAAGTCAATTAGTTATATGAGCTGATGACATCTTTAAATCTAAAGATGCTAATCTGAAAAGCTATTTCTTTAGCTTTTTCGGGTATCTTGCATAGCTGGGTCTCAATGTACCTCCTTGGGGTGGCCATTACGAGGTCTCATGCCAGCTGGTTTAGATGGCACCTCCATGTACTAGTTATTCCCTGTTGCAGTTGGAGGGTGACTCTAGCACACGTGGTTTTTATGATGGAACTTTTCAACTTCTTCACCTCAGTCCTAGGATGAAGATAATTTGAGTGACTCTTTTGTTTGTTTTTAAATCACTGTTTCCTGCCATGGAGGTAACGGGGAATGGAAAACATTGAGTCTGCATTTTTAGACACTTAAGTAACTGAAGTTTGTGTCTGTCTGTTTTGCTTCTAAAACCAGGACATTTTGGAATGCTGGTGGTTTTATGAAAATGGGCTTCTCAATCAGAAGTCTTGGCTTTCCAACGCAGTGGGTGCCACAGGGGCATAATAACATTGCTGCCTTCAATAGCAGAGCAATTGGAGATTTGAAGCCCCACACTTATATTTAGGTTGGTTTCTGGGAAAACATCTTGGGGCGTCAAATGTCTCAATGATTTTTGCAAGTGGCAAACAGTAAGCGCAGAGATGGACTGAAAAATGCTTTAGGTTGATTGCCCGGGGGTATTTCAAAGGGAACATGTCCTTTCTGGTATTAAAAAGAGCTTGAGCTCTAAGTCACTGGAAAATTAGACCAGCCAAGCTATGGATTTGGAGTGGTTCACAAAGTAATTCCCAAGCACTGCATAGGCGCTTTTATTTCTATAAAAGGTCTGAGTGAGGTCTTTGCTACCTGACCTTTGCCATGTTATTTTTAAACCCGGTTTCAATAGCTTGGAAGCTTTTTCTAACCAAGAAAAAATTTAAAAGCTCAAGTCAACATAACGTTTTGGAAAGCATGCCAAATTTTACTTAAACGAGCTTATAATGAATTCAAATATACTTTCGCCAGAAAACCAGAGTGGTGTTTATATTTACAGACGTCAGTACTTTGAAAACATACTCTTTATGCAGTCGTTCATTCGGCCCATATTTACTGAGCACCCATTGTGTACTAGCCATTGTGTTAGGCCCAGTGAGGGTTGTAAAAATGAAATGGGGTAGAATTGCTGTGCCCAAGTTGCTGTAAGTCCAGCAGGGTAGGCGTGTGACCTCAGGAAAGTTACTAGGTATCATTTCGCCTCAGTTTCCTCATCTGTAAAAATGGGAATAATGATACCCACTTTACCCATAATGAGGCTTAGAGATATAAAGTACTGAGCAATGTACCTGGCACAAAATATGCTTTTGGTAGTTATTATAATATAATATATTATAGTATAATAATATAATTATTATAATATAAGATAATATAATTATTATCATCATCATTTCAGAAGGAACAGGCAGCATGCAGTGTAAGTTGTGGAGGCAGTACCAAAGCCATTCTCTGGACATTTCAAGAAAGAGCTGACCATTTTAGGGTGAGGAATCACAGAAAGCTTGTGGAAGAGGCGGCAGGTAAGCTTGAAGAGTGGATAGAATTTCAGTAGGTAGAGGTGGGGAGATGGTGCCTCAGAGGTAACTGTAAGCAAGGATTTGGAGTTGGGAAGGCCTAAAATTTGAGCAGTAGCATCCCAGTTTGGAGGAAAAGAATGTCTTACGGAAGGGAAGCGGGAAGTTGGACAGGCAAGCTAGTCCAAGACTGTGAAAGGCCTAGAGTGTCACGTTAGAGAGTTGGGCCCTGTTGTCAGTGGGAGCTGCATTGAAGGGTTTTATTTGCTACCGTCTTCCCAGTACCTCAGACAGCACCCAACCCATAGTGAGCAGTCAGCAAATAATTGTTGAGTGAACGACTGAGTGTGGCTTTAGACAAGTTGAGCTTCATTTTGCCAGATGGTAAGCCAGATAGAAATGTCCTACAGAAAGTTGGGGACATGGGACCAGAGTCCCATGGAGACTGAAGGTGGAAATTTGGGAGGTGTGAGCATGGAGGTAATTATGGGGCTAAACTGACCCGAGGAGTACGTGCGGCTGTAGTCAGAGAAGAGAGCTGAGGTGATGCCCCTATTTGATGAGCAGACCAGGAAGGAAAGGAGGAAGATGGAACAGAGAAGGAGAGGGTAGAAACGAGAGGAGAACAGAGAGCGCGGTGCCCATGAAACCTGGGGAGGAAAGGTTTGAGGAGGGGCCGGTTGACGTGCTCGAGGCTGGTCAGGGCTTTGCAGTGCCCTAGTGGCAGTATAGAGGGGAGGTCCCCGGATAGGGTGGAAGAGAGTTCAGTCAGATGGGGCCTTGTGCCAGGCTGTAAGGTATCGGTGGGCACAGCACACTCTGAGACATTTCTTTTTTCTCTTCACGGTTAATAATTACTGGTATTTGCTTTTTGAGCAGGTCTTTAAACAGACAGTGTGCCCAAATTGTGTACTGTATATAATCTGATTCCAATTAAATATTAGATAAAAACACACCTAACTATTTAGTTCTGAGATCATGACTGATTTTTATTTTCTTGTCCATATCTGTCAGTATTTTCCAGAGTTTTTAATGTGTTTATTACCTTCATAACTGGGAAAAACACTATAAAATTGTATTTCTAAATGGTATGTTCCGTAGGTATTGCCTGGCAATACACTTCTCATTTATTGAAACTTAGATAAATGTAGCCATTTAATGTTCCCTCAGGCCTATGAAGATGGGATTCCATTTGTGTTTCTAGCTGTCTTTCTCCTCTGAAAGAACCCCTGAACTCTTCTTATGAGGTCCACAGAGGCACCATTTCCTTATCTGCTGCTCTTGGCTTGCCGGTGCTCCATCAACATGCTTACATTGCAACATGTCTTTATGACAAAGCACCATGACAAAGCATAACCTCCTGTAGCCTGATAATCCAGAAGCATCCTTACTAGGGTCATATTCTCTTGCGGTGGAGCCTTTACATTATGTAGCTCTCAGAAAATTTACAGTCAGCTGTGGCCTTAACCAAAGTGAAGACCGTGTGAGAGCCACATGTGCTGACCATTCTTATAATCACCCTTGTTTCTCATGTTTGAAAATGAATTGGCAGAAACTGTTTATCCTAGGTGTCTTTGGTATTGCATTTTTCTCCATAGTCCAGCTGCTTCTAAAACTACATGGCACCAGACACCCTCTTGAGCACGCATTACGTTCTGAATACAAGCCATTTAGTCAAGTGGGAGGAAGTCAGCGATTTTACCATCCAGCTTGGGAGAAAGTGGCATCTCTGTGTGGGCCAGGCTGGTATTATTACTCATATCTGCTTCTACTTGTGTGTGGAAGGACTGCTGTATTCATCCTGCTAATTAGCCTTGCCTAATGAGCATGTAAACAGCAGATTTCCTTGTTAGGAAACAGTAATACACTGATTCTGCATCCTGTTAACATTTTGATGCATGCATGGGATTCTTTGGATTGAGCTTTTATGACAACACTGACAAATGGACCTCCGTTTCTCAATCTGTTACATTGGGGAAATAATCCTTTTTACAGAAAGAGTATTCTTTATAAAAATAAAATAAAGTGTCTGTAGATCATTGAGTTTGGCTGAAAAGTAGGGTGTTATAAATAGTTGGCTGCTGACTTGGCTGTTGTTGGGCTGACATATCTTTCCAGGGAAAGACAGGAGCAGGTGGTTCTTGAATGGGTGAGGTCCAGTGGAGGGCTCCATAATTATATAGCAGTTTACATTTTTTGTTTTTAAAGGAATATTGTTTGTTTGGTTTTTTGAAATTTATTTATTTATTTTTGGCTGTGTTGGGTCTTTGTTTCTGTGCGAGGGCTTTCTCTAGTTGCAGCAAGCGGGGGCCACTCTTCATCGCGGTGCGCGGGCCTCTCACTGTCGCGGCCTCTCTCGTTGCGGAGCACAGGCTCTAGAGCGCAGGCTCAGTAGTTGTGGCTCACGGGCCCAGCCGCTCCGCAGCATGTGGGATCTTCCCAGACCAGTGCTCGAACCCGTGTCCCCTGCATTGGCAGGCAGATTCTCAACCACTGCACCACCAGGGAAGCCCAGTTTACATTTTTTTAAAGGTATGTTGGAACAGCTACCTGGTGAATGAGCCACATGTGAAGCAATTTGATATTAACAATGTTGTTGGATACAGGTAGCTGAGTAAGGTACCCAGAGGTTTAATGGTTTGCCAGAGGCCGCCCAGCACGTGTGTGGTTGAGCCAGATTTAGAACACAGTTCTAATTAGCTCCTGATTTCCACTTTTTGTGTGGAGGCAAACCACACTGCACCCACACGGTGATTTCACTCAGTTCACTTTGTCAGAGGAAAGTCCTGTTCATATTTTGACCTGTCTGAATATGTTATTATTATTATTATTTTTTTAATTTATTTATTTTATTTATTTTTGGCTGCATTGGGTCTTTTTTTTTTTTGCATTGGGTCTTCATTGCTACGTGCGGGCTTCTCATTGCGGTGGCTTCACTTGTTGCAGAGCAGGGGCTCTAGGCACGCAGGCTTCAGTAGTTGCAGCACACAGGCTCAGTAGTTGTGGCTCACAGGCTCTAGAGTGCAGGCTCAGTAGTTGTGGTGCACAGGCTTAGTTGCTCTGCGGCATGTGGGATCTTCCCGGACCAGGGATCGAACCCATGTCCCCTGCATTGGCAGGCAGATTCTTTTTTTTTTTTTATGGATTTCTTTTTTTTTTTTTAACTTTTTGGGTTTATTTATTTATTTATTTATTTATTTATTTATTGGCTGTGTTGGGTCTTCGTTTCTGTGCGAGGGCTTTCTCCAGCTGCGGTGAGCGGGGGCCACTCTTCATCGCGATGCGCGGGCCTCTCACTAACGCGGCCTCTCTTGTTGCGGAGCACAGGCTCCAGACGCGCAGGCTCAGTAGTTGTGGCTCACGGGCCTAGTTGCTCCGCGGCATGTGGGATCTTCCCAGACCAGGGCTCGAACCCTTGTCCCCTGCATTGGCAGGCAGATTCTCAACCACTGCGCCACCAGGGAAGCCCGGCAGGCAGATTCTTAACCACTGCGCCACCAGGGAAGCCCATGTTGTTATTATTTTTTAATTAATTAATTTCAAAACCAAATGAGGCAAGCTAGTAAGGGGTGTTCATTTATGGAGACTAAACTTCGCATTAGACCCTTGTATTGTAGTGAATTTGAGGCCTATACATCCTAGGGAAAAGATACATTCCAAAAGGAGAAAGGTTGGATAATGGAGCCCCAAAAGGTGAAGACATAGAGATTATATAGGAGGGTCAGTAAGGCATCATGCCTGCTGTCAAGTAGCTTGGAGTGTAGAGTGGGATGGAGAGAAATTGTTCATCATTACAGTACATTGTGGCAAACCCAGGGTGTTCCGAGAGCCTGAGCAATTCGGAAGGCTCCCCAGCTTGGGCCAAAACATGGAGGAGTAAAATGTTGGTTAGGAACGACAAACTGGAGAGGTGGATAGGTCATGAAGGGCGATGAATGTCATGCAAAGGAGTAACAATGTATTCATTCAACGTGTGTCTATCTAGTGCCTTTTGTGTGTGTGTGTCAGGCATTCTCTATGTACTTGGGATACATTAGTGAACAAAATAAGCATCAATTCCTGCCCTCGAGGAGCTTATACTTTAGTGGGGTGAGAGAAACACTAGACATTAAATAATAAGTAAATTGAGTGGTTTGTTAGAAGATGGTAGATGCATAAGGAAGAAGGGTCCAGCCAGGTGATCAAGGTTAACGTGAGCAGTAGTAAGTCATGTTGATAGTATCTACTCTTGTTATGATATGATGAAAATGGCACTTTACCTCTGTAGTTTTTCTCCCCCAAATATACAGCCCTAGTCTTAACATAAGAAAACATTAAACAAATCCCAGTTGAGAGACAGTCTATAAAATACCTGACCAGCACTCCTCAAAACTGTCAAAGTCATCAAAAACAAGTAAAGTCTGAGAAACCGTCACAGCCGAGAGAACACTAAAGAGACGTGACAACTAAATGCCATGTGGTATCCTGGATAGGATCCTTGAACAGGAAAAGGATATTAGGGAGAAGTTGAGGAAATCTGAACAAAGTATGAACTTTAGTTAACAATAATGTATCAATATTGGTTCATTAATTGTGACAAATGTACCACATTAATGCAAGATGTTACACAGAGGAAACTGTGTGTGGGGTATATGGGAGCTCATTGTACTGTCTTTGCAATAATTCTTTAAATCTAAAACTGTTCTAAAATTAAAAGGTTATTTAAAAAAAATAAAAAACAGAGTAAAGGGGATCAGAAGTCCAGGGCAGAGACACATGTCATAATTTAAAATAGGGTGGTCAGGGGAGGCCTCATTGAGAAGGTGACATGAACAGTCACTTAAAGAGAGAGTTCACCATGTTGGTATTGGGAACCAATGCAAAGACCCTGAGGTGAAAACATGTCTGCAAGTTGGAGAACCGGCAGGGCAGCTGGTGTGGAAGAGAGGGTAGGGGGTAAGGAGAGTATGAGGTCATAGAGGAAAAGGTGATGGAACCCATCAGGTGAGGGCTTTTAGGCTGTTGTTATTCATGTGCTATACCGTGTGCCGGGAACCATGCCATGCATTGTCCTATTTAATTCTCTCAACTATTTTAGGAGAGAGGTATTATTAACTTGCTGATTTTGCAAATGAGAAAACTGAGATTAGGAAGTGACTTACTGAAGTCCCATTCCTGGTAATTGATGGAGCTGCCGTTCCTTTCTTCCTCCTGAGACCCAAAGTTGTCACTCCTGACTTCTTCCTCCTCTCCTCAGGGGGCTGGACTAGATCTTCTAGGCCAGGAATTGGCAAACCACAGCCCGCTGGAAAATCTGGCCCTCTGCTTGTTTTTTGGTTGTTTGTTTTAAGTCGTGGTAAAAAACATACAATTTACCATCTAATCATTTTAAGGTCAGTAGTGTTTATATTCACATTGCTGTGAAACAGATCTCCAGAACTTTTCATCTTGCAAATCTGAAACTCTATACCCATTAAACAGTAACTCCCTTTTCCCTCCTCCCCTCCAGCCCTGGTAACCTCCTGGTAACCTACCTTTTTATTTCCATGAATATGACTTCTTAATATACATTGAATCATGCAGTATTTCTTTTTGTAACTGGTTTATTTTACTTAGTATGATGTCCTCGAGGTTCATTCATGTTGTAGCATGTGACAGGATTTCCTTCCTCTCAAAGGCTGAATAATATTCCATTGTATGGATATACCATATTTTGGTTATCTGCCTGTTTTGTAAATAAAGCTTTATCAGAACACAGACATGTCCATTCATTTCCATGTTGTCTGTGGCAATTTACCCCACTACAGCCGTAGACCTGAGTAGTTGCAAAAGTGACTGTGTGGCCCACAAAGCCTAAGCTGTTTATTACTGGTTCTTTACAGAAAATGTTTGCTGAGCCCTGTTTTACTGGGGAGACTCTGAAGGGTTAAGAGAAACGATGTGGAGGCTGCTTTAGAAGGAGGAAGACAAGAGGCAGGAAGACCCTGCTGCCTTTGTTGGGTGACAGAGACATGGGTATGGGACTTGCCCTCGAGAAGCTTATAGTCTAATTGAGGGAAAAAGACAGTCTGCAAAGTTGACTTGTTTAGTGATGCTTTAGATATTTGGGGAAGGGAGAGATCCGAAAGGATTGAGTCTCAGGAAAGACTTCATAGAGGGTTGGGATTTGGGATGGGATGGGATGGATCGGATTGCTAGAGTGTGGAGGAGTGCATCAGCCTTCTCACCACACCTTAACAGATGAGTAAGACATTGGAGGCATTTAGAGCAGTGTCTAAATGGTAAGTGCTCTCTAGAATGTAAGTTCCACAAGGGTAGGATTTATGTCTGTCTTGTTCACTGTCGTATCACCAGTGCCTAGAACACAGTAGCTGCTTCAGTAAATGTTTGTGGAATGAATAAATCACTGCAACTCTCAAATTCTTTTTAGCTATTTAATTCGTACTGTGAAAATACAGGCAAAGGGCTGGATCTCTCACATTGGTCTGTTAATTCATTTATTACACTAAAGAGTAATTTTTTTTGGCTGTTGTTAAAGCAGTACCTCTATTGTTTATTGCTAGAGATAATCATTATGTGGTAAGAGGAATGTAAGTCAGGTACTAACAACAAAAGAAAAAGGGGGAAAAGAAAACAATGTCGTGATTCTAAAGATAACCACTCAAAAATAATTCATTCATTTATTCAACAAATATTTATTGAACTGCAACTGTGTTTAGGGGGTCCATGGTGAACAAAATTGAGTTGCTGCGTAAGGGGATATTGACACCAAAACTAGTAATTACAAATGTGATGTGTATAGCTTACAGAAGTGCTGGTGCCCTTCTGAACCAAGGCCCCTCTGTCCTTAAACAAGTACATTTAACCTAGTCTGGGACACCAGAGAATGCTTCCCTAAGGAAGTGGTTAAGTCCTGATTATTGTTTGCTGTGTGGCAAACTACTCTGAAATTTAGTGTCTGAAAACAATTTATTATCTCTCATGTTTCTGGGCTAACTGGACTCAGCTGGAAAATTCTCACTTGGGAATCTCTTATGATACTGACTGGGGCTGGAATCATTGGAGAGCTCAACTGGGCTGTTATTCAAGATGGCTTCTTCCCTCACATGTCTGGTGCCTCTGTGCTCTAGCATGTGGCCTCTCCCTCCAGCAGAGTAGCCTGGACTTTCTATATAATCAGCTTAGAGCTCCAAGAGACAGGAAGAGGAAGCCACCAGGCCAATCAAAGGCTGAACCCCCAATGGGCACAGCATTATTTCTGCCACACTCTACTGATCAAAACATCACAAGCTTTGCCCCGATTCATGGGAGTGGAAAAGTAAACTCACTTCTTGATGGGGAAGTAGCAAGTTCTCATTGCCGAAAAGCACGTGGGATAGGAGATACTGTTGTGGCCCTCTTTAGAGAATACAGGTCTGTCACTTGATGTTAGATTGGACCCTGAAGGATGATTAGGCATTGATGCGATGGGCAAAAGAGTCCAGGAGGCAGTAACCCCTCCAGCGATGGGAACAGCCCGTGGGCAGGCCTGGAGATCAAAATGGTAAACCTTGAAGGAGGAACTGAAAGGCCTTTGTGACTAATTGGAGGAATGAGGGGAGGAAGAGTGGCATGGAAATGCTGGGGCACACAGTGAAGAGTAGAGTATGGTTTTGAAGGGTAAATGCATATTTACATCAGAAAGCAAAGAGAATAGCTGTGTAGGTTCCAGACAGCAGCGATGGAAAGCACTAACAGTGAAATTCCTAGAATAGGAAGAACAGATTAGCCCAGAGGACTTGGGGTGGACTTGGGGGTGGTTCAGGGAAATCTTACCCCAAATTACATAGCTAGTATGAGACAGAATTAGGATTTGGACCTAGCTCTGACTCTAGATCCACTAGATTGCTTGCTATTTCTCCACTGCTTTGCTCACCACACTGCCTATGGAAAGTCATTTTATATAATAAACTTGAAAATCCCTTGCTAACCAAAAGGTGATTTACTCTTCCTAATTTCTTCCAAGCCATCCAGGCAAATACCTTCTAAGTTTTCTAGACTCAGCTCAGAGGGCACCTCCTTTTGAAGGCCTTCTTAATCTCTCCCTCACCTTTGCTGGCAAGTGACCCCTCCCTCCTTCCCCCACCAAATCTGTTTCCGTCCTCTATCAAGGCAGTTTTTTGGACTTATTTTCTTAGGCTCATCATGATAGACTGTGAGCCTCTTTAGGGCAAGGACTGTATCTTATTCATCCTTCCATCTTCAGCATCTTGGACCTGTCGTGACCTTAATGGATGGTAGACGAGTGGTTTCCAGAATCCCTTGTTAAACAGCATTGAAATGGTTCTCAAGTTGAATTGTTACTGCCCTTAATGAGGATTAAATGAGGCATTGCATAGGGAAGTGTCCCTGGGACTTCTTACTTTCTGTGGGCCTCAGTGTCCCCTCCGTGAAAGGTTGGGGTTGAGAGGATGATCTCGAAGGTCCCGTCCTTGCCTAACAGTCTACAATCTTAGAAGGCGGTGTGATGGAGAGTTCCACAAGCCTGCAGTGCTGGCCGTCAGTGGTTATATGCTCCTAGCCAGCCTGTGAATACCAAAGCAGGGAGCACAAAGAGTATATTCCTAGACATTTTGATTTAATAAAAATAGAAAGAAAGAAAGAATCAGTTTGAAGGTATTTACTCTCTCTAGTATGATTAAAGACTGAATTTTAAGAACTAGGTAAGAAAAGGAATATTCATAATAGAATCTTAGATGAATAACTTGGTGCTCTGCACCTTGGTGCCTCTTCTATAAAATGGGAAATTCATATTTTATTATGTTCATTTAAAATTTTAGTAAATAAAGAACTAGAAGTTTTAAGGTTTATTATGTATTTCTTTTTCTTAGCGTCTGGTGTACAAGACAAAACTGAAAAATTCCAAGTTTCAAAATGATGGAAGTAGTGAAACTCTGCTATAGGATTCAAGAGACTCAAGGCTTAGCATAGACACAGCAAACAAAACCATGTTTGCAGCTAGAAAAATATTATAACTGATCTTATCACCAAAAATCAATCTGTGCCTTGCTTCATGAATGCTAACATAATAAATATGAAAATGCAGCTGGGCCCGTGAGCCACAACTACTGAGCCTGCGCGTCTGGAGCCTGTGCCCCGCAACGGGAGGGGCCGCGATAGTGAAAGGCCCGCGCACCGCGATGAAGAGCGGTCCCCGCACCGCGATGAAGAGTGGCCCCCACTTGCCTCAACTAGAGAAAGCCCTCGCATGAACCGAAGACCCAACACAGCCAAAAATAAAATAAAATAAATAAATAAAGTAGCTATAAAAAAGAAAAGTGCTTTAAAAAAAAAAAATAAATAAAAAAAAATAAAAAAATAAATAAATATGAAAATGTAAAAAGTAGACAAGTTCACAGTCATTATCACTTTATAAGAGGTTAGCCACCAAGTTCCTGTGACCTGCAAACCTTCTTGATACATTTAAAATAAAGGGCTGTATATAGTAGTTTTACTTACACACATTAAGCAATGTAGATTGGTGCTGTTGATTTAAATGTAGTGATTTAATGACCTAAGTGCTAAAAATGATTTTAATTAACCACAGAAATTGTGCAGTTTTAAAGAAGAAAGCACATTTATGTACCTTTGCAGCAACTTGCAAAGGTGTTACTAATTGCCTAGTTTTACCTGCTTGTAAGTAGTTAAGGAAAACAAAGCTTACCTAGTTGTTTTGTTTCTTTGTTCGTTTTTTTGGTAAAGATACAAAGGTGTATGTTGAGCACATGAAGTGTGGCTAGTGTGACTGAGGAACTTTATTTGCTTCTTAATCAGTTTAAATTTATTTATTTATTTATTTTCTAAATTTTAAAAAAATATTTATTTATTTTTTTGGCAGTGTTGGGTCTTCGTTGCCGTGCATGGGCTTTCCCTAGCTGCGGCGAGCAGGGGCTACTCTTCATTGAGGTGCAAAGGCTTCTCATTGCAGTGGCTTCTCTTGTTGCGGAGTGTGGGCTCTAGGCGCGCAGGCTTCAGTAGTTGTGGCTCATGGGCTTTGGAGCGCAGGCTCAGTAGTTGTGGCGCACAGGCTTAGTTGCTCCGCAGCATGTGGGATCTTCCTGGACCAGGGCTCGAACCCGTGTCCCCTGCATTGTCAGGTGGCTTCTTAACCACTGCATCACCAGGGAAGCCCAGTAAATTTAAATTTAAATGGCCATGTGTGGCTAGTGTCTACCATACTGGACAGCATCACTGTTCTCATTTGGCCTGGCCTTGGAGATCTAGCATTTCCCAGACAGTGTGGTTAGTGTTAGGACTCTTTCTGCCCAGCCCCAAGGCTGGACCTACTCGTAGGCCAATCCTCAAAGCCTCAGGGAGTTTGGATCCTGAAGCCTTTTTGCAAGATGACTGGAAGAATTGTGAAGTCCAGAGTCATCATCAGGCATTACATAATCTAACCTTAGGAAACACAGCACAAGAACATTCAGGTTAATAAAAGGGCCATTCTCCCTCTCTACTTCCCCCTTGCACCTTTGAGCCTGACAAACCATCAGTGCTTTCAAGGTTTGTGACAGGACTCATGCATTTATGACTTTCAGACTGATTACGATATAAGTGCAGTCACAGAATTCCTCGTCTCTTTGGCTAACTCTTTTAGGTCAGTATCACAGAGGTTTGCCGGGGCAGTCTTTTCACAGCTGCTCTCAAAGGCTTCTCTGTGTGAGTAAAAGCTGCTGACCTTAATTCCCCTTATCAAGAGTCCCACCCTGCTCTGTGTAAGTTCTAATACAATGTAGTGATGTGTACTCTTTTTTTTTTTTTTAAGATTTTAAATTGTATTTATTTGTTTATTTGACTGCATTGGGTCTTCGTTGCTGCACGCTGGCTTTCTCTAGTTGCGGCAAGCTGGGGCTACTCTTCATTGCGGTGCGCGGGCTTCTCCTTGCAGTGGCTTCTCTTGCTGCGGAGCACGGGCTCTAGGCACTTGGGCTTCAGTAGTTGTGGCATGCAGGTTCAGTAGTTGTGGCATGCAGGTTCAGTAGTTGTGGCACGTGGGCTCTGGAGTGCAGGCTCAGTAGTTGTGGCCCACGGGCTTAGTTGCTCCACAGCATGTGAGATCTTCCCAGACCGGGGATCGAACCCGTGTCGCCACATTGGCAGGCGGATTCTTATCCACTGCGCCACCAGGGTAGTCCCAGTGATGTGTACTTTTGACAGTGGAACTTCTCTGTAGGTGTTGTCCATGTTTGGGCATGACTGCCATGGAAGAGATGTAAAGATGAGGAAGTAAGAGGGCAGATTTATGTATATAGAATACAATGGGGCTTCCCTGGTGGTGCAGTGGTTGAGAGTCTGCCTGCCAATGCAGGGGACACGGGTTCGAGCCCTGGTCTGGGAGGATCCCACATGCCGCGGAGCAACTAGGCCCGTGAGCCACAGTTACTGAGCCTGCACGTCTGGAGCCTGTGCTCCGCAACAAGAGAGGCCGCGATAGTGAGAGGCCCGCGCACCACGATGAAGAGTGGCCCCCACTCGCCGCAACTAGAAAAAGCCCTCGCACAGAAACGAAGACCCAACACAGCCATAAATAAATAAATAAATAAATAAATAAATAAAAGAATACAATGATATAGAATACAATGAACTATGTGCCAATGTTGTTCTTTTCATTTTCTTTCAGGAAATTAAAGATGGTGGTGACATTGCCTTGACAAGCACTTCCTGTTGTCTTTACAGAGGTCTCACTGAAGAATAATCTCAAAGGAATGTTTGTCTCCCAGTACCTTTGTTGATGATTGTTGTCATCTAGCAGATGCTTTTAATGTCCCAGAAAACATCAACCACCCTTGTGCTTGACCTGCTCTGGGCAGCTGAATGAAAGTTCCTTCCAGTTGTTTCCAGAACTCTGTTGCCCATAACACCTCTCTTCGTCGGGTGAATGTTCATGAAGCCCTTTCCTGAACCAGCTTAGGAGGCTTAGGCCTCTTGGAGCCTCTGACATGGAAGCTTTGGAAGTGGATGATATCAGCCCAGCCCTGGAAGTTACTGAGGATTTCTTTAATACTTTTGATAGTAAGCTAGAAAAGGCTGTGCAGCAAGCAGAGGTTTATGGGATTCAGGAAGTCCCTGAACTGGTGGGGCATGAGGTCCTCAGTAACATAGACAACGGTGCTATCAGAAATGTCTCCTCCCTGGGCAAGGGAGGCATGGTCTGGGACCATTGTAAGACCAGGTTCTTAGAAACCAAAGCTCAAAATGTCTTCCCTGCCAAAGAACAGTTTATGGTCCAGAAAGGGACAACCCCAGATAATCTGTCCTGGATGGAACAAAAGGAAGCTTCAACCTTTGAGTTTTTCAACATCTGTCAGCGTCGGAGGGACAGACCTCGTTCTGTGAATGACTTATTGGATGAGACCTCTACTTTTAAGCCCGGCCATGCTCGATCGAGGTCAGATGTTACCCAGGTGGACTGGCGGGTGGTCCTCAAAACCACGCCTCTGCAGCAGCAGCAACAACCACCTCTTCAGGGCCCTCACTTCACCAGGCCGTCTTTCCTGTTGTCCTCATCAGACAAGGTAGAAGATGCTCAAGGAAATATGGGTATGTTTTTATATCTGACTGCAATTAAACAATTGTTGATTTTCCTTTGTCTCTCTTGCATCTACCTCATGAGACTCTTACTCTCCATTGTCCATGTCTGGCTTTGCCTACTTAAGCCCCCTCTTCCATTTACCTTTGCACTTACCTTACCTGAAGTCTACAGTCTTCTTCCTCCTAGGAGGAACTGAGTGAAAAGATGACTGTGGTTAATTCTCCTTTCCTAATCTTGTATGTTAGAATCAGAATATTCTCATGATTAATGTAGTACTTTCCTTTGAACATTGTATGATACCGCTTATTCACATTGGTAGATGTTGATCAGCTCGTACCTTGGCCATAGTCTTGTGATATGAAGGATTAAAAGATGTGTGAAGACACAGTCCCTGCTCTAAAGAACTTCTCATTAGGTTGAGGGGATCAAACACTCCCAGAGACTCAGGAAGGCGCCCAGTGGTGAGAGAAAGGAGGTGCTCAACTGAAATGCCTGGGAGGGAACTTTTGTTTTACTTTATATTGTTGGAATTTTTTTAAAAAAATGGGTGAGTGGCAGCAATTGTCAGAGGATAGGGGAAGGGGAAGACATTCTGGGCTGGGCTTGTCAGGAAGGGCTTGTGAGACGTGGTGGAACTTGAGCTGGACCTTGAAGGACACTAAGTTGCAGAAAGAGAGTCACAGTTGGAGGACACTCGGTCAGGATTATGGTGTGGACCAAGGGGGAGACAAGGAGACCAGGCTGACCCTTGAGGAGACCAAAGGATCTCATGGCGGTCGTGGGAGGAAACGTTTGGAGAGGTTGGTTAGGACCTCATGGTGCAGGGCCCTGATTTCTTTTTTCCTTGTACTTTATACACACACACACACATGCACATGAATATGTACTCATGTACTCACACATGAACTTCCTCTTCTGTGAGACATGACAAACCATCTCTCTGTCTCCCCCAGCATTTTTCTTCACCATAACCTCATTTATACAGGCTATCCATTTTTCTTACTGATGATTCTTCAGTTACCCTGCTTAACCTCTTAATTTAGATGGCTTCTGCTTAATTAACTGGGGAGACTATTTTATGTACTTAACTGCTATTTTAGCATTTCTTCAATCTCTATCATTGCTTGCTACTCCACTGATACATTTAACATTGTATTTTATTTACTTATTTTACATTAAATTTTAATTAATAACATTTAGTTTGTAAGTATAACTCGAGGGAAGGATATGGTATAGTATGTCCATTAAGGAAATGCAGTCTTCCTGCCTATGAGGTGCTACATTATTTTCACACCCAGTTCAAATCTATCCTTTTAAAATACTCTTTTTCCCCCACTCAAATTTATGACTTGTAATTCCTCATCTTCTCTCCTAGACTTTCACCAGTCCTCTGTAACATCTAGCCAAATGGTGATCATGGGAGTAAAAAGAAAAGGACATTATAAAGCACAGGGCTTGGTAACTGGCTAGACATTAGGGGATAAACAAGTTGCTGCGACCTCAGTGCCTGGCAGAATGAGACCTTTGCCTTGGGCTCACGTACAAACAGTTGTACTCATTGATTAGCAAACAACCTCAGTTTTTGTTTGGTTTCTTGGAGTTCACATAGATTTTTTTTTTTTAATCACTAAACCACTGTAACCATTCTAAATCCCTGGCATAAACCAAGTTAAGAGGATGTCGTATTTCCAATTTTATTTTTTCCAATCTTGTTTGGATTGTAAATGCAAGAACCAGCCTTCCTTGGGTTCTCTAAAGGAAGCTAAAGAAAGAACCTTCCTTAGCTTCCCTCTTGAGGATATGACAGACCATGATTATTACTTTTTAATTCTCAATTTAAAAAAGTTTGAGTATTATGTTGAAATATATGTACTGAGTGGTATTTTGAAAACTAAACTGTAACCAGTGGCCTTTGCAAGTATTGATATAATATAACCTGGCCCCCTTTTGGTCATCCACGGGATACGCATCCTATCTGGAATTAATAAGGTTGGGGAAATGGCCTGCCAAGTGTCTGACACCTGCTCCATCTGGCATACTCTGGAGAGCAGGAGAGAGAAATCTTGTTCCTGTTGTTCACTAGGTAAAGAGCAGGGGCAAGCAGGGCCCACGGGCTGCCCACTCTTGGGCTGGGGGTGGAGAGGAGCTCTAGGTTCATGGCTGGTCACCCACTCTGCCAACTGTAATTCTCACGGCGTTTGGGAGAGGTGAGGAAGTGCCAACACCCAACACCCACGTGCATACTAGTCAAGATCAGCCAAGATCTCTGAGTGAAGTTCACTTTAAAACCTTTGAAAGTAGCCATTAAAACTGAAGAAAGGCTTATTGTCTCTCCTGAAGGCATATGCCAAAAGCAGAGGGAGGCGGTATGGTATCTTGGCCAGAGCTGTAGCTGAGGACCCAGGGGTCAGGATCTGAGGATCTGGGGTCAGGCCAGATCTGGGGTCAGGCCAGATCTCTTCCTTGAGCTTCAGACTCACGTATCTGGCTCTCTGGTGAACACCTCTGCTGGAGTGTCCCACGGGCACTTCAAATTCAGTGTCCAGAAAGGGCCCGTCATCCTCACATCCTCCACTCTAGCTGTTCTAAAAATTAACAAGGGTTAATGAGAGGCTAAGGGCTCCTCAGAAGAAATAAAATGTAGTCAAATGGGTCTCCTTTGAGGAGGGCAACTTGGTGTTTTTTTGTGTGTGTGTAAAGAGCACCTTTACTAAACAACAGGAAACAAAACGTGCCAGGAATCTGACCAAATACACAAAGCAGCAGGTGAGCTTCCTGATGGGAAAGAATGACTCCCCATGGAACATAAATAGATCCCCTCAAAGTACATATATTTCACCCGAGTGTGTACATACATATGTAATATATTAAAAGAAATTTGGTTTCTACCACGAGAAGTTACTCAGCAACAATAAATCAACGTCGCACCTGAGACAGGGAAGTGCGGGCACTGCAGCCACGTTGTAAACCGAGGCGCACCTCCGTCCTGCACACGCCTCCCCTCTGTGCGCTGTGCACACTTGCTGGCTGGGGGCTTCTCTCTGCCCCTCCCCCCAGGCCCAGCAGATCCAGTGTTTGTAGAAGAGCGAGTCAGGGAAGAAAGGTGGCCTTGTGGTCTCGGAGCCCACCCTGCAGAGCCCAGGAGCTGGCTGCAGGGGAGAGGCAAACACCCGAGGCCACCGCCACCTGCCTGGAGGGCCGCCTCGGCTCTGGGGTGAAGGGAAGCGCTTGGGACCCCAGCAATGGCACGGCAGTGCGCCTGGTTTTCAACAAAGAGTGTGTATCTGGGGTCTGCCCAGGGCCCTCCAGATCTTTGTAGTTTGGCCAGCGGGGGCTTCTCCTAGGATCAAATGGCTTTTGGGAGGGGAGTAGAGTTTCCAGAGTCACCAGGGCTCAGCTCTGTGAGTGTGTGTATGTGCGTGTGCACACGCCCGCATACACACGTGCTTCAGTGGACGTCAGCAAGTTGCAAACAGGTGTTCTACAGGGGCGCGCTCAAATAGTGTCTGCTTTGGGGTCAGTTTGTCACTGCGTTCTGAGTGTCCCCATGCCAAAGTGGATTTGTTCAAAAGATGCCGGTTGCTAGAGGCTACAGATACAGAAGACTCGTTACACACTGGGGTGTGCAACCCTCTCAGGGCGTGGCACAGAGTTTTAGTAACAAAACAAACAGAAGAAATGCACGGGAACCCTCTCCTCACTGTAAAGCCCTTTCCTGCCACCACAGGCAGATGGGGTAAGGCTATCAGGGTTTTGCGTCTAGCCCTGTCACTGTCTTACTTATGGGCTTTATTACTTTGTAGTCTTGTGTTTTCTCCAGTTGATTTTTATTTTTTTCTGGATCCTTTTTCTGAGGTCCCCTGACTAGCTTAAAGACTTAAACCAGGAGTGGTTCTTCTCCTCCTCGCCCGCAGCTTCCTCCTCTTTTGCCACCCTCATTCCCTCCCTTTCCTTCCATAACGACAAGCCCAAGGGTCTTCTTCATTACGTAGGGCCTCTGTGTCTTCTGCCTCGTTTGGCAATGATTAACTAGGCTTGTGAACCTTACTGAGGATAAATGATGCTTTGGGTATAAAGCAAACCAGATTTTGGCATATTGAGGGCAGTGGGTAGCTGGGGTATAGTAAGAGTTGTTTGGCTAATGGGCAAGCCTGTCTGAAGAAGGCCTTCTGGTCAGACAAAGTAACATATTGGTTAAAAAAATGACTATAAACCTAGACTGTTAGAATTTCATTCCTTGTTTCAGTACTTACTAGCTGTGTAGCATAGGGCAGGTTTCTTAATCTCTCTGAGCCTTAATTTTTTTTAGGGGGGCCATAAAGTGTGGAATAATAGTAGTACTTACCTCAATATCTTGTGAGCATTAAATGGGTTAAAAGATCTAAAGTGCTTCTTAGAACCATGTTTGGCACACAGTAAACAATAGATGTCTTAAACATTTAATAATATTATTATTACTATTACAATTGAATTTGGAAGTCATCCATGAGAAGCAAAGTGATACTACCAATCACTCCTAGTTTTCCCTGGCATAGTCAGTTTCATAAAATGGCCTCGTAATAAATATTTCTTGAATTGGCCTTCCTGCATTGTACTTTCTCATAGCTGTTAACTGGTTTGTTAATGGGAAGTAAACCGTCCATGCCCTCTCTCATACTGATTTGTCATCAACTGTTTACTGTCTTCTACACCAGAGTTTATGGTCACTGAGGAAGGGATTGTTTCTTATGCATTGCATTATCCTCAGTACCTGATACAGTGCTCTGAACGTTCATACATCCTGAAAACATTTTCTTACACGTGAGATGAATGTGTTTCTGATCAAAATCAAGCTGATAAATTAAGAACATTAGTTCTTTAGCTGGTTTATGTCCTTCTAGAAAAAGAACAACTCTACCCTCTTTTCTGAGGGCCTTGCACCATCATCTAGCATCTCATACCTTGCACATCCTCTCTGTGAAGTTCTTTAGCAGCAGGAAATGAAGATTTGCTTTCATCTCAAAGGCTGCTGTGCACTATCCTTGTGATAAGAGAGAATCAAACAGATACGGCTTGTAAAGTAGCCCCTAGTGTTGGAAGAATGGTGCCCTGGCCTTGGAGGTGTCTCCAGATACCATCTCAGACTCTGGGGTCGCACAGGCATGGTTACGATTACCCTTTGTAGAGGAATCTGACTGCTGTTTGGTGAGCACAAAGCCTGGGGAGATAATTGTGGTGCGCCCTTTAGTCTTTCTGAAGTTGGCAGTCACGTGAGGTAATTTTTTGCATCCCTCCTCAACTTTTCCCTGTTCCCTGATAGTGTTTCTTTACAGAAGGCTATTGCTTTGGATTTGAAGATCACTTCTTTCCTAGGTTTTTGGTATATATGAGAGCAGAACACATCAAAGAGATTAACAGCCTACTTGTTACTATCAAAGCCAACATCCGAGCACCTGGTGTGTTCATCCTCAGGGTTAAGTGAGAGAGCCCAGGTGGAAAGAGAAGGGAAAAAATAACAATAACAGCAGCAAACACTTAGTTCACTATTTTAAGTGCTGTGCAGATAGCAGCTTATTTAATTCCTATAACACTCCTGTGATATAGGTATTTTTATTGAGCCCTTTTTAAGGATGAGGACACTGAGAGCTTAAGTAACGTGCTTCCTGTCCCCCAGCTACTAACAAGTGGGTCCTCGGTTTGGACCCGGGCACCCTTTCTTCAGACTCCATGCTCTTAACCACTAAGCTGGAGCTGGACCCCTACTTTAGAAGCCAGTAGTTCTCAGTCCCCAGAACCCTCCACTATAGAAGCCTTGTTGGCGGTCAGTCCCTGTGGGAGTAAAGGGTAGGAAGTGGTGTGGAGGAAACAGACCTGGGTGATAACGTTCATCAACTAAAATTACTCCCTCAGGGAATCACTGGTTAGGAAAACTGAGACCCACCCAAGCAGTCTAGCTAAGCAAGGATTGTTTCCTGCCTTTAACACATTTACCACATGAACAGTGCAGAGCTGGTCACAGTCCTTTAGGGGACCCATGAATCTGCAAGAGGAAGACTGTAACTTTGCCTTTCATACTCTTGAGTGTTATCCATACAGAAAAGCGTAAGTGAACCGACCCCTCTGGGTTTGTGACCACGGAAAGAAGGCTTCAGAGTTTTGCCCCATCTTTGGCTTCCTTTTTCAGTCTTACTCAGAAGCCTGTGAATGCACTCTAGAGATTTCATTGCCTCAGGAAGACAGACTATGCTAAGTGCTAGGGTACTGCCAGTGGATCCTACTAGGTGGATGGAGTATAGCTTGAATCCAATGTAGTTAAGACTACCTGCATTACCTGAGGATAGAATAGTCCTAACAAAAGGGTTAGGTCGTAAACTGATGGGGAAGGAGTAGATCTAAGGCGAGATGGCAACAGCAGTTCTTTTTTATTTTTTTCAGCTTTGTTGAAGTATAATTGACAAAATTGTACGATATTTTAGACGTGCGTCATAATGATTTGATATATGTATACGTTATGAAAGGATGTACCCGTCCATTAAATAACACATCCATCACCTCATTTCAAAGGCAACTATTTCTAGAGAACCTCAGGTAGGTGGTGGAGACCAAAGCTTCCTCAGCGCCAGCTCCCTTGCTCCTGCCATCCCAGGGTCTGCCATGCCCTAGGCAGCTGTAGCAAGGTGTGACTGGGAACTAGCCCTGAGGGAGGAGTCTGATCCCATAACCAAAATGGCTCCTTTTTAGTCCTAGCACTAATCTTCATTCTATACAGACATGCTCCTGACTAGTATCTGTCTTAACCCTTTCCCCCTTTGCACCGCTGTTACCCTGTTCTTGTTCACTAAGTAATGATACAGCCAGAGGCAGCAGGGAATTTCCTGTGGATAAAAAAGATGGGGTCCTAACACCATAGAATTACAATCCAAATATAAACATATATTAAGGTAAGAACATAAAACGCCATAAGAACATGTGGACACGAGATATGTTATCAATATGAAAAATAGGTATACACACACTCTCTCTCTCTCTCTTTCATCCCTCTAAGTATATACACACGGTAGAGGAAGGTGAGGCTATATGGAAAGAACACTCATCAAGGACTTGCAAGCATTGTATCGTAGCTCTACCCCTAACTCACCATGTAGGTTTGGAAAAATCACTTGTCTACTGCCTTTGGTTTGTAAACCCGTGAAGCAGGTTAAATTATCTCTATAATCTTTCCCAACTCTAAAATGAGATTATTCTAGGATGTCGTTGAACTGACCTTGACTTATGGTTGTGTGGGAGCCAATTACTATAGTCAGAGAGGTAATGGAAGGTCATGATGGGAATATAGGTATGGTTGAAATTAGTTAACACAGAAGGATTTCCACGTGCCTTGTAACTCCACTTCTGGATGAACTGCTGTTGCAATTTTTCAAATAAAAAAGTTTTAGAAGAACTCCTTGGCATTAGCTATGGAGCTCTGAAACTCAGCAGACTGCCCGAATCTGACTGACTTTTCCCTCCCTGTGTTCACATTTTCATCTGCTTGGTAAGGGCAGTGGTCAACTGGGCTTTTGTTTCAGTCGGTTTCACTCTCTGGTGACCTGGTACCATCCTTCTGCCTGTTTTTCTTGTGCTGAGTACTTTAGGAGAAGGTCTCAAGCAGAGTTTTTCTGTAGGGCTAGAAAAACCATGGCAGTATGGTTTCTTTATCTGGAGTTCTATGTTACTCTGTTTTGATTCCCTTTTTCCCCATCTTTCACTAGAGAAAAAAAAAAAAAAGAAAGAAAGCCAAATTTGGGACTTATACTAAAATGACTGCTTTTTCAATTATGATGTTTCTCAAAAGAGTTGGAGCCAGTAGAGGTGGGAATATTCCTACGGGCTTAGAACAAGTGAGGTCACCAGGACATGGGCTCTGCTGAATTTATGATTCACCCTTCAGCAAGATTAGTCAGTGCAAAGAAGTTGTTAAAATAGGTCACAGAAAGTTGATTTTATATGGTTGTATAGTTTCCATTGGTTATATTTTTCGGAAACCCCACATGCCTCATTGCCAGCCCGCATCCTGATTCCTAACAAATGTATATGGGAACTCTGAAAATGAAATGTCTGGCATTTTTTTGCGGTTGTTCTGTTAATGTGTTTTATCTTTCTTGGCTAAGGAGAACTATAGTTACTAATTTCACAAACTGCTAGAGTTACTTCCTTAAAACACAGATCTTTTGGTGCTACTCTGTTCTCAAAAATGAATCATGGTTCCCCATTGTTTACAAAATCAAGTGTAAATTTTCTAAAGCATCCAGATATCTTTCCCATCTTTCCAAGCTTATCACCTGCACCTTTCTTCACCCCATCTGTGTGCTAGTTTTGAATGTGCCTTGTGCGTTCAAGCTCCTGGGACTTTGCCCATGATGTCTCTTCACCCACAATACCTTCTCTGTCTTCTTCACTTTTCAAAATCCTCCATTTTCTTTCAAGGACCAGTTCAAATGCCACATCATCCCTGAGACCTTTCCATATTTTTCCATTTTTTAAAAAAATTGAAGTATAAGTAACTTACAATATTATATTAACTTGAGGTACACAACATACCTATTTTCTATTTTTATAGATTATGCTCTGTATAAAGTTATTATAAAACATTGGCTATATCTCCTGTACCATGCATCACATTCTTGTAACTTATTTATTTTATACGTGGTAGTTCGTACCTCCTAATCCTTCTAATTCACCTATTTTGCTCCTCCTCTGACCCCTTTCCCCTCTGATAACCACTGGTTTGTTCTCTGTGTTTCTTGTGGTTTTTTTAAATTAAAATTATTTTTTTTCTCTTATTTTATGTTTCCATAGCACATTTTATTCTGCCGCGCATTATAGGTAATTGCTTGTACATTCATCTCCCACACTAGGTTAGCATATGTTTCCATAGCACATTTTATTCTGCCGCGCATTATAGGTAATTGCTTGTACATTCATCTCCCACACTAGGTTAGCAGTTCTTTGATAAAATGAATTGTATTGTAGACAACTTTCTATCATATCGTGTATGAGCATATGCAAGGTGTTTGGTTGAACTCTATGTATTGGTGCTTGGAAAATCAGGACAGCACAGTTTTATTTGCTTGTTTCCAGAATGAAAATGGCCTCTCTTTCATTTTTCCGTACCTAAAGCTTGAGTCAAGTTGAATGAAGCTTATTAGTATTAATACTGTCAATAAGAGCTATCACTTAATGAGAGTTAACTTTATGCCCAGACCTGTGCTAAGAAGTATTCATCCATTATCTTATTTAATATTAATAATAGTTTAATATGTTAGACTAAGAGATTAATATTTTGCTGATTTTGCAAAGGAGGAAGCCAAGCCTTAGAGAAGGTAACCTCACCCAAGGCCATCTGGCTAGTATGTGGTGGAGCTAGGATCCCAAGCCAAGCCCATTCTGGAGGCCACACATAACCACGCTCTAATACTGCCTCTCAAGTCTGAGGAAGCTTAGGCCTCATCCCCTCCACCACAGATAAAGCACAGTGTCATCTAGATTGAAAGTGTGGAGGTTGGAGTTCCACTCTCAACTTGCACACTCTGTGGTATAACCTTGGCCAAGACATTTTGTTTCCTGGAACCTCTTTCCAAATCTGTTAAATCAGTTAGAATGCGTTTAGAAGCAAGTAATATAAACTCAGCTGAAAGTGGCATAAACAGTGAGGCCATTTATCATCTTATTTTTTCACGTATCTAACAGACAGCTATTGGACACTTAGTGAATATCAAACACTGTATGCAGTAAACACTTAAGGACACCTACCTCTGGTGGCCCCAGGGTCATCAAGATCCAGGCACTTTTCATCTTTTTCCTCTGCTATCCTCAGTATATTGGTAGTGTCTCTTCTCTCCCTCATTTATGCAAGATGGCTACAGCAGTCCCAAGGATATATATCGGCCGCCAAAGTCAGGAAGGGAAAGCAGGGCACTTCCTCTGGGTCTCTTCCCAGAGGACCCCAAAAGCACCTCGTCTGCAGCCAGAACTGGGTTGCATGCCTTCCCCTAAAGCAATCTCTGGCAAAGGAAAATACGGTTACTGATTGGGTTAAACAAATCATGATTCTTTTTGTGGGGCAAGGGAGAGGCCATCTCCACAACTGAACAAAATTAGGGTTCCGTTGGTAAATAAGGGGGAGACAGTTGATAGGCTGGAGGCACCTGACAGGTTCTACTTCAGATAGGGCTGGGCTGAAGAGATTTCTAGTCCCTTCTGGCTCTAAGTTTCTATGATTCTGTGTTACCCAAAGATATAGCAATGGAATGCCACTTATCTTAAAATCTGGTGGCCTAAGTATGAGAGATTCTTTTATACTTAATTCGTATAGATTAACGAAACAGAATGAGAAGCTCAAGATGGCCAAGACTGAGCATCATTTGAAAGTTGATGTTTGGAAATGTTTTCTGGGTCAAAAAGTTCTGTAAGCACTAGAAATTACCCTTGTCACAGAAGGCAGAAAACCTCTGAATTTAAGAGGTTGGGTCTGTGATCTCCTGGTCAGGTTCACACTTGAGAAGTGAAATTGACCAGGTGTGTGTTGACTTATGCACTATCACTGTTGGTCATAGCACAAAGAACTTAGATGGAAAAGGTCCCCAGCTGGTGTGTCTAGCTAATACATAGCTAGATATGTTATGGATCTCTTTCTTCTAGAGCCTGCACAGATATGTCTTTTCCCCTAGGTTAATGAAGGGAAAACAAATGGGATATTCTCTTTTACTCATAAAGAAAGATCTCCAAAGTAACTCACAGAAGAGATATCACTTGAGCCTAGTTCATTTCTACCAGAATAAGTTAACAAATATCTGTGAGCACTACTGTGGCCAGCACTGTGTGAGGGCTTATATACCATTTTGAAAATGTACAAAACACAGCCCCTCTTTGGTTCCTGTAGCATCATTCTCTTCATGTTCTTTGCTATGGACATTTGTGGCAGTGTCATGATTGATGTGCATCCTGTTAATTTCACTTCCCTTATGCGCCTCTAATGAGAACAAAGACCTAAATTTGGTTAATTTCCCCCTAGTCTCTGGCTTAAACACAGTTGAATAATAACATGAAACAAATAGACCTGGAAAACTGTTTTGTTAACCAGAAATGTGAAGAAAAGAGACTTGATTGTGGTCTAGAATGTCAGAGAAGTCTTCATTGAGGAAAGGATGTTCCAGCTGAGCATTGAGGGTTGAGCACACAGCCGAGGTGGAGATGAACACAGGCTTTGTGTGGGGTGGTCAGAGGCTAAGCCAGAACAGGACTTCATTTTGGAGAGCGGTGGGCTGAGCTTATGGAGGACTTTCAAAGCCAGACAGAGAGAATTAACATGATATGTTTGGCAAGAAGCACTTGAAAATTTCTTGAGAGTCAAGAGTAAAAGGATATTTTACAGAAAGTCTGGAAGCCAGCAGGGGCCAAGGGTAGTGGGGGGTGGGTTGCAGGGAATCTCCTTCCCTGTAGCTTTTGTGTCCATGTAAAGATTCATCAGTTAGAATGGTGCTCTTGGCCTCTCTCCCTCCCTTTGCACACTCCACCCCTGGGGAGGAGTAACTTACGGGCAACTTTAGGAGAGGAACCAGGCATGTGTAACTCAGCCGCTACAGGAAGCACTGATTCTGGTCCGCTCCTCTAGGCCTGCTCCACCCCCCATCAGCCTTTCATGGATAGTCCCTGGGAGGGGAGCCTGTGCTGACCCAGTGCTGCGGGTGACTCACTGGTGAGTCTGTGGAATTCTGGGGTGCTACACACCTAAGCTGTGTCCTCCAGCTGGCTCATGTTTTGATTTCTATGCGTCTGACTACCCTCTATCAATCTCAGTTGGTTTAGAACTTGGGTGAAGAAAAGTGATGCTATTTATTGGGTCCCCTCAGGCCCTAACAGTACGTGGGGTGGATTGGTAGATGGAAAGAATTGAAGGGATGGAAATGAGAAGGCTCTGCGGTCATCATGATGTGAGGTGATGAGGACTCGAATTAGGGTGACTGTGGTAAAAGAGAAAAGTGGGACTTGTGAAGAGAGAAAGGAGGGCTGTCACTGGGCTATAAACTGTTGACAGGATCTGTCTGATTCACTTGGCGTTTCCACGATTCTAGCTTAGTCCTTGGTGCATACATTTGACAAATACTTATAAAGCCAGCCACTGGGAATACGAAGTGAGAGAGACATTCAGGTCTCTGTCTTCAAGGAGCAGTTCTTTGAACGAAATAAAACAATGTTGTAAGATAGAGAGGGACTGAGGGGGGCCCTTTAACTGAGGTGCTGAGGGATGAAGGCCTCACTGAGGATGGCACCTTTGAGGTGAAAAGCTGAGGGAGTTGAATAAATCAGTGGAGCTGGGGGGAGATGTCCCAAACCTAGGATACAGCAGCTTCAGAGTCCTTGAGGCCAGAAAGTGCTCGGCTTGTTCAAAACCCATGAGAGGCTTTTGGCTGGAGCGAGAGAAGAAATGTGAGATGATGTGAGGGGAGGTCAGAGCAATAATCAGAGGCCAGATTGTGCAGGACAGAAAGTAGAGGCATTCGAAGAATCTGGAATCTGAAGGAAGGAAACAGATTGAGCCATAGAAGATGTAGGTTCAAGTGAATAATTTTGAATAGACACAACAAACCTTAGAATATTAGAAGACAAGAGGAAAAGAGATCCATAGAGGGGTAATTTTCAGATGTTATAGAGGAAGACATTCTGAAGAAGAGGGAAAGAATTAGGTACAGAGTGGAGGTGGAAGGGTTAGCTTTAACAAGGAGGCAAGAAGCTTCTTCTTTTGAGACCAGAAGCTAAAATAGGAAACATCTATTGAATACTTAAGATGTGTGAGGCATCGTTCTGAGAGTTAGTCATTTCTTCCTCACAATAGTACAATGAGGTAGGTGCTAATATAGCCCATTTTAAAGATGATAAAACTGAGACTTGGGTTGAGTAATTTGTCCAGGGTTACCCAGCCAGTAAGGTCAGAATTATGATTTAAACTTAGACCAGTTGGCTCTAGCACATGTGGTCTTAACCACTGTGCTCTGTCGTACTTGTATAGGATATTGGTTAGTGTAATGTTGAAGTGAAGCCAAGTATAGTATATGTAAAGGAGCTCCCTATAGTACACAAAGAGATGGTGGAATCTGCAGTTTGAAAAGACTAAAAAAGATGTGGAAAAATTGTTCTGGGATTGTGTTTGGGATCCATGAGATGAATAAAAGAATGAATTGTCAGGATTAAAGCTATAAAAGAAGTTGAGCAACATGAATCTATGTTTGACCGGTGCTCCGGTCTGAATATTTGTGTACCCCCCCAAAATTCATATGTTAAACTTCTGACCCCTGAAGCGATGGAATTAAGTGGAGGCTTTGGGGGTGCTCAGGTCATGAGGGTGGGGCCCTCATGAATGGGATTAGTCTCTTTTATAAAAGAGACCCTACAGAGTTCCCTAGCCCCTTCCACCATGTGAAGTTATAGCAAAAAGACGACCTTTTATCAACCAGGAAGCTTGATCTCACCAGTACCAAAGCTGGCACTTTGGTCTCGGACTTCCAGCCTCCAGAGCTGTGAGAAATAAATTTCTGTTGTTTACAAGGTACCCAGATTATGGTATTTTGTTATAGCAGTTGAAGTGAACTAACATACCTGTGTTAATACTTCTGTGTCTTCCTCGAGCATGCTGGTCTTAAATAGATGATGGTAACGATCCAGAGTTGGTGATTAAATCTGGGAAGTCTGAGCAAACAAGTTTTAACTATTGACTACAGAGTCTAGAGGAAGGAGTCCAGTGAAACAAGGAAGAGACTTTAAGGGGTGAGGTGGAAGGGCTTCATGTTTAAAGGTCCTTATAAGGATGAAGTGGAAGGTAGGTGAGGTGGAGGAGTGAGAAAAATGAAGGAGTACCTCATTGGAAGTTGGAAAGTACTTTGTGATGAAGAGGTCTAAGAGGTCTAGGCTGTTACTGTTGTGGAAGAGAGAATTAGGTCTCTGGAATCAAAGAGGGGAAGGACCTATGTTTATAAAGATCCTAAAACCAGATGGCAAATGCATAACATGTATCTTTTCCCACCTCAGTGACATCATGGTGCTTTTTCCCCACTGAGTCTGGATGTGGCCTTAGCATCTTTCTCAGTACAGGGTTCCAGGCAGTCAGTAGCAGTCAGTGAAAGTTGCCTCCTGTCTCTGCGTCAGACAGTGCCAGAAGGGGCTGTTACTCCAAGGGTGCGTGGAGCTAAGAGCAGGCCAGTCAGTAAGAGGGGAAGCCCAGAAACTGGAGTTGAGGATTAGGACTGAGACCTGAAGCCTAGAGGTTGTAACTAACCCCAGAGAAGCGTGCAGTCTTGGAGGAGTAAGTGGGGCTGGCCGGTGAGTAGACGGTTCTCAGGTTGTCTGTATCTGAGGGAGTCTAGTCACATTCTCCCATGCTCTAGGCTGTCATGTAGTGCTGGCAGCACCTGGGTCAGAGCTGTGAGGTGAGGTTGAACCAAGTGGCACTGTAGTCTGGGAGGCTGGGGATGGGATCTGGAAGTCAAGAGACAGTAGCAGTTGAGTACAGGTCATTGGCACTGGCCATTCATGAAGAAGAGCCAAATCATAGAATTGTCTTTGTTCTGAAGTGACGCTATGGTTCCTCCTTTATCATTGATCTGGAAGCCTCCTATTAGAGTCATTTGCCAAAACTGAATTGTAAGCACCTTGAGGATGTCTGTCATCCTTGGATCTCCAATAAAGCTTAGTGTTCTACTTTGCACATAGTTGGTACTCAGTAAATGTGTGTCAAATTGCTTTGCTCCCTTAGTTTTGAGCCCATGTGTAGTTGTAAGTCCTGTTTCCTAGGCTTTCAGATCTTAAAATCATCTATCCTTTTAGCTAACAATAGCCTAGATAACCTGTAGAGAAACTGAAAAGAAAGATGATGAAGGGCAAAGGAAATGTAATAAATCTGTTGAACTTTGAGAGGCAGTCCTTTTGGGCTTGTCTAGGACAGAATGTGGTTCTGTAGCATCATGGTACTCCATTCACTCTCTACTTCGGCTTCCTTTCACATTTATTCATCTTGTTGTAAGAACTTAAATGTTTCCTTTAAATTTGCCTAGATAATTTTGATTTGGAACACTGACACCACATAGGCTTTTGAGTTCTTTGAAAATGTTAAAACGTTGCTCTTTATCTTTGATTTTAAACTATTGTCTGATCTTTGAAATCCTATTCTTATGTCGTTCATGGTGCTGACTCAGGCAGTTCAGACTTTCTTGGTAAATTAAATGTTTACCTAAATGTTTCATTTATTGTGATCTGGGACATGGTGGTTTTTAAAAAAACAGAATTGCATAAAGTAACCCAAATGGAAGCACATTTTAATTACATATGCTAATATATGTGAACATGCCTAATTATTATTTATAATATTATTATTACACATGTATACTGTCTAAAGGCTTCCTATCAAACGCTGTACAGTCTGGGCAGAAGGATTGTGGGTGCCGGGATGTGGAGGCAGAAACTTTTTTTAATCATTTCTTATTGATTTTCTGGGAATACTTTTATTATATAACTTAGTACATATTTGATGAGTGTGAAATAGTATCTGAAATATGAGTCATCAGGGTGGTGTAGCCATAGAGCCTCGGGGCTTCAGAAGAGGACAGTTGTGTTCAACTAGAGGGGACAAAGAAAGGCTTCAGGGAAAGGTGAGATTTTATACTAGCGCTCACGTATGATGAAAACATGGGCAAGCAGAGATGCAGGGAAATCTAGGCAGGGAGAACAGTGAGAGAAAATGCCTGAGGTCGGGAGGGGCCAGTAGTGGAAGCCACAGCAAGTCCCCTGGCTGGAGTGTGGGGAGTGGAAGAGAGCGGCTGCAGTGTGAAAGGTCCCTGGGGAAATTCAACACGGAGGGGTCGGGCTAACATCCTCTGAACCTCCTAATCAATCTCCATATCCCTGCAAGTAGGACAACCACCTGTAACATATTCTTGCATTAAAAAAAACCAAAAAAAACTAACTGGATCTTGAGATCTAAATAGCAGATGCGGGACTTCCCTGGTTGCGCAGTGGTTGACTCTGCTCCCAATGCAGGGGGCCCGGGTTCGATCCCTGGTCAGAGGACTAGATCCCACATGCACGCCGCAACTAAGGAGCTGGCGAGCTGCAACTAAGGAGCCTGCCTGCCGCTACTAAGACTCGGTGCAACCAAATAAATAGATAAATATTAAAAAAAATAATAGTAAAATAAGTAAGTAGCAGTTGATGGAAAACCTGGGAAACAGGAGCATTTGACTGATACAGTGAGGATACACTCAGCCAAATCCAGAATGTGAGAAATTCTACAGGACAAAGGAATGAATTTCTTCAATAAATACATGGCATGAAAAAAAAAAAAGGAGAAAGAGGGAATTGTTATAGATTTAAAGAGGCTTAAAAGACCTACCAACCAAATCAAGGTGTGGACCTAAATCGAGCAAACCATCTGTATAAAGAAATTTTTTGAGAGAATCTGGGAAAATGAGATACAGACTGGGTATTAGATAAGGAATTATTCATGTTTTAGGTGTGAAACTGGTATATATATATATTCTTATCTGTTAGAGATACAGCCTGAAATATTTACAGTAGAAATGATAAAATGTCTGCAGTTTGCTTTCAAGTATTCCAGCAAAAACAAACAAACAAACAAAAAACAATAAAAAGCAAGAGTTGGAGAGGAGTGGGAGAGAGGAAACAAGAATAGCGGAAACCTGATGACTTTTAAGCTAAGGGGTGAGCCCACAGGTGTCCATTTTACTCTTCTCCATGCCTTTGACTGTGTTTGAAATTTTCCATGAGAAAATGTGTGAAGGCCAGTCTAAGGAGTTTGGACTTTATTGTGTAGCACCAGGAAACTTGTGCAGGGCTTTGGGCTGATGAGGAGGGCATGGGAAAGGTTATGAGTGATCCAGAAAGGTTACCCCGGTAACTGAGTGTGACATGGCGGGGTGCGGGGGGAGGACTTGAAATGGGAGCCCATTTAAGATCTTGATTAAGATGGTGGCCTGAGAATGGGAACTTTTTTGAAAACAGAAAGAGGAAATAACGGCAAAAGAGGAACTCTTCGGTGGGTTGGCAGTACAGAAATGAATCAGGTTCACGAGGGGGAAAAATCCCCTCTTCCTCTTCAATCAGTAGCAATTTTTGTCCTTAAGCCACTGCGCTGGTACTGTGGGACCAGGAGGAGAGGGAAAAGGGGTCTTTGTTGAGGAGGAACTGACCCAGGTCTTTGTAACTAGCCACAGTGGAAAGCAATGGGGGAGCAAAGCGTTCTGAAGTTCTTTTTGTTTATGTTTTTGTTTTTGCTTGCTCTTTTTCACAAGGGAATTACTCTCTTATGGTTTCAGTGTGAAATTTACGGACACAGTGATTCATTTTGATCACCTTTCTCTATTTTCACTGGGGAAACAATGATAATCTTTGTCAGCTGTTCTACCTGAACCATTTATGATATTAATTAAGACAGAGATAATATTGTTCATTCGTGAAATGGAACACTTTAGAAGAATGTATGTGATGAAATGATATGGTCCGGGGAAACAAAAGTTGAACTATAGTAAATGAACGAAAGCTTAGATTTAAGTATATAACTTCTGATTTGTGAATAGCAAAAATATTCAAAATAAACTTCAGATTCAGTAGAAAGTAGCAGCTAGAGATTAAAGAGAAATGGTAGTTCTCCAGCCCTCTACAGTCAGATAATTAATACTTCACACACAACATATTAATAAGGTTTGATATAAACAGGCCCTCCAGAAAGGAATACATGCTGAGAATAGTTTCCTGATCACATCTGTTCTCTTCTTGTCCAAGAAATTACACTACAAACTGCAGCCTATAAGGATGGGCCATTTCCTATGATTAACACCCCTCTTTTCTATCTCAGTTTAACATACGTATTTAGAGAGGGCTGAGCCGAGGTGGGGAGAAAATATTGAAACACAGTGCGTTCTTTACCTTATTCTGCAGCAAGAAGGTGGGGGAACTTTTGAGACTCCGTGTTAGACTTCTATTCAGTCTACCCAAGCTGGCATCTGCCACCCTAGCTTATACAGTCGGAAAGGAGTGAGGTTTGCTTCTGGCTTGGGTCCAATTATAGTTAGAATTTCTAATTCGTGGAAGCTGTTGTAAAAAGCTCTCAGGGAGGAAAGAAAAGGAGAGGAAAATTCCTAGCTAAAAGCAAGAGAGATGGTTTTTATTTTATTCGGGGATGCATGCCTGAGCTGTTGGGTCACAGGAGGGATGGGGATGGAGGGACGCGAGGTTATGGGTCTTATTATGGAAAAGGTTGAACTGTCATCGGCACCTGATGGAAATGAGAGGAGGAGAGGCGGCATCAGTGTCTAACAGCACTGCCTCTCTTACTGCATTATCAGAAAAGAAAACGGAGAATAGGCATCCATTATCTCTCTCTGCAAAGGGATTAGTGTGGGTTGCAAGAAATTAATGGCTTTTGAATTACCACAGAAATACTAATGAATGTCAGGAGCGGAGATGTAAAGTAGGTAAAACTGGCTTTTCTCTGCCGCATTTCTCTCATTTTCTCTTTTGGTTTGCTATTTTAAGATCTAGATCTGTGTTACTCTTTTTTTTTTTTTTTCTCCAGCCAAGATCAGAAATCATACCCTTTGGGAATGTGATTTCTCTTCTTCAGGGAGTGACTCAATTAGTTTGTGACCGTCTCCGACGTGTGTCAGCAAAAAGATTGAGAAACATCTCAGAAATGAAAAGCTCTACTAGGGAGGAGAGCTCCTTCATTTTCATGCCTGATGAAAGTATCAGGACATCTCCCAAGTGACAGTCCCCTTTTATTAAAGTATGAAATTTGTATCTGTTGCAGCTAATCATTGATTAAAGATGGCATGACCAGATGAACTTGTGAAACACAGGGGAAGAGAAGGGAAGGGAATTATACCTATTATATGCTGGACATTATAGTAGAAGCTTTATTTCTATTCTAATTCAACAAGTACTTACTAAGTACCTACTGTGTACCAGGCATTACACTATGTGCTGTGATACAAGGATGACAGGACAGGCCTTGCCCCTGTCCTCAGTGGAGCTTACAGACCAGTAGCGAAGACACACTTCTTTAAAAATTGTAAATTATTTTTATAATTTAAAAATTATAAACTGTATTATAATACAGCCTGATGAGAGCCCATTAGAGAGGAATAATATAGTAAGGATCCCTGATACTGACCCGGGGATGTGTCTGTGCAGGCGAGGGAGTGGGGTTGGGAGAGTCAGGACAAACTCCCTTTCTGGAAGAGAGGATGGCTGAGTGAAGGGTAAGTGTGTCCCAGCTGGTGGAAGTGGTGGGAAAGGGGCATTGCAAGCCGAGAGAACAGCGTAAGCCGGCTCAGAGGTGAGAGGAACTGCTATCCAAGCAGAGATCTAAGAAGTGAGTAGTCGAGGCACGGCTGGAGAACTGGTTATGAGCCAAAAGGCTCATGGCCTGGCCTTGAAGACTGATGGGGGCATCTGAGAAACAGGAGTTTGTGAGAAGTGCAGTGCACTTCATGCTCTGGTCTTTCCATTGGCCCTTCCTGGCTTTACCTACCTAAAGAAAGATGAGTATTAGCAGGGAGTTAGGTCAGGTGGCAGGAGGAACATTCTGTCTCTCGTATTTGGTACTCTGTAGAACGTTATCTAGAAAACAAGAAATCCTGGCAAAGCGCAGTTGTTTCATGGGCCCACATGGCATGGTCCCAGTCATTTGGTGTTTCTGTCTTCCGAACAGACTTCTGCATGTCACGTTGACCATGAACCCCCAACACCCCCCTCCCCAGTACTTACTCTTGAGCCAGAAGCATGTCAACCCCTGATCTGTTTGGTTTCTGGCCACCCGCCTTTTCATCTCATTCAGTTCATTCAAATTAATGGATTAATATGTTGCTTCTTTTTATTTTTTTTTCCTTTCTTTCTAGAACACAAGCAGGCATTCCCAAACATTCTGAAAAAGGGTTACCTGGAGATTCGGAAGGACCATGACAGTTACTGGCAAAGCTGTTACGCAGAACTGTCCCCCTACAGCTTATACTTCTACAGCCTCGACAGCAGTGGGAATCAAAACCTCTACACCACGTACCAGCTGTCACACTTCCAGAGCATATCTGTTCTGGGCAACCTCGAGGCCAGGCTGGTGGATACTGTTCTGTATGACAACACTCAGCTGCAGCTGAAGGCAGAGTCGCCATGGGAGGCTTTGGACTGGGGGCAGAAGCTTTGGGAAGGTGTGCACGCCGCCGCGCCTGCTTACGGGGGACGGCCAGGGGAGCTGGCTGACTCACCGGGGCTCGGTCATCATGTCGACTGTGCACAGAATCGTTGCTTGCAGAAGAAGTCCAGCGAGCTGCTCGTGCCATCCCCTGTCTTGGATAGCCCCAAAGAGTACCAAAACATCCTCAAATCGGGGACGCTGCACAGGCTGACCATCCAAAACAACTGGAAGGCATTTACGTTTGTCCTGAGCAGGGCCTACCTGATGGCTTTTCAGCCCGGCAAGCTGGACGAGGATCCCCTGCTGAGCTATGATGTGGATGTGTGTCTGGCCGTCCAGATGGACACCCTGGATGACTGTGACTCTTGCTTTCAAGTCATTTTCCCCCAAGATGTCCTCCGCCTCCGTGCTGAGACCTGGCAGAGGGCCCAGGAGTGGATGGAGGCTCTGAAAACAGCTGCCAATGCGGCAAGGAGTTCAGAACAAAACCTGCAGGTCACGCTGAGGACCAAAGCCAAGGATCAGATGGGTGGGCATGAACTCAGGAAGAACAAACGCCAGTCTGTGACCACCAGCTTCCTCAGCATCCTGACGACTTTGTCTTTGGAACGAGGACTCACTGCTCAGAGTTTCAAATGTGCAGGTATGAAACAAATTTTCAGCCTAAAGCTCATTAAAGAACAATCCTGAATCCCACAATTGGAATTCCCTTTAAAAATCCCCTCAAGAGACCAGTCCTAGCTAGCTACCTCTTGTTTAGAAGGCATCTCTCCTTTAAGGAGTTTGCTATATTAAACCATCTGTCCGTCTTCATGCCATGCTGGTGAAGTAAGTAGAAGCAGCTCTGATCTACCCACTGAATCAGAATGACTTGGCTGAAGCATACCAGGCTAGAATTTAGGCTTCCTGAGTCTGCTGTGATGACATTTCCTCTGCCTTCTTAAATAAAGGTCACTGGGAACGTGGATGTCACAGATTGTCTCCTAAGAGACATTCAAGCCCAAAGCTGACTACTAGCACTCCTTAGGCGAGGAAAATGTCTGTAGTCAGTAACTGCCATTGATCATGACCTTGTCAAACCCTGTTAAGGTAGAATCCAGAAAGTCAGCCTTGACAGAAAACCTGGAGGTGTCTCAGAGCAGGGCTAAGATGATTCAGCAGATGACCTCTGAGTCACGACGGGCCGGTGCCTCATCCTGGGGAAGCCTGAGGCTACTGGAACTGCTGTGGAGGGTGAGACACAAGGTGGAGGCCAAGGCAGTCATCTGTTAGTTCTTAAAACCCTGTTACTGCTTCTCTCCCCTACTCACCATTCCTCTCACCTTCCCCCAGACAGTAAACCAGAAAGAAGACAACCCGCACTAAACCAAGTCTATATATCTCCTGTAAATGAAATCAAGTTATTTCAGTAAACCCCACAGTTTGTCACAAGAAATTTACCATGAAGGTAGCTTTAATTGGAAGCCTGATTTGGAAAATTTCAATTCAAGTGTATCAGATTTAAGTATGTTGTTTAGAAATGAACAGGAAACGCGCCACCAGTCAAGACCAAATTTTCAATTTCGTGCTTGTTCCTGCATTGAAAAGCCAAATAGTGGTGGCACAGTGAAACTTTGAATTTAAGTTAGTTATGATGATCGTCTTTACTAGTGAAAAATAATTTACCCAAAGGGGAGATTAAGTAAATCATCCCTGCCTTGTCTGGAGGGCCTCGGTAACTGGGAAGCAGACACTTACAGGGTGGGATGGGAGAGACCGGCAACCCCGAGCCGATAAAGAAGCCGTACTAGGTGAGGGCCGTATGTGTACAGGCATGAGTGACCTTGTGTTAAGTCAGCCAGCTACTTTTGGAAAATGCTTTTGAACTAAGGAGATGCTGGCTTTAGCACAGTTTTTAGAAATTATTGACATTTCAGTGTCTTATTATACTAGTGCATATATTATATTTCAAAGTTCAGCCATTCAACAATCATTTATAAGTGCTTACTCTGTGGACACGCTGGAATTATGGTACACTCCTGTGGCTTCAGACTGCTGAGAGCGGCAACAAATCTGCTTTCTTATTGGAATCAGGGAGAACAGCTCAGCTTAATTTTCAAGGTAGAGACCAGAGTATGAACTGGGAAACTTCCTAGTAAAAGAGGCAAGAAAAGCCTCAGGTGTTAGAAAAGATGGTCCCTTTGTGGGCTCCTACTTCACCTTCCTCTCCTAAGTTTGCTTCCTGATGGAGTGTGCCCTGCCCACATTCTGTACCACCTGAGTAGCATTTCTAACACTCAGAGGAAGGAGAGATGCAGGTAGAGGGTACCATTCAACAGGTCCACCACATCTAGCAGTTGGAGAAATGAAAACAGGAAAAAGGCATAGGAAGATGAGTAGGAGAGACAGGGAGAAGGAAGCTAAGTGGAAAAGAGTAGGAAAAGGATCACATAATGGGCTGGGATAGAACTTGGGGCAGCTGCTTTAGGGTCCATGTTTTAGAATGCTGCCCTTTGCTGTGTGAATCAGGTGCTCACTGAATAGCTGGCTGGAGAAGAGGTTGGGGATGGGTGGTAATGGGGAACCCAGGAGACAGGGGTAATGTAGCCTAAAACTCCTTTGCTGCTCGGCTTTTACCTTCATGCTTTGGTTTGGAGTTCTAATGGGGCACAGGTAGGTTTCTCGTTCGGCATGGGGAGAAGTCAGTCCTAATTTGTACAGTGTGGCTGATTCTCAAGTAGAAACTTTTAATTTCACTTCAGTGACCCCTCTTCCATCAGAAACTGCTACGCTCCGTTGCTTTATGGTACACGTGGGTTATGGGTAAGCGCTCCAGGAATACCGGTTTCCTACCTCAGGTAGGAATACTTCATCTCCTGTAGGGGGCAGAGTCTCAAAAGAAAAATATCAAAACTTGGTAAGCAAACCTCTGAATGTTTTCTAAATTATCTGGGAGGCTGTTTATTATATCAAAGATTCTTATAGCAGATGGAACTTTAAAAATTGATTTATGTTTCTCACAAACACAGGTAATCTAAACCAGCTGTTTATTCATTTAGTACTTGTATCCCATAACTTTTCATCCTCATAAAAACACACATTCAGTGAAAAATCTGATTGTATAGCATGTTTACCTCCCAAACTGTCAAAAAGTCCAGTAAATCGTTTTTAGTTGAATCTTTGCTTTATCATTTTAGGGAGAAGCTAATTCACAGTATTTCATGGTTTAAGTGAGCCTCTTTAGACTACAAGTATTTATGTCCACTTAGTCCCTCCCCCTTTAAATATTTTTGATGAATAAACTTTAAAAGTGGAAGATTGCACTGAGCAGCTCTTTATCATGATGTCATTCAGTTGCTATTTGGGGGAGCCACAAATGTTGGCTTTTAAATCTACAAAATAGTGCAGTTGGCCTCACTTCACTAAATTCTTTCTGTAGGTGAAGAATTTTCTATATCCTTTTCTGAAACTTAAAGAGCCCTTGCAGAGAAAATGGACTCTGACCATCCCCAAATGCCTGAGGTTACGGTTTTAAAAATACATGCTTGTGCATAACTGTGTATTTCTTAACACGTGCTTGAACTTTTTATAGTTGTATTTGATTATGTGTGGTTTGTTCCATGGCTTCCTCTCCAGATCCATGGCTGCCCTGTATTAGGAAACCCAGCTACAGTGGTCTTCTTGCTGTTATGGAACGTACCTTGGTCATTCATGCCTCCAGGGCCTTTATATTTGCTGCTCCTTATTCCTGAGAACATGCCTTTGAAAATTAAGTTCTTCCATTCATTCTACCGTTTATTGTGGGCCGAGTTTCTGACCACATGCCCCAAACTCAGGTGCACCTGGACGAGTCAGTGCTGCGAGAAAGCAAACGTGGTCCCTGTCCCTGCCTTCATGGAACTTGCAGTCCCCTGGGGAAAACAGACATTAATCAGATACTCACATCACCAATGCCAAATGGCAACTGTGAGCAGGGCTGCGGAAGTTAGGCCCACAGGTCAGATTAGAGAGCTGTCAGAGGTGGTGCCATGTGGAACTCTGTGAAATTGCAGACAGTCATTTTTGACCTACAAAAAAAAGGGCAGTTTGATAAGGTTGAACTTCATGTTTGACCCTGAAGTCCCAGAACGTTCCTGAGCAGAGGAGCATGTGAGGAAAGTGGTGTTTAAGAACAATTAATTTGCTGGTGCTTTAGTACAGCTTTACAGAAACACATCGGTAGCAGAAAATGAGGAATGCTTCTTTAATGAAGTCACTGGTTGGGATTCAAAATTATGTTTAGCAAGGGGGCATCTGTAGTGTTAAAATATTAATGCTAAAACAAATGACTGTGCAGCTTATTAAAATATTTATGGGGTATGTACTTGTAAGTGGTTCTAAATGAGGTTGTTCACAGAATGCTGTATAAATTCAATTATAAGGCAGTAGCCCGGTTTTCTTCTAGAATTAGACATGTGTACATATCTATTTCCCCTCAATAGATGCATGGTTTTCTTGGCACTAATACATACAGATTTTTTCCTCTAATTTCCCAACAAAAAGAAACCTAGCAATTGAGTATTATGATAAAAGGGCCCAGGACCTTTTTTATAGATGCTGCAAGACATGCAAAGCTCCGGTCTTGAAGTGTCTTACTGCTTTGTAATCTGAAGGTGAAATCGGACAGCCCACTGTGGGGCAGTGTTCCTGATTCTGAACTGAAATTGAAATGTTAACGGAAGAGACAGCAAGAAAACAGTGAGCTGAGGGGATCCCCTCCACCATTTCACACTGTCAGTTTTTATGGTTTTACTCCTTTGGCTGCTGTTTAACCTCTTGGGACTGCTGTTGGTAATTACATCTCTCTGGCATTCAGAGCATTTTGCTTTCCTTTTTTTCCCCCCAGCCGTTGGGAGGGGTAAGCCCGAGGTGGGGGGGGGGGTGGAGTTTTGCTGTGAATTCTTCAGCCATTTAGTGCAAATTCCTGTAATTACCGGCATTGTGTCCTCTCTGAATGGCACATAATACAGCAGAAGCCATTCCTAATTGAGACCTTACAGGAGGTACAAATCCTCTCTTTGTTCAGCCTGACAAATTAGTGCCAGAAAGTGGCAGGGTCCGAGTGGGAATCAAAGGCAAGAAACACAAAGATGGAACTTAAGGCTACAGTAATAACCCTCTCTTGTCCTGAAGGGAGAAAAGGAATGACCAATGAAAAATGAAGTTTTTTTTTGTTATAAGTTCCCTTGACATGACAGCACCTTGGGGCTGCTCTATTTATTTAGCAAAAGTGATTAAATAGTAATACAACAGGACTGCCCATTGTTTCCACGGGTGCCCCCCCCACCTCACAGACCCCTGCTGCCTCGGCTAATTGATTGACAATGAACCTCTGATAAAGAAGTATGTTGTTAGGACCTGAGGTGGGGGGAGCCTTTTTTCCCCCTCTTTGTGTGTCTGAGTGAGTGAGTGTGAGTGTGTGTGTGTGTGTCTGAGTGTGAGTGTGTGTGTGTGTGTGTCTGAGTGTGAGTGTGTGTGAGATTTCCTTTTTGCTTGCATTGCACTCCAGTTTTTCTTTGCCCCGCCCCTTCTCTCCCCTTCTTCTCTCCCCTTGCTTCCCGCCACCCCTGCACCCCAAGCTTCTCAGCAGTTGCTCCCAGCCGACATTCACAAGCAGGTAGTGAGGAATGAGGATCGTAGTGCAGGCTTTTGACAAATTTATCTTTGGAGCAAATTTCCTCCTCTCCCCCTGGTCCATTGAAGGCAGAACAGCAGTGTGAGAAGAGAGAAAAGGGGAAGGGGGCTGATTATTGGTGCTTTAAGGTCAGAAAAGTGTTCTTGTTTTTGTTTTTTTAGTTTCTCATTTGTGGGAACGGATGTCTGAAGCTAGTCTTTCAACTAAGAAGCTGTGCACTAATAACATTTACATGTGTGTGTGTTTTGGAGGTGTTGTGGAATAAGAAATAAAAATTTGAATTATCTAATCTCCCCTCAGTTCCTGAGAAGCCAAGATGGATTATTTTAAGATAGAACCTGGCTGCTTGTGGTGTAACTCAGCACCCCAAGATTGCTGTAAATTGTGGGAAGATGACCAAAGGCCTCTAGGCAGATAATTAATAGCCCCTGGTTATATATGCCCAACTAGCTAAGCTGAAGCTAAATCCCTAATTTAACTCTGTTACAGCTGCAAAAACAAATCATTTCAAGCCCCTATGAAAGCAAAATATATTAAACAAACAGTATCGACCTTGTTAATACCACATGGCATTTCATGTGATAAATGAGGGCGTCTTTCTGGCAAAGGCCTGTTTTATGACATCGTTTAGACATAAAGGATACCTTTACCCTGGTAATATAAGCATCCCTGATAGAAAGTATGGAGTGGTTAATTATTCATTAAATAGCTGCCAGTCTGGAAGTAAGCAATATTTCTGAGTTGGGCATAGTTAGTTACTTATTGGCCTCAGAGTAAACCATGCAGAATGGCAATTCTTAAGAAAAAGAGAAATTGAATTTGGGAACTAATTATGCATGTGAGTCTAGCTAGGTAAAGAAAGGTCTGTAGGTTTTCAAGTGCCAAGAAGGAAAGTTATACAACTTATAACTCATGCTCCTGAAAAAGCAAATTCTAGCATAGCCAAAAATCTGTTTTGATTCCCGTGTGAAAAATTAGGGTATCCTCTAGTAGATTTCCTTAGATCTCCTAAGGAAATGAGAGACAGAAATAAAAAGACATTGACTTTCCATGATATCTTAAATTCCTATCTTTACGACTATTTTCAAATTTGCCTCCCACTTATTAGGGACAGTAATACAGTGAAGATTTATTTGACTTAAGGAATAGGCAGGTAGCCAATTGGAGGAGAAAAAAACAATTAAGGAAGACTCAGCTATGCCCCTCAAAACATATAAATAGCTTGGATAAATGAGAATTGTTTAGTCCATTGTTGCCTTCTCACTTTGTATTGTCTAAGTTATTTTGTTTTTGAGTGTATTTGATTGTTATCTCGCAGAGAAGTAATCTCTAGTTAGTTAGTTTTTTGTGCATGCTGGAGGGCTAAGTTTTATTTCCCCAACCTTGAATATGACCATGGAGGGGTTGCTGACAGTAAAATCCTTAAGTGGAGTTTTAGTGGAGGGTTTATTTCAACAAGCATTTATTAAACCCTTTATGTACACCACACACATGCTCTACCAGGCACCTCAGGATATCTAAGTGGGAGTGAGGTGCAGGCTGTGCTCTTCAAAGACATCTAGAATAACTACCCCCAAAAAAGGGTATGGGGGGTACTGAGAGACAAAGGGGTCAAGCATCATGGCCACTGGTTTGGAGACCCATACATCCATGTCTGAGTTCATGTCAGAGAATCCCTGTTGTAGAGAACTTGAAAGCTCAAGTGCTAAAGGGTGTCTCTCCTCACTTCCGCATTTTAAACTTAATCCTCCTACTTCCTGCAGAATTAATCTCAGGGGAACATCGCCTCAGCTTTTAATACCATCTGTCAAAGATAAAACTTGAATTTCTGTTATGTGCTCATTAGGTAGTAGGTTCGATGGGAGATATAAGACAAGCATAGGTGTGGCCTGGACCCCCAGGACTTTATAGTCTGGTTGAAAATGCACAAAGGAAAAATGAGGGATTACTAGGCAGTTAAGTCAGATCCATGCTTAGTGTTCAGAAAAGCATTTGGCAAAACCCTCAAGACAGAGAAACTTGGGTTATCAGAGATTTTAGTTACGTCATTTTGTGAATGGTGAATGATTGGCAGCTTTACCCAAGGATTATTGACTAATGGATTCCTTTCAGCCTAGAATGTTGTCAGTAAAGGTCATGATAACAATGAGAAGCAGCATACTTTAGTAATTAGAGCGAGGACTCTGGAATCAGACTGGCTAAGTTTCTAGATCTGCTACTCACTAACTCTGTGACTCTGGGTAAGTTACTTAACCTCTCTGTACCTCCATTTAAAAATCTCAGATGTGAGAAAATAATCACATCTACCCCAGAAGTTTGTAGTAAGAATGAAATGGGTTAAAAGGGCTTGGAACAGGGCCTGGCACATGGTAAGTGCTATATAAGGATTAGCTATTTTTATTATTTGCCCACATAAGACAATAATTACCTGGATAAAGATATCATAGGCATACTTATCAAATTTGCAGCTATCTCAAAACTAGGTTGGACAGCTAGTATGTTGAATGAGAGAATCGAGATTCTGAAACAAGCTAGAGGAATGGACCAAACAAGGTGAAATTTAGTAGGGATTAATAGATAGGACTATACTTATATTCAGAAAGTTAAAGGCAAATATAGAAGGTAGGTTCTCCTGGTCTCATGCTCATGTGGGCATGCAGATGAAGCCGTGGGGAAGCCAGCATTTGTGCTGTTGTGGCTACACCAAATGCGTTCACAAAGCAGGTCCAGAAAGAAGAGAACACATCCTCACTGTGGCCAGACCACACCTGGAGATTTCAGTTATGGATGCTGCTCTGGAAGAACGAACAACCACATCTATTGACACCTGAGAGGATAGTGACAGGACTAAAAACCATGCCACACAAATGTCACCTGGAATAGGGAGGACACAAGTCGTCTCCACATTATTTGAAGGCTGCCATTTAGAAGAGAAAATAGGCTTACTTTGGGTAATTCCACTGGATCAAAGTCACAGAAATGCCCAGAGTAGAATGGATTTTCCCTTATTGAAGAGGGTTTGATAGCCATGGGTGAAAATGAGTAGAGTGGCAAGAGCCCTGGCCAATGAGACCAGAAGAACCTCAAGGCCAGTCACCTAACTTGTCTGAGCTACGTGTTCTCCTCTGCAGGATGAAGAGATTTATTAATTCAGCCCTTCTGCAAATATTTATTGAAGTTCTACTATGTTCTAAGCACTATGCTTGATGTTTAGTGAACAAGATAATCTCACTATGTGTCCTCACAGAACTTGAAAATTGGAAGCCAATTAAATAAGTAACTATAGCACATGAAGGTCTTTGAGTTTCCTTCCAACACTTCCATCTGTCTGGGATATTTTAGAGGGGATGGTTTTGCTCTGTATGGTCCCTTTTTTATTTCTCATTCTGTGATTCTTTGAATGTCTATAGAAGATTAGGGGAAATTAGATTAATGTGGTCCTCCATTTAAATCTCATTTAATAAGTAATACCTTTTTCCTGTGGGTAAGACAATTTAAAACATTAGAAATATCACTTGACTAAGAGGACAGGAGATGAGAATTTTTTTTTTTATTGACTCTGATGTTTGGCATTGGATAAATTACTTTTTTGCAGTCTAAGTTTCTAGGTCCAGGAAATTCATTTTAAATAAAAATAAATGTATATGAAGAATGTGAATACACACTGAAATAGTACCATGACTACGGAAGAAGAAAAATGTTATATAATTTGGGTTTTGAACTATTTCACATCCTAAAATTCAGAGAGATTTGATCACTTTATATAAGTAGGCCGTTTGATTTTATAGGATATAAATTTGCTTTTTTGATTTATTCCTGGTATTCTCATCATAGAAGTCACATGTTGGTCTTTGATATGTTTCAGAAGAATAAAATCATTTTGAATTTCAGAAGATAGGGATCTTTTGATAGACCTTCCTGAACTTCATAGGCCATAGCTGTGCTATCTTTTTTTTTTTTTTTTTTTTTTTAAAGCTGTTCATTTCTCCTAGTCTTTGTTGCTATACTTTGGTCTGGAAAGTTCTTGTCCCTTTTTGTAGCTTCCTTTATGGTTAACATTGTTCTCATCATGTGTTCATTTCCGGCTAAACTTCTAAAGTAAGTGTTAATATACTATTGGACTCTATGTTGAGTTAAAAGTTTCTATTTACTGACCTTTCATTAGGAGGGAAATTGGTCTTGGTGTGTTTTTAGGACAGACTGGGGTAGGTTCTCTTAATTTCTAGCTAAGTTCCTTGAAAAACTAAGCTTTTCATGAAGTCCTAAGAGTAAGAACTACTGGAGAGGTTTTCTAAAATCCATTATACTGCCTAAAAGTAGAAACATACTTAAGTGAAAAACTTGCCATTTTAAAAATACATCCCTAGATAAGGAAATCTGGTAATATCCTAATACCAACTTATTTCTTGCGTTAATATTTTCATCTAGTCATTCATTCATTCATTCAACAGACATGGACCACATACAGTCCCAGAAATTGAGGCATGGAGATAAACTAAAGTTCATTTTAGCAGAAGAAAATATGACTGTAGACAAGACTTTATACCTTGAAATACGCTAATATAGAAAATGTTTTAATTAAATTATATTAATAAAAAACAACATGAAACTCCTTTACATGTTTCAGATGAAAAGTGGAGCAGGCCTGCAAAGCATTGTGCCCTGAGATCAGGGGTGACAGCCAGTGTTTGGGTACAGTTTTGTACTGTGCTTTGTTGAAGACTTGTAGGTGTGAAAAATCCTTTATACCCTTAAAGACTTATTTCCAAGCCTTCCTTGACCACTCTTCCCAAACCCCACTCTAATTCCCCAGGTAAAATTGAGCATTCCTCCTGCTTGACTACACCCACCTCCACTGTCTTGGACCCATGGGCCTATGACTTGTGTCTCACTTTTTTGAGGGCAGGACCCCAGCACCTCTCAGACTGTGGTTGGAGCACCATGTGCATCGTGAATCATGAGCTTGATGTGGGGAGCCTTGGTTGGACCCTTTCCTAGACCTGTTGAAATCAGGATCTCTAGGATCAGGCCTAGAGATTTCACAAACTTTCCAGTTGATTTGCACACATACACAGTTTGAGAAACCACCAGCCTAGCCCATAGAATGTTCTTAGTGAATGGATCAAGTCATATTTCAGTTTTCTCTAGGTTATATAAGCTCATTTCCTTTAACTGTTTCTTCTACATATATTGAACATTTTAACCATTTAGTATCAACCTGCTGATAAGCCCTAGGGTTCCATAGCCTCATTATATTCTGGAAACTACAATGATGTTCTCTTAGGGTTCTACCCAGTGGTGAATACAAATGAAGGAAGTGATTAGCTCAAGTCCTTGACCCACATTTTGGCTTCTTTTTTTAAGACATCCTAATGATATGTTTTTATTTTATACTTGATAAGCATATTTAGTATTTGAATTTTGAAAATAGCTTTTACCTCCCTCACCTTCTTTGCTCCCAGCCTGGTCATCGTTCACATAGATGACTACAGTGGCCTCCTAACCAGGCTTCCTGCTTCCATTCTAACCTTTTCTAAATTTTGTCTTAACTACAGTGAGTATGACCTTATTAAAATTCAGATTGACCCTGGTAGACCTTTCTTTACCATTTTTCAGTGGCTTCCCGCTTCTTTTGACATGAAGACCAGCATTTTTACAATGAACCCCCCCCCCCCCATGATTTGGCCTCTGCCCACCTCCTAACCTTCAACTCTTGCCCTCTTATCACTCTCTCCCACACTGAGTTCCAGCCACACTGACTTCACTCTGTTCCTCAAATGTACCACTTCCTTCCCACTTGCCTCAGAGCCTCTCCATGTGCAGTTGCCTCTCCCTGGAATCTTGCCACCCTCACCACTACCCCCAATGCATTCTTCAGGTCACTACTTAAATATTCCTTTCTCAAGAACACCCTCTCCAACCAACCCTTCAGACTAACTTAGGACCTTTTTAGTTCCCTCTGCTATCATGCTGATCTAATACCTCCAGAAGAGTTTCAGAAAGCAAAACTTGAATTTGCTGGGCATCAGCAACTATTTGCATAGCATTTACATTCTATTAGAGATTGTAAGTAATCTAGAGATGATTTAAAGTATATGGGAGGCAGCGTGTAGGTTATATGCAAATACTACACCCTTTTATATAAGGGACTTGAACATTTGTGGATTTTGTTATCCACAGGGGGATCCTGGAACCAACACCTCATGGATACTAAGGAATGACTGTATTATTACAGCTTTGTTAGAAAGGATACAAATAAGGAACAGCCAAATGAAGAGACTCGGAGGGCAAGGTCTGGGAGGGCTCCAAACACAGAACTTCCGTGCCCTCTCCCCGTGGAATCAGGGTGCATCTACCCCTCAGCACACCAATGTGTTCATCAACCAGGATGTTCCACAGAGCTTCAGTGTCCAGAGTTTTTATTGGGGTTTCATTATATAGGCACGATTGATTGAATCATTGACTTTGGAATTGAACTCAATCTCCAGCTCCCATTCCCTCCCCCAGAGGTCAGGCAGGCTCATAGTCCCAAGTCTCTAATCCTGTGGTTGATCATTCTGGTGACCACCCCCCATCCTGAAGCTATTTCGTGGTCCACCAGGACTTACTTCATTAGCATTAACTCAACTGTGATCCAAGGGGCTCATGAATAATAAAGATACCTGTGTCACTGAGGAAATTCCAAGGGTTTTAGAAGCTCCCTGCCAGGAACTAGGAAGAAAGACCAGATAATTTTTTATGATACAACAGCTCAGGATATTGAGTGGGCCATTTCCACAGCAAAAATAGAACTTGGATGAAAAGAGGATGTGACATTGTGGTTGCCCCTCAGAGAGTGAGGAAGGTATGGCCTACTGACCCTGTTCCCTCATTTCTGGTGAGCTACTGGTGGGTGCCTTCCAGCACTGACTGCATCTGCCAGGGGAGGGGAGATTTCTGGTGGTATCTTCCTGGATCTCTCTGGAACTGATCAGCTTCAGAAGCAGATAAGAAACTGGCTGGCCTTGGGCTGCCCAGCCTGGCTACAGCCCTCCCAGAGCCCCAGCTCAGGGTGGTGGGGTGATGGACATGTCCAGTGACTTTGTGATTCCTGCTCTCTCACCCAGGTACCACTCTCATATCTTGGTTTAAAGTAGAGTGTTTCCTTTTTAAATGGCTATAAATAAAAATGATCAACAAAATTAATTTTATGTATTACCTTTAACTGAAAATAATCTAGTTTATGCTATACACAACTTCTAGACATGGGAGCTAGGGTTCCAAAACCAAAGACATGTAGGCTTGTATCAGTTTCCAAAGAGTGAAAAATCACATTCTTTTTTAAATCCAGCTTTATTGAGACATAATTCACAAGTAACATTGTGTAATGTTAAGGTGTACAATGTGATGATCTGATATATGTGTATATTGTGAAATGATTGCCACAAAAAGGTTAGTTAACCTATCCATCACCTCACAGTTACTTTTTTCTTTCTTTTTTTTGTTTTTTGGTAGTGTAGTGAGAACTTTTAACATCTACTCTTTTAGCAACTTTCAAGTATACAGTACAGTATTATCAACTATAGTCATCATCATTCTAACCAGGTCTGTCCTGGTATACCAAAGGTTGTGTCTTGTCCATATTTTTTTCAGTAATGTAAATAAATCATGTGGGGCTGAACCAAAAGCTTTGCTAAAAGTCACTTTCCCCCTTAAATCACCAGGCTCATACCTCTGACACAGAGGATAGACTTAGTTTGAAAGCCTTGGTCTCTTTCTTCCTTTACCAATAAAGATGTTCTTCTCAACCCCCAGAGTTTTAGAGACCAGACAAAATAATAGACACATGATTTGGTGGCTGGGAAGCATCCAGACTCAGTAGGATAAGTAATAAATTAGGAGCACAAGAGCCTGGTCTTCTGTTTACAGCCCTGCTACTGATTTATTTTACAGCCTCAAGCTAGCCTTTTCACAGCCTTGCAGGTCAGCATCTTTGACACTACAACTTGAGGGATGATGAAACTGTCTTGACTATGTACAATTCAAATGTTACAAAATGTCAGTTGCACCCAAAGTGCCAAATATTATATATCACTGCATTTTACCCCCCAGAAAACATGGGGGGGGGGGAGGATCTCTCTTGGATGAAGAGAGGTCTTGTTGTGACCTAAAAATGGATGGGAAACCTTTAGGAAAATGATATTTCTCATCTGCTGTTAGGATGAAGAATTTTAACTGAGTAAAAGGTGTCCAATAATGTGGGGGATTTCCTGGCTACCCCTTGAGCCCAGCTGTCCTGTATGACCCTCTTCTTAATGATCTTCACCCACCAACAGGCATGCTCTGGTTTCCTGATTACCTCCCTCTTTCCTGCCCACTCCCATCATTGGATCCTGCCTGTCTGAGCCGTCATCCGTATAGAGGCTTTACAGGGTTAATAAATCATGCTTCTTCATTCTGCTTCTAGGGGTCAGGAGGATGGGGATCAAGATATCGCATGCATCGCTCATAGATCACATGTAATATTATATAATGGACCCTTAAATTAGATAGACTTATTCATGTGGTCACAACTGGAGTCCCTAAGGCCATGTCCTCTTGCCATAGCAGACAGAAAAACTGCTCCCTGCAGGCCAGCTGACGTGCCAAGGTCCTTCTTCTAAACTCCCTGGTCAGATACCTCATTTTTTTATCTGTGAGGAGCGCTGGATAAGCAATGGGGAAAGAAGCTGGGAGTATTACTCTAGGAAGTTCCGCTCAAATGGCACATGAAGACCAGGGAACAGACGTTTCCTACTTGAAGGTGTTGTGTGCTTTTTTTTTTTTTTCCAGTGTCCATAAATAAAAGTTTTATTGGCACACAGCCGCACTCATTCATTTATGTACTGTCTGTGGTTGCTTCTGAGTTGTAGGTGTTTCTTTGTGTCTTGCCTACCAGCTCTAAATATCCTGACACAAGCAACCTGTCTTCTTCAAGTATGAAACATATGGTTAAAAGATCAGCCTTGGTGGCGGTTGCAAACCTGTGTTTTTAGAGAGACAGGAAAAGTTGGAAAGCAGGCCAAAGAAGGCATAAGGGGAAGAGTAGGTAAAGAAAGTAGACCAAGGCAGTGCCTAAATCTTCTAGAACATAAAGGATTTGGTGTGGGGTGAAAATGCCGGAATTCAGCGCGGACTTAAAGGAAGCTGATGAAAGTGATTTTTTTTTTTACTTTGAGGTCGTTCCTAGTACTATTCGGATCCACTCTCCTGACTTTAATTTTATCAAATTGTTGTCATTACTAAAATAGCTCAAGTAGAAATTACTCTAAAAGATGCTGTCAGGGTTTCTTCGGAGGTTTCAGCAAAGAAGAGGAAAGGTTGTGTTTTAAAGATACTGTAAAGTTCAAAGAGATGAGACTCTCACAAAATAAGGAGAGACAAACAAGCATTGAGAATGGAGAGTAACGTGGAAGAGAAGTCAGAGGGGACCCTGGTGAGACAGTGTGTGTGACAGAAGCTACAGGCCAGACGAGGCTGATGTACGTGGAGCCGTCTGTATACACACTGGAAGGAAACGTAAGGTCCAGAACAGAAAGGAAAGGCAAGTGCTTTTCAAGTAAATCAAAAAGATAATCTGAACTTCCAAGCCAATAAGAGGTTATTGACCTTTCAAAGCAATCATAATAGAGGTGCAACTGGGGAATCACGAAAAGAGTTAGTGGTGGTTTAATATAATGTTAAATACCAAGAGAAATCACTATAGAAAGAACATAATTGGGACACACGATGGATCCTATGTGAGGAAAAGGGGTTCAGAGCAGGGCTGAGATTAGGGTGAGGGGAGTGAGGCGCTCGTTTGGGGCACAGAATTTAAGGGAATGCCAAAAAAAAAAACAGAAACAAAACTAAACCCTCAGTAACCAAGATAATTATTATTTTAATGTAATATTATTTAAAAATCAAAATTAATCCCCAAAAAATCCATGATGAACAAGTAAAAAATCTTTAATAGAGATAGGATCAGTATGATGGATTTTTCCTTTTGCCTCAGGCTCTAATATGGTTCAGAGGAACATTCCAGTAAGACAGTTTACTTAAGAAGATGTCTTCCTCCAAAGCTTTCAACATGTAAGTTCCAAGTTGCTCAGCCCAACATTCGCTTTGTTAATGTTGAGGGTGGTGAGGTTGACCTCCCTTTTCTGTCTAGGATTGCAGGGGTGCCAGATGGAATCCTGGTACTTCCATGTTTAAGATAGAACTGAAGCGGGGGGTGTGTAAGCTGTGACACAGGAGCATTATTCCACCACCGGCAGCCTGCTTGTCTAAAATAATCAGCTTAGTTTGGCCCCTTCTGTTTCTGCCATTGTTTTTCAAGTAAGGGTTATTGGTAGCAAGTGTTTCACCAGAAGGATTAATTTATGAAGAGAAGAGCCCCAGGCTTGGAGCAGATGTTACTCGCAGGTAGTCTAGTAGATGGTGGTGCAGTGTGGACAAGGCCTCTCTTTGGAGGCACCTCTTTTGTCTAAACTAACCTAGCAGCATGAATCATTTTCTTTAGATAAGAAAGCAGAGCTGGTGAAAGGGCTTTTCCTCCTCATAATAGATGGTATATCCATCGCTTGCAGAGAAAAGTGACTAAGTAGGGTCAGTACACGGACCTTTTATCTTGCCCTCTTGTCTTTGTGCTGTTGCAGGGTTTCTCAACAGTGGCACTATTGACATTTGGGGCCAGATAATCCTTTGTTGTGGGAGGCTGTCCTGTGCATTGAGGGATGTTTAGCAACATCCCTGGCCTCCATCCATTAGGTGCCAGTAGCTACCCCCACTCACCCTTTTGTGGCAACCAAACATGTCCCAAATTACAAATGTCCCCTGTTGGGACAAACATCTCCCCTGGTTGAGAACCACTGTGCTACCAAGAAACAAGGGCAACCAACTATGTCTCCTCTTCCTCACTTCTTTATAAAGTAGTGTCTTCTACTGAAATGCATGTTGATTATTTCGTACCACCTAATGGTTTGTAATGAGACCTCAGCCTCTTAATGGGTAGGTTTAAGTAAAAGTACTAGAACTCTCACCGACCGACATTCAGTATAAATATATCAGATGCTTTCAGTCACAAGTAACAGAAGATTGAATTCAAATTGATTTGTACAATAAAGGGGAATTATTCTCAACCGGCTGAGTTTTAGGCGTCAATTGATCTGCCAGTTCAAATTTTTTGAACTATTTTTTTTTTAATTTAATGCTTCAAACAGCATTTTCTCATTTAAACCACCCGCCCCTTCTGACTGATAGATTTCTCATATAACGGTCACAGGCTCAAAATGTCATGGGCCTCTTTGACAATCCCCTTGCCATGCTCTCCCCATGAATCGCCTACCAAATCGTTTGCACTTTATCTCCCAGTATTGCCTTCTTTTTCCCCCTACCTGCTCCCAAGCCCACTGCCTACCCAAGCTCAGGCCAGGGCAGTAACTTATCGACTGGTTCTCTCCCCTCCCAGTGTTTTCTTGCCAATTAATCTTTCCAAAGCGCAGATTGCTGTTCTGCTTCTAACAACTCTAGCTGTTCCTGTATCTTACTCGTTAATACTCATCCCGTATTGATTAATAAGGACTTCTGCCCTGAGCATTCGGGAGTCTTATGTTCAGTTTACCGTTCCAAGCTCTTTTCCCGACACCCCTCTAGTTACAGTGAGCTTCAGACAACTAGAATAGTCAATGTTTTCCAAATGAGCTTCCATTTTTCTGACTTGAGCCTTCCTTTTCCAAAATCTCTCTTTTTCTTCAAGGCCCAGCTCAAATGCCCCTGTGTCTACACAGCCTTCCTCGATCTCTACAATTAGAGCGACTGCTTCCTCCTTTGCTCATCTCTTACTGTCTTCTACTTGCCACCTTACAGATTTGTATTCTTGCCCCCCTTCACCCTTCATATTCAGAGGAGATGCTGATGCTTGTGAGGTCCAAGGCTGAATGCATTGATGAACTAAATTGTGTTCTTGTGTATAATTGATTGATATTTTCTGTGCTTGTCATATTGTCATCCACAAGGAGACAATTTATGTGATATCTTCCGTATGGAGATAGCTACGTGGAAACTCACCTATATAGTTCATTGTTGTTCCTCATAAAGTGCCATATCAGGTGTTTCATCTAGGTCCTACCTTTTTCACTAGATGTACAACCGTGGACAGAATTACTGTATCACCCTCTGTCTCAGTTTCTTCATCTGTAAAATGGGGATAATACCTACCTCACAGAATGATAAGAGAATTAAATGAGTGTGTGTGTGTGTGTGTGTGTGTGTGTGTGTATGTAAAGTGCTTAGAACAGAACCTGGCATATAGTAAGCACTATGTTAGTATTTGTTTATCCATTTGCCTATTTATGTATTATTTCCATTTTAAATTTCTTACCATTTTCTTGAAAGTCCTTAGGAAAAGAACAGACAGGCATAGAAGTTAATGAGAAACCCTAAGAGGAAAACAAGTATGAAAAAAATACTAAATTTAGACTGATTTAAATATACTAGATATGGAATTTATAACATTTCTTATTAAACTTATCTTACACTACTCTAAATACTGGTATTGAAGCATCTTATCATAAGAATTAAAAGTAACTCAACAATTCAAAACATTTCTTTGGAAATGGAAATCCGTGTCACAGATCATTATAACTCACTGTAGCTATTTAGTAGATAGAAAAGCAGTCAGAATCTCTCAAACAGTGCACATATTTACTTACTTGCCTTAGCAAAAATCAAGATTTATTGCCTTTCAAGATAAATTTTGACTAAATATTGACTCTAGGTTCTCAATCATTGTTTACCTGAAAGACCAATAAATCTTGACACTTCTCAACTTGAGTTGGAGTCTACTTGGTATTTATTCATTTATTTCATACGATTTATAATCTTAATAACAACATACCATGAAATAAAACAAATAAACATTATAGAGTTTAGCAAGAGCAGAAAGTCTTTAGTTTCTTTTTTTTTTTTTCTTTTTTTCTTTTGCTGCAGAAGCTTTATTGTTTCCATTTAGTCCACAGCTCGGGAGAGGGTTCCAGGGTGGTTAAAAAAACTGCCTAGTGGCCGCAGGGGGCAGAAGTTCTGACACCAGGGGCATGCAGAGGGGTCCTTCAAAGTCCACTGGGCTCTGGAGGCTCCTAGTCCTGTTGTAGGGTGAGCCTTCTAAGGGATGCTCACCCAGTCCCGCCTGCAGAGGTTAGTCACGTGCAGTGCATCTCCTTGATGAGTTTCACCTCCTCATCTAGGAAGTGGCTCTCCGGATGTCACAGTGATGGAGGTCTGTGCGAGCAGAACCCAGGGCCCGCAGATCCCACAGGGCCTAGTTCAGGGTCTTCTCCAGGGTTTCACTCCACTCCTCTTGGGAGGGCTTCTGCATGTTCTGGAGGAGGGTGCAGCCGCCACACTAATTTTGCATCTTGAAGAGACGCTCAGTGCCCTCGTGCTTCTCCTGAGCCAATTCCCAGAAGTGGCTTACACCTCCAGAGCCACAGCGTCACAGTGGAACTAGAGGCCCAAAGAGAGGTGGGTGCAGGAGGCCCGCAGATGGCTGACCAGTCAGTTGACAGCAGCCTCTACCTCGCTGGAATAATTCTGACGAATCTGGTTGGGATTAAGGAGCTAACCACAAAAAACGGTGTTGGCCGGTCCCGGAGACAGAGGATGGCGAGGGTCCCAGGGGTCGCGACTAGAAAGGAGGCTGGAGAGTGGTCAGAGACAGGAAGAAGGGGTGTCCCTGCGTCTGTTCCATCCAGACATTGTCAAAATGAGACAGATCTGTGAGACCACCAGTGTGCTGCCTGTATTTTCAGTCAGCAGTGATTACCTGACATGATTTTTCTCTTCATTTCTTACTTAAACATAGCACCTCTAGCTCTGTTAATACAACATGCAAATCGAAACTGACTTAGCAATTTAAATATTCATTGTGGGGGGGTAAAAAAAACCCTCAACTAACAGCTTGTAGAATACTTTCAAATTTTAAACCAATTAGTGTTCAGATTAGGTTTTTTTAAAGATCTTTCTTTGGTTGCCGTAGTCCTGCAAGTATAGTCAAGCAACACGTGATTATACTTGTAGATGACCTCTGTCTTGGACAGTTGATGTCTGTTGGTCTCAGTTGCCTCTGTCTGTCTCTCTAGATATAATGTGCCACTGAATAATCACTGTGTCCAGGCGCAGTGCTCATATTTTACAAGCCTAACATTTGCCATCTTGCTGTAATGAAATGAAAATTCCTTAATTAGTTACATCCATAACTTCAGAGGAGTTATTTACTTATGTTCTTAAGGACATAGCTGTCCTAGCAACAGCTATGGTCCATTCTACAAGTGCCACGTTAAATTATCCTAAATGTGTGTCAGCCACAGTAGGAACAGTTTCCTTCCGAGTGTTACTTATACTTTTTAACGTGTCAGCCATCTGACTGTGTAGCCCAACTTTTTGAGTCAAACTTTTGATCAACAATGAGAGACAATTTCTCTTTACAATCTCTCACTGCCCTGAAAGTCATTTATAGACAAACGTAAAATGAAGCCCACCAGAAGAAAATTCTTTTCTGATGAACAGAAATGAATTTCAGTATAGCTTTGGAAGCAACCAGTCAGTACATTTTAGGATTGTATTTGAGTATGTGTATTCCCTCCCAGACTTGAAGTTTTCACCCCCTGGGAAGAAAATTCCCTACCAGAGGACTTAAAACCTTATAGAGAAAATAATTTTGAAGTATTGCTCTCCAAAGTTGAGACCATATACCAAAGAGACCACCAGCAGTGTGCCATACTAGTCACATGAGCAATTAGAGGTAGAACACAATTGATTTTTCTTGATTTCCTGTTTTCTTCCTTTAGTTCCATTTGAGATGCTTGTGGATACTATTTTCCTTATAACAGACAAAACGCATACTCAGAGGCATTTGTTTTCATGTGCCGATTCTCCAATCCAAATACTTAATGTCTTGGACTTCCCTGGTGGCGCAGTGGTTAAGAATCCGCCTGCCAATGCAGGGGACACGGGTTCCATCCCTGGTCCGGGAAGATCCCATGTGCCGCAGAGCAACTAAGCCCGTGCGCCACAACTACTGAGCCTGCGCTCTAGAGCCCACTAGCCACAACTACTGAGCCCGCGTGCCGCAACTACTGAAGCCCACATGCCTAGAGCCCATGCTCCGCAACGAGAAGCCACCACAATGAGAAGCCCAAGCACTGCAACGAAGAGTAGCCCCCGCTCGCCACAACTAGAGAAAGCCCGCGCACAGCAATGAAGACCCAACGCAGCCAAAAATAATTTTTAAAAAAATTAAAAATTAAAAAATTAAAATGTCAAATACTTCATGTCTTAATTGATTTTATGACTAAGTAGATGTCTCCTACTTTATGGGTCACCACCTGGTCCCAAAGATGTAGAGTAACTTGGATGCTTGAGACAGGAGAAAGTTTTGCATCACTTATTTCTAAGTAGGTGTTTCTCAGTGTCCCTCACCCTTGCCCTCTTCCTGTTACAATTATGTAGAATTATGTAGCCTCGGTTCCACCTGTGTTAACTTGTGGACACACGTGTGATCAGTCTCACCTGCCAGCTCCTTCCCCTCCTATAGAGGAGGATGCAAGTCTGGGGCCCAGGTTTGCTTTCTTCAACTTCCCTTAGTGGACACCAAAGCTACCTTGCAAAAATTGCTTCTGCCCTGTGTCCAACAATCCTTTGTTTAAACACCGTGCCCAGCTTTGTGCTAATCTTAGGCTCATTAAACAGAATTTTCTGCTGTATACCCAATGTGACACCTTATTTTATTTTATTTTATTTTTTAACATCTGACACCTTATTTTAAAAAGTACTTATTCAACATTTACTTAATGAGCCAATAGTTATAGACTGTAAGCTAGGAAAGCTAAGTTCTTTATGACTTTCCCCCCTAATTCTTGTAAAACAAGAAGTCATTGAAATCCGCATTTCCATTTTCCTTCATCTTGGAACATCTGATCCCCGGGGCACATGATCAGGCTCCAGGCCTTCAGTCAACATTTGCCCAGCGCTCCCCACAGCTCACTGTCTCCCACCAGAACACTGGGTGGGAGGGGGGAGGCAGGGACAGGGCCGTCCCCTTCCCCTCCCATGGCCGTTGCTCCTTACCCGGCATGCACAGTAGAAGAGGGATCGAAACTTGCCAGTTTTATTTTGTCTATTTTAACAGAGCAAATCAAAATTTGTCCTCTCACTCTCTTTCTCTTCTTTCCTCTCTTTTAGAAAGGCACCTTCTCTTCTCTCTATTTGCCCCTGTTCTCTTCTTGGATCATTTCTTCCTTCCAAATACAAAGTCCTGGATTTCCCTTACCAAATGAGGTGGAGGGGGTAGCGTGGCTGGCCACACTTAGGAAGCATTGGGTGCGTTCTTTCCCTAGTGAGAGAGAATCACCTGGACGCAGACACAGCTCTTGTTACTTTTCTGTTGTGCCCATGAATTTTCCACCTGCTGGCGGGTGGGGGGGAGGAGGGCTGTCGTTGGGAGCCAGGAAGTAGAGAGAGGTGGTTGGCTTCTCCTCAAGATCTCAGCTTCAGTAACATCTCATTGCAGCCAATTGAGCTAACTAGGTACCCTCGTTAGAAGAAAGACTGTACTCTTGTCGAGAATTATGCCAACGTTTCTGCTTCAACCCCCAGCAACAGATTCTTTTGGGTGTCTATAGTGAAAGGCCCCTTGGGAAATGGACTGTACAAGCAGCAAATAGGATTTTGGTTAAATGGTGACATTTGTTTCCCAAAGTGTATCAGAAGGGAAGCTAAGCTCTTCAGAGCGTGTGTTCATTAAAGATTTGAAGTGGGGTGGGAAGCAATAAAAAAAAAAAAAAAAGGCCAGTGGGTTCTCTTGTGAGATAGTTTTTTGTTCCTATGAATTGAATACACTCTCTGAAAAGTTTCAAAAAGAGACCGAGAGGAATGTTTTTGCTTTGATCCTACATGTGGAGTGTTCCCTACTACAAATGCCTTTTAATTTAGAAACATTGTTGAAAAGTCTGTTTGAAAGTACATGAAAATATAATATGTAAATAAGTTCTAATTAGTTATTTCAATTAATTATTTTTTGTCTCTGCTTTGCAGCTCTGTTTTTCTCCTCATAATGTCACTTGTCAGAATCCAGCTTTGGCCTCCTCCAAAAAATGTGTTTTTCTAACGGTCATTATTAAGAAAACACACTTTTCCCCCTCGGGTTGAAAACCTCACAGTGATTAAGTAAAATCCCAGGTTGTGTATCTTTATGGGGAATTGTTTCAGACAGTTTTAGTCTATGATTTGCTAGTAGGATATTAAAGAGAGAAATCTTGCAGTTAATTGAAAGAACGGGTGTCTCCTTCTTCAAATAAATGGTATGTGTTGTTTTTTAGAAAATGAATCTACACCAGGCCACTGACTGGCCTCTAATCTTCTTTCCTGACCATCCTATGTTCTTTCAAAGACAAATACATTGGATTTGGAGATTAAAAGTTTTAATTCTTTCTAAGTCAAATAAGATGCTTCTCAGTGGGGACAGTGAATGCTCTGGAAAAAATGCTGGTAAAATGAACTGTTGTTTCTACATAGTAAATTTTTGGAAATTGACTAAGAACTTGAAGTGTTGATTTTGGAAGCCTAGAAATTAAACTGTGTGATGAGTTATGAACTTTTCACTTAGCAGTCTGCCCACCCGCTGCACTTCACTTAAATAGAATGAGAATTTTAGAGCTTGGAGGGACCTTTGGAGTCACCTAGAAATCAGGGAACAATCCTCAGCTTTTACCCACCACAGTACCTGGTGGTGGTTGGATGGGTAGAAATGCAGGTTCCTGGGCCCTACCCCAGGTTTACAGAATCAAAATCTCTGGGCCCAGGTGGGAGGTGGGGGAGGGCTACATTTTTCACAAACGTCTCCAGAAAATTCTGATGCTCACTGAATTTGGCAAACCACTGATTTAGGCTAACTCCTTTATTTTGAGGTGAGGAAAGCAGGCCTAGAGAGTTTGATGGGTCAGGCTCACCATGTTCCCTAGGAAAGAGCAAGCTTCCTGACTCTAGGCTTGTGCTTGTCTATACAGCATGTATCCAAAACACTCCTAAGAATGGGGATAGGTTGAAACCTTCTGGGTCATTAGGAGCTATCAAGCTTTAAAACAAAAAAAGGTTTAGTGAGCAAAATCAAGTTTATTTGGGAATAGCAGAAGAATTGCAATTCGGGACATGCAAACTGCTGTGAACGACAGGCAGGTCTGGAGAACAAAGGAGAAGAGTAGTTCTATTATAGAGGAAAGGGGAAGTTGGAAGGAGCTCTTTTGAAGGAAAGTTCATTGGAGGCCTGTGAGTATTCAGGGCTGTGGTGGCTTCTCATTGGCTGGGTTGTTGCTGGGCGAGGAGAAAATCTTCCTTCTTCGTGCTAGGCTGTGTAAAGGAAGCTGCCACAAGTGGAATGTGCCTGAGACCTCCCCTTTCAGGGCTTCCTGCCACCGTTTTGAATGAGGTTTTCCTTTTCAGTTTCGTAGGGTGATTTCAGCATCAAGAGTAGGAGAGCATGGTCCTAAATAAGTTATAAAGGTAAAGACACCAAGGACTAGACGTATGCGTTTATGTGCTGCTGCTTCTGTCTCAACTAAAATGGGCATGAGAGGCCGGGCAGCAAGCGGGGTGTCACGGGACCCGCGCTCCTGGACTGCGACACGCAGGCCGGGCGGCGAGTGGGCGCTGGGGCTGCAGCTTGCGGCTTCCTGGCTCCCGGAGGTCATGGCCCGGCGTCTCGGGGGCTCCGATCCCCTCCAGGTTCTGATACCCGGTTTGCAATTACATTGAACAACAAGGATGCCCTCACTGGAGATGAAGAGACCTTGGCTTCATATGGGATTGTTTCTGGGGACTTGATATGTTTGATTCTTGAAGATGCCTTTGCAGCACCTAACTTACCTTCATCCACAGATTCAGAGCATTCCTCGCTCCAGAATAATGACCAACCCTCTTTGGCCGCCAGCTCCAGTCAGTCCAGCATGCAGGATGAACAACTGCGTGATTCATTCCAAGGACAGGCAGCCCAATCTGATGTCTGGAATGATGGCAGTAGGTCAGGGCCTAGTCAAAATTTTGAAGCTGAGTCAATTCCAGATGTTGTGGATATGGAAGAGGGCACAGGTTTCTATCCCTCAGAACCAATGCTCTGCAGCGAATCGGTGGAAGGGCAAGTGCCACATTCATTAGAGACCCTGTATCAGTCAGCTGACTGTTCTAACCCCAGTGATGCCCTGATAGTATCCATACATCTTTTCGTGTTGGCGTCGGGTTACATACCTCAGGGGACTGAAGCCAAAGCTGTGTCCATGCTGGAGAACTGGAGGTCGGGGGGCGTGTATAAGCTGCAGTACACACATCCTCTCTGCGAGGGTGGCTCTGCTGCTGTCACCTGTGTGCCTTTGGGAAACCTCATCGTCATAAATGCTACACTAAAAATCAACAATGAGATTAGAAGTGTGAAAAGACTGCAGCTGCTGCCAGAATCTTTTATTTGCAAACAGGAATCAGGGGAAAATGTAGCCAAGTCATACAGAGATCTTCAGAAGCTCTCTCGCCTCTTCAAGGACCAGCTGGTGTATCCTCTTCTGGCTTTTACCCGACAAGCACTGAACCTACCAGATGTATTTGGGTTGGTAGTCCTCCCATTGGAGCTGAAACTGCGGATCTTCTGACTTTTGGTTGTTCGTTCTGTCCTGTCTTTGTCTGCAGTTTGTCATGACCTCTGTATTGCTTCAAATGACCAACTTCTGTGGAGGTGTGTATATCTGCGGGATTTTCGAGATAATACTGTCAGAGGTCGAGACACAGATTGGAAAGAACTGTACAAGAAGAGGCACAAACAAAGAAAAGAAGCTCAGAGAGGGCGGCATGTGATGTTCCTGCCATCGTCACCCCACCCCATTCCATCCTACCCCAACCCCTTGCACCCCAGGCCTTTTCCTCCCAGTTCTCTCCTTCCTCCAGGAATTATTGGTGGTGAATATGACGAAAGACTAACCCTTCCTTATGTTGGGGATCCAATGAATTCACTCATCCCTGGGCCTGGGGAGACACCCAGACAGTTCCCTCCACTCAGACCACGTTTTGACCCAATCGGCCCCCTTCCAGGACCTAACCCCATCTTGCCAGGGCGAGGTGGCCCCAATGACAGATTTCGCTTAAGACCTAGCAGGGGTCGGCCAACTGACAACCGGCTACCATTCATGTGACTGGTTTGTAATCTCACTCTGGAGCTTGTTTTGGTTTTGTTTTTTTTAAACTATGGACGTCATCTTGTTGGGGTGCTATCTCTAGTGTTTTCTGATTGTGGTGGTGAGAAATGCACTCACAGAAGCCTTTTGGTAGGTATATTTAAAGCTCCAGGGGTGGTATGGCCCAAAGGTTACTGCATGACAGGGTTGGCCTTGGGAATAGTTGGTTCCTGACATCCCCTCTCTGAATTACCCTCTAGAATGAAGGTTAGACATTGATAATGTTCTGCACCAGAATAAAAAAAAATTAAGTGTGAAAAAAAAATAATAATAAAATAAAATGTGCATGAACCCTAGCCGTGTTCTCTCAGCCTTTCTCTCTTTTATGAGTCTGGAGACCTGTGCAAAGTAGTGAGGATGTTTAGCCTGTTTAGTTGAACCCTCACCATGTTAGGCTTTGGGCCTGTGTGCCCGGTTGATATACACATTTGTAGGCTATATGCTTTCTTAAAATGCACATTTGCAGGGGTGGGATAGGAAGGGGGGAGGGAGACGCAAGAGGGAGGAGATATAGGGATATATGTATATGTATAGCTGATTCACTTTGTTATACAGCAGAAACTAACACACCATTGTAAAGCAATTATACTCCAATGAAGATGTTAAAAAAAATGCACATTTGTGTGTTTTAATATTGCCTATGTATGCTGCATCTAGGATATTATAATAAAGTCATTAAAAGTTACAGAATAATAAACCCAGTAGGACCTACTAAAGCATATATAAACATTCAGCAAATGCTTGCTGTTTATTATATCCAAAATGCAAACAAGCAAAAAACTAAAATAAATTTATTTTTGCAGTGTTTTATGGTGAGAGTTTCAGCTGTAATGATGATCCTGAATTTCTATAAGATCACGCTCATTTTCTGAATCATTAGGGAAGACTGAATTCTATTCATTGTCACTTCAGTGTTAAGTCAGTTTCACTGTCCACTAAATTTTGGAAACAGTGTCGCAGTGTCTAAAATGTGTCAAGTTCTACTCAACTCTGTTTCACAGTCCATCTATGAACGTGTCTAATGTGTAATTCTTAGAAGGGGCAACATATTTGCACAGGGATATTCACCAAAGTAGGCTGTTTTCAAGAGGCAGGTGACCAGGTTAGGAGGATCAATTCCAGAATAGCTCTGGGAAATTAAAATCTCTTTATATGCATGAGGGTGTTTATGTGCCAGATAATATTCAGTTTATTGTCTCTTCAACATAAACATTTATTGCTGGTCTATCATATGTAAAGCGCTACGGTAAGTACTAAGTTTAAAAAATACATCTGAGCAGTTTGTCGTGTGGTCAGGGTTGTACAAGCACGTCAGAAAGCGCAGTGTTTAAGGGGGCGCACGCGCTACATGCTGCATAAGCAGCGCGGTCAGTGGGCGCAGCACATGGCGTTCCAGTGTTCATAGCCTAGAGATCGTGACAGCACCTCCCACGCCCCACAGAAGCAGCAGGTGGGTTTGGTTCTTCCTTATCCTTCACACATATCTCAATCCTCAGCCAATCTGAGAAACAGGAGCTTGTTAGGGTTTTGTTGCTACTCAACAGTAAAGAAATAGCTATCCTAGGAAGAAAGGGTATTAAGCTCTGGAAGCGTAATTCCGATACATTTACTCCCCGTCTGTCTTTCAATACCTCTCGTATCTAAAAACAATAGGATCCAATTCTCTTTCTGGAGGGTACCCTGTGAAACTGCTGGATGACTGATACCATTTTATTTGTGATGGAAATGAAAGCTCTAGGAATTTTATGATGCTTTCATTCATGAATTCATGGGAATAAGTATCTTCTTAGGCTGGCAGTTTGTTAAATAAACATGTTTGAGCTCCTTCTAATGGAAGTGGGCTGCCACACTGGTTATATTATGATTACTATGATTATTAAGAGTAATCTATTTTGTACCCATATTACAAAATGGGCTTAATGTGAGATTTCTTTGATCAATACAGGTCTTGGTACCCAGCCATGAAATGGGCCACGAGGGAGGATTTCTAAAACAAAAGCAATGGATGAGAAATGTCAGAAAAACGATGCTGTTTGTATAATCCTGATTATCTGTTCTGAATGTTGTCGTTTGGGTTGATTATGACAGAATTTCTGTTGTCAGGAGAATGTAGTTCCTCCTAGCTAAAGGAAAATAAGGGCTTCTTTTTGGCAGGGCCATGATTATTACCAGGTCCCCTGACAGTACCAGGACAGTACTGACAGAATCATGGCCTTCCTGGAACATGAAAAGGGCCTTTGCAATCACTTGCAGGCAATCAGTGATGGGCAGGATTTGGCAAAGTAGAGATCAGAGAAAAGGGCGTCGTGAAAGGAGAAATAAATCGTGCCAAGATATGGAGGGTAGAGTAAGCACACTGTTTATTTGGGGAACAGTGAGGAGAGTCCTCTAACTGCAGCAAAGAGGTTCTGTTCCCATTGGAGAGTAGTAGGAGTAGGTAGTTGGAAAGGAGAGATGGGGACCAATCAAACGACACATTCCTTTCATTGATTTTTGTCAGCCAAGAAAGGCTACACATCAGGTTTTAGGATCATTTTAGAATCAGACAAGCTTAGAGCCAAACCCAAACGCCATCTCTTACTGGCTGGGTGACCTCAAGACAAAATGCTTAACCCGACTAAAACCTTAGTTTATTCCTCTGTAAAACAGAGATCATAATATCTTCCTCATAGAGATGCTGCATGGGTTAAGTAAGAACCTGTATGAGAAGCCCCCAGCCAACTGCCAGGTGAAGTAGGGTTTCTGAGGAGGAAGCGAGGAGATGAAAGGGGGTTGGTTGTAGAGAGACTGGTCTCTGGCCACTATACACAGAAGAGGTGGAATCAGAAGAGACCAGAAACAGTACCAGGGTCAGCAATCCCCGAGGAGGCGAAGGGGTGGGAGCTGCCAGGCTAGGAAAGAGGGGACGTGTCTGTACACATATTCTCTGCAATTTCTTTGCTATCGTAGACTTTTGTTTCACTTGAGGATTGTGTAACTTTGTTCTGTGGTGTTAGAAGTACAACCATCACCGACTCTTTCTTTTGCCCTGAACAGGATGCCAGCGGTCCATAGGCCTTTCCAACGGGAGAGCCAAGGTGTGCAATTACAGCGGCTGGTATTACTGCAGCAGCTGCCACGCGGACGACAGTTTTCTCATCCCGGCCCGCATAGTCCACAACTGGGATACTTCAAAGTATAAGGTAGGTACCGAAACTGGGTTCACTTCATAATAGCGATTTGGGTATTTACATGTTGTCATGTGGATTCTAAAGATAATGAGATAAGAATTTGAGGCAGACCTGATTAAGTAGTCTCATAAAAGCTACAACTTCATGCTCTTTTCCCACTCTATACTTTCTTTTTTTTTTTTTTTAATTAATTTATTTTTGGCTGCATTGGGTCTTCATTGCTGCGCGTGGCTTTCTCTAGTTGCGGCGAGCGGGGGCTACTCTTCGTTGCAGGTGCGCGGGCTTCTCACTGCAGTGGCTTCTCTTATTGCAGAGCATGGGCTATAGGTGCACGGGTTTCAGTAGTTGTGGCATGTGGGCTCAGTAGTTATGGCTTGCGGGCTCTAGAGCGCAGGCTCAGTAGTTGTGGCGCACAGGCTTAGTTGCTCCGCGGCACGTGGGATCTTCCCAGACCAGGGATTGAACCCGTGTTCCCTACATTGGCAGGAGGATTCTTAACCACTGCGCCACCAGGGAAGCCATTGCGTTATTTCCCTCCCTTCTATGGTTTTAACTACCAGGGCTCATATGCTGTTGATTCCTACATTTATCTCCAGCTCTGGTTTTGCTACTGAAAGTGAGATCTGTGGATTTAACTGCCTGATAGCATTTATCTCAACTGTAGTTTTCAACCTAGTACTCCTCAGGACACGTGAACCAGTTAGCTCCATTGCACAGCATTTCCACCCTTGCATAAACGAGGTAATCGAGTTTGGCAGGTCGAAGAATCTAACACCCACTGGAGTTGTACTACTCTAGGCTTAGGACTTTTTTCTAGTCCTGGGTCCTGCCACCCAATAGAGAATTCTGTTAATCTGATCAGACTAGAAGCTTTCCTGATCCTTCTGCCAGAATATCATCACATCTGCCTTGAACAAACCTTCCATGCAAGGTGCTTCGTACAAAAACAGGCTGTATGATGGTTTTTATACCTCCTTGCTGATAGATGTCTTAGACTTCCTTTCATTGTAACTGTAAGTCACTCGGGAGCAAGGTAGGCAGGGAAGGAACCTGTAGCTGTCACCTACCTGTAGTCTTTGAAGTCTAAAATGAACATGACAGTTGTGAGTGGCCAGTTGTCTTGGATCCTTTTCTACATCCCTGGGCAGCTCTGCCTCCTGTTCTACCCAATAATCATCCACATCTTCACTGTCTTCAAGATGCCTCATCCCAGTCCTTCTCAGCATATGACCTTGCCTCCTACTTCAAGGAGAAAATTGAAGCTACGAGATTTGAATACGAATACCTACAAATCTGTCTACATTTGTACCTATCCTTACTCTTTCCAGTCCTGTGTTGGGAAGAAGAAGAGCCTTTTCTCTTGTTTAGAGATCGTCCTTCCATGTGTGCTCCAGATATTTTTACCCATCTCGGGAATCCCTGCTGTTTGTTCCAGAGCTGAGAAAGGCACATCCTCCTTGGCGAAAGCTCTGATGCTCCCCACCTTCCCCATTTGTGCTTTGCTGCTTCTCCCTGTGCCACCATCACGCATGCGTGGGTTTCTAGAATTGCACTTATTATAGGGGTTAACAGCAGGAGGTTGTTGTTCACCAGGCCTTTGTCCAAATCCTCCCTCCACCTCTAATTAGGTGCTTGATCGGTTGGGGCAAATTACTTGAACTACCGTGAGTCTCCATTTCGTAATCTGTAAAATGAACCCAGACTACCTGGGTTCAAATTTTAGCTTTGTCATTTACTAGCTGTCTAACCTGGACAAGTTGTTAGTCTCTCTGTGTTTCAGTCTCCTCATCTGTAAAATGAGGACAATAATAACTCATAAGGTTACCGATGGTTAGATGGGTTCATGCATGCGAACAAAGTACCTCGCGCACATAGTGTTTGTTCACATAAGCATTTGTTCTTACTACGCTTCATGTATTTACCTAAAAGAGTTGTGTGAATTGGGATAATATAAGAAAAGCACTCTTTGACTGACTATGGGAAGTACTTAAAGAATGGAATGAAGTGATTATTTTCATGATCCTCACATTTATATACCAGCCGGCTGCTTATCTGTCTTCTTACTAAAGGTGAGCTTCCTGGGTGCTGGGGACCTGCCTTAGCACAGTTTCTGGTGCGTAGTAGGTAAGCAGAACTGTATAGTGAAGCCGGTCCTGTGGGTGCCTCAAACTCAGTATGCCCCAAACTGGCTTCCTCACCCTCACCAGCTGTCTCCCACCCCTCCCTCACTGCACGTGGCCACCATTCCCACCCCCATGCTGGGAGACATCCTGGCCTCTTCCCTCTGCCACACCGGCCCTGCCTAATCAGTTCGCAGAAATCCACAGCTGACTGGGAGCTCTGAGGCCCTGCACCCCACTGCACGCGCGGCCCCACCACACAATCCCAATCCTCAGCATCACTCACAGGAAAGAATTCAGCCGCCTCCCAACCGTGCTTCCTGCCTTCAGGTCTTGCCCAACAGTATTTCAGAAAAGTCCCAATTTGCCCCAACATTATTCCCAAGAAGTCCCATTCTCACCTTGGGTAAATGTTATACCCTCTCTTAGTCTCTGTTTCTTCACATTTAGAATGGAGATAATAGCAGCGATAGTACCTACTTCACAAGGTCGCTGTTTGCTTAAATGAATAATTCGCAGAAAGCACCTAGTGCAGTGTCTGGAATGTAATAAGTGCTCAATTAATGCCAGCTTTTACTCTGACTGAACATAAGATAAATCCAAATCTCTTAGCCCGACAAAAGACTGTTTGTGATCGCTAGTCCCAGCCTTTCTAGCCCTTTTATCCACTCCCTCCCCGCCCCCGTGAGTGTCTTCAGGAAGATCGCTCTCCTTCCCATTGCCCAGTCCCGCCAGGCTATGTCACACCTCTTGTCTTCCTCTTGCCCTCATTCAAATCCTAAACCCAGCTTAGACCTCATTTCCTTTCCTGATTTTTTCCTTCCCCTCAGCCAGACAGTTATCATTCTCTCCTCTGCATCTTGTACTTGACACTCTGAATATAGGCTATAAATATATTTGCCATGTGTGTATTAGATAAAAACTTACTTAGAGGGAAAGGACACTAGCTGAGTTTGAACAGTTTAGATTAATCTATTTGGAGCAGGGCTTTGACAGCTGAGAGGTGTGTAGAGAGCAAGTGAGTGAGGCAGCCCCAGCCCTGTGATCGTTGAGGGCTTAGGCTGGTGGCACCTGCCCACAGAATATGTGCCCATCAGTGGAGCTAAAGCAGAAAAGGTGGCACTGAATGAGGAAAGTGAAAAACTCAGGAATGGTTTATGAAGCCATGAAATGGAGGAGATTCAGGTCTGTTTGTAGTGATGGCTGAAGGCCACTCAAACCATCAATCTAGCCATCACTACTGCTTGTAGTCTTTCTATAAAGCAGATATTTTTGTGGTGGTGGTCATTCAAGTGACAAGGTTTGATTTTGAGAGGATAAGGAAGTAATAAGGATATTAGGTACCCTCACTTCATCCATGAGGAAAATGTCCTTTGTCAGACCATTCCCCCCCTGGATCTCAGCGGACCAGGGAAGATTTTAAAGCAAGAACAGAGCTGGTCAATTTTATCTGGATCATCTCTCACTGGCATTAAGTAACTATATTCCATTTAGTCCAGTGTCTGTCTGTCTTTGCTCAGATGCCAGGATTTAACTTAATGTTCCTAATTGTGAGGATCAATTCAGACCTATCAGTTTCCAAGACCAGACATTGTTCTGTTAGATCTGCCTGCTCTCCTTAATTGCAAGTACGTGACTGGCTTGAATATCCATTTAAAGAGTGAAAAAATGGTTTTGCAGAGCAGAATGAAATCTGTCATCTTAAGCGTTTCCTTGTCTGCCCTCCAGAGTAATAATAATCCTAATTACTTTTAAAGCAGGATTTCATCTGTTTTCCAGTGTACATCCTGCAGATTGAATTGAGCCCCAGGATTACCTAGCAGCTAAACCCTATCCTCCAATTTTATAGCCATTTTCTAATGAAATTCTCTTTGAAGATAACTTTCCCTCTACCACCACCCCCCTCCAATTCAAAAATATCAAGCATGACAAAGAGGTGGTAAGGAGCACAAACTTAGCCTGAACTCTTCCTAAATTGTGCTTTTAAAAAATATTTTTGTATCCTAGCCTGAATATTCACATTCCATTTAGCTAGGGGTTTTCCATGTTACATAAGCCATTTCCTATCTCTTCATCTTGAGAGGCATTCAAGGCAAGCTCTATTGCCCTTGCAGAGCTGGAGAGTAGCTCACTGATGGGAAAAACCACTTGTTCAGAGTCATTTGGAGATTTTGAGAACAAATTGTAATTACAGTTAAGATTTCCTGATTCCTTCTCCGTTAGCCCACAGTGCCTGTTTTAATAAGACCAAGAAGTATTATGGTTGGAATTGATCTTATTAAAACTTTTGCCATGATTTTTCATAATAGATGATGGGAAAAAATACTGGAAGGAAACATTATACGAAAGCAATCAGTGGTTATGTTACTGTGGTAAGATTATGGGTGATTTTTTTTTCTCTAGTAATCTTTATTCTCCAAACTTTCAGTAATGTGATTACATTATTTTTATTATTTTATAAATTTTAACTGTCACGTAGCTCCGTGACAGTTTCCTACTTCAGAAAATATGTACTAGAAATTAACCTTTTTTTAATGCCTCAGAATTATAATTATAAATATGAGTGTTCTATCTCGTGATCAATAACTTCAATGTGGTTTAATATGGTATGGGAGGCTATTTTTTCTGTAAGGAAATTGCCTTGTACCGCTATACTTTTATTCTTCTTTTTTTGAATATAATATACTTTCACATTTCGAGGTTTAAAAATACAAAGGACATGTACACATAGATAATCTTCCTCCCTCCTCTTCCTCTCACCCACAGGCAACCAAATTACTCCTTCCAGAAATATTTTACATACATGTGTTTTACACAGAAATGTCAATTGGCAATACAGTATACATGCTGCTCTTAGAAAATATTCCATTCAGATCATAAAACTCTTCCTTGGGCTTTTTTAAACAGCCATTCCATATATATATTTATTTTTTTAAATTTATTTTATTGTATTTTATGTATTTATTTTTGGCTGCTTTGGGTCTTCGTTGCTGCGTGCAGGCTTTTCTCCGGTTGCAACGAGCGGGGGCCACTCCTCGCTGCGGTGGCGGGCCTCCCACTGTGGTGGCCTCTCCTGTTGCGGAGCACGGGCTCTAGGCTCGCAGGCCTCAGCAGTTGTGCGGCACGCGGGCTTAGTTGCTCTGTGGCATGTGGGATCTTCCCGGACCAGAGCTCGAACCCGTGTCCCCTGCATTGGCAGGCGGACTCTCAACCACTGCGCCACCAGGGAAGCCCCCAGCCATTCCATATTACATCATGAATTTAATACACACACACACACACACACACACACACACATACACACCCCAGTTTATCCAACTTTTCCTTGTTTTGATGGACATTAAGGTTTTTCTAGTCTTTCTATTACAGACAGTGATTCAGTGAATAACTTTATACATCATTTTGAATGTAAGTTTTTCATTCACGAGTGAGACTATCTGTAGGTAACTTCCTAGATGTAGGTATGTACACCTGTGAGTTTGATGGATGTTGCCAAATTGCTTTCTGTCGAGGTTGTATTCTATACTTTTACCTTATCTCTTCTTGCAGGTGCCTTTCTTCCCTTAGTACCAGGATGTCAGCTGTCACCTCTCTTGTCACTGTGCTGCCTCTAGCTGTCCTTTCCCTTTTCTACTTTATTCTAAATATGTTGTGAGCTTAGAAACAAATAATCAAACTGTTAGAAGTGTGTGGTTCAGAGTCACGGCCAGAGCATTGTAAAGTACTCATTCATCTGTTCAGCAAGTGTTTATTGAACACTTACTGTGCTCACCGGGGACATAGCCTCTGTGTCGTGAATTTCTCATGAGGGAGAAAGACAGTAAACAAATATACAAATAAGTGACTTCTAGATAAATGAAGTGTTATTAGACTTTAGTTTTGTTTTAAAGACCCACACACCAATGTACTGCCTCCTTAAATTCTGGGTTCATCTCCATTGGTAGCCCACTCACTTTCTATTTGACTGGGGAGGAGGGAAGGACAGAACAGGGACAGGGATCTCCTCTTTTAAAGAGTGATGAACAGATAGTTTTTGGTAGAGTTATTAAAAAAATAAAAGGAACTGTGAACGTAAACAATGCTAAAAAGCACGGAGCAGTGTATCTCGACGTCTGAGTTTTGGCTTGAGTTCTGCCACGAGATGACCACAGATAAGTCATTTAAGTTCTCTGGACTCAATTTTCTCATCTATTAAGTATAGGTAATGGTAGAGAAAAATGTCCCTTCCTCCGGTTGGTGAGTGGGACCTAGGCTGACTTTCATCTCCTACTGCCCCCTCCACACAGCCTGCATGACATTAACCAGGCGCCCTGTCTGTAGTCAGATTGGTTGGGAAGTGGCTGGGTTAAGCAGGTTTTCTCTAGTACTCCATGTCCCAGAGCTTTAATATGCTAACACGCTGCACTTTGAAACACCAAGAGAAGAATGTGGCATGTGGCGTATTTCTTGTTGGCCCTCAGAACATCTTTTCTGTATGACTGGTATTCCTTGCCACACAGGTTGAGAAAAAACTGAACTAGATTATCTGTACCCGTTCTTGTTATTCTGAGATTATGTTCCTATCTGTTGTATTCTGATACATCTTCCTCCTTTAACAAAAGCTGAAGTCCTCACCACCACCACATCCTCCTCCTCTGCAAATTGCTGTCTGTGGTCACCACATTGCCTCTGCCCCATTGCTTTATTACCCAGGGCTCTTTTTGTGGGGGAACATATCAGGACACTGTTCCGGAACCTCTCAGAATTATATAAACCTGAACATTTGAGAATTTTGTTTTTCAGAGGTAGCTGTCACCAGCATAACAAAAGATGTATTATGTTGAAATCTATACCAACGATGCTTAATGTTAAAATCAAATGACAACATGCTTATTTATAAATACATATGTGTATCTAGGAGATTTGTCATTACTAGTTTGTGGAAAATTATAACCTGATTGTGTCCAACTCCTCCTGAGTGTGAGATGGGGAGGGGACCTGTTTCTACCTAGACCTCCTCCTCCTCAACTCTCTTGAATCATGTTGACGCCAGGGCTGTGGAGAGAACCAGTTCACAAACTGCAACAAAACCACAGTCACAGACTGGAGTTCTTATAGCTTAAACTATTCTAAGTTAGAAGACCCATGGAAAGAAACTGTTTTATACTAATAATACTAATATCATTAACAAATATTATTTAGTAAAATACTAACAGGCCAATAGGTTGGAAAAGTGAACTGTCAACCCTGTAAAAATTGCTTCTGATGTGAGTGGAGTGGGATCATGAAAAAGAATGCCAACTTAAACCATTCACTTTTTTAAAGGAAAGCATAGTGGGCTTATCCATCCGCACTTATGAGCTGAGTTTTCGTATCAGAAACAGCACTCAGGCTTTTGATGTTTTTCATAATTTGGTAGGCAAGAAGTAGGACAGTAGCTCTTGGCTCTTAGGTAGAATGTTATTTAGTGTTCACATATAACTCATGAAATATTTCTATTAATAAGAAAGAAACTTTCTCTCACATAAACTTTGTCACTTAAGAATATCATTGGCTTCCTTCCTTAAGTAACTATATATTTTTTAAAAAGCTTTTTAATTACAGTTGAGTTTGAAAGTAGAATGCTCATATCAGTATGGAGGGTGGTTTTGAACTTAGGACACTGTATCCCCACTGATTTCCTATTTTACAAAAATAACATTTCATGCCAAATTTTGAGTTCTCTCAAAAATTCCCTCACTGATATAAGTGGTTGTTTCCCAAAAAATGAGCATGTGCCTTGCTGCCAAAAAGGGCTCAACATGGCAGGAATTTATTTGTTCACATACTCAGGCAGCCAAGGTCACAATATGCTCTGTATTCCTAACACTGGCTAATAACTTTGTGAAGCAGTGCCTTAGACCTTATTGAAAGTAGCTCTGTTTTTGTTTTTAGTAATTTCAGCGTATGAATGCTGATGTCAGTAGCTGCCATCCCATTTGTCTCATTGCTTTTACTGTCTCTGTAAAAGACTATTTTTTTCCATTGGGGCTTAAGTACCACCTGAAGAGAGAAGCCTTTTAAGGCCTGGGAGACTGGCCAGTGCCCTTTGTCCTTCTGTTCACCTACTAAAAGGTAGCATTGTTAACCTAATTCAGCGGGGCCCTGGCTCAGTATAAACACTGCTCAATAGAGCCAGAAAGACTAATTGAATTGTACAATACATCATTCTTCAGCAACAGTTTCAAGTGGATTGTACTTCATTTTCCAGAACACCATCCATTTTTTTCCCTCATTTAAGATTTTTAAATATAGCAAATATTTAACCACGGTAAACAAAATATTTGAACCCAATTCTGTCTTTCCCCGCTGAACTGTGAGCTACATGAGGACAGGGCCCTGCCTGTTGTGGTCTCCGCTGAGTGCCAGATGCCTGCTGTAGTGTCTGCCATGTATGTACCTGCATCTCTAGACCTCAGAATGAGGCATTATTTAGCCCTGTCAACTGTTATTTCCAGTCTGGTTAAAGAGTCAAAGGTTTCGGCTAATTCGCGGTGCCTCTTTGTGAGCTGGATTTGCAGAGACTGTAAACATCACTAACTCTAACTCTTTAACTTTGCGGGATCCCAAAGGATCATACAGCAGAACAGGCACCTCAAAAATAATTGCTTATAAGGGGAAAAAATAACTTTTGTTAGGGAAAAAAAAATGATGCTTTTTTTTTGCATCTCTATAAGAACATAGACTTCTGTATGAGCTTTACAATAAAGAAAATAATACTGAATTTCATAAACGTGTTTTTACTCAACCTACAGTAGGCATACATTTCGTTATCACATGTACATATTGATAGATTTTGTGGTTGTATCTGCTTGTTGTACTCTCCTTTGTCCCATCCTTACCCACCAAGTGAATTTCTATTTATCTTTCTAGACCTTGAGCCAGTGTCACCTGCTTTGCCAGGCCTGCCCTGGCTCCTAGCTCCCTTCTCCCCAGCATGGTTGATGTCTCCCTCCTTTAAGCTCCCAGTGGACCTCATCCATATTCCTTTTGTGGCAGATGACAGGCTACGTGCTACATGTATTTTTTGTTTTAATTATTTGTCTATTATATTCAACAGTGAATCTCATGAGGGTAGGGACTGTATCCTGTTTATCTTCATCAATATTCTTCTAGCCTAGAGTGTGGAACAGTGGATTTTCAGTTTTTTTAATAAGCAAAGTTGTTTGTTTTGTTTATGTTGAATTCCAGTCTTACTCCCAGTACTAGAGAGGTTTTGGTGGAAACTTTGTGGAGAGGTCCACGTCCTCAGTATCAGTGAATTGGTATGCAAAGATTCCCCCAAACTACCCACGGGTTATGCATTATTTAAGCTACTCCCTCTGTATCTCAGATGTGTTTCTTCTATTTATTTCTTTGGATGACAGTGACATTTTAAAATCAACTTTCATACTCTTGATGTTTACTACCAGAAGTGGATATAGAGTTGGATGGATCTATTGGCCAAAGTCAGCCTAAGCTCAGAGCTGTTCTAATAAGAGCAACTCTTTTCTGCTTACGAAAGTGTGTGTTTGAGCCTATTTTCTGTGCACACTGTTCTGCATATAATATCCTTTTTCCCCTTTTTTGGGAGAGATCCTTTTATTCCTTTTGAATTTTGTAGTATGTGCATGGTTTACCTATCTTTTTAAAGTGGCTACTTTATAAAAAGTGTTATAGACTATATATACATATATGTGCACATAGTTTTAGTTTTTAAAGTCAGCATTGTTGTTAAGAGTAGTAATGGTGCTTTGTGACCACCTAGAGGGGTGGGAGAGGGAGGGTGGGAGGGAGACGCAAGAGGGAGGGGATATGGGGATATATGTATGCCTATAGCTGATTCCCTTTGTTATAAAGCAGAAACCAACACACCACTGTAAAGCAATTATACTCCAATAAAGATGTTAAAAAAAAAAGTCTTAATGAATTTTTTTTTTTTACTTTTTATTTTGAAATAATTATGGATTCATAGGAAGTTGCATAGGTAATATAATACAGAGAGGTCCTGTGTATCTTTTACCTACTTTCCCCACTGGTTATAACTTAAATACCTATAGTACAATTAAAAAAAAACAAACAAACAGGAAATTGACATTGGTATACTGGTTCTGTATAGTTCCATGTCATTTTATCACGTGTAGATTTATGCAATCACATGATCAACATACAGAGTTAATGAATTCCTTTCAATGCCCAGGTTACTTTTACCAATTGTGTTTCTGGAAGAGAGAAAGAAAAGCCACACTTTATACTTATACGTTACACTATGGGCTTTTTCATTTGGCTGTGTTCAGAAGGTGATGTTATTTTGATATTTAAGCTGTGGTTCCTGGTTGGAGGAGGTGTGGAAAGCCGGGTGATTCGCCAGAGCTGATGGAGCAGTTTCTTTTGTAGGTGTCTAAGCAGGCCAAAGAGTTTCTGGAGTACGTGTACGAAGAGCCCCTGATCGACATCCAGCAGGAGAACCCCATGCTGTACGGACACGCCGAGCCGCTGGCCACCGTGGTGCGCCTGCGGCAGCGGCTAAAATCGCTGCGAGCCTATTTGTTCAGCTGCCGGGCAGCGGTGGCCGAGGATCTGCGCCGCAGGTAAGAGTCATAAATGTCAGACGGCTCTGGTTTGTTTTTCTCTTCCCGCCCCGGGAGGGTGGTTAGAGGATCTCCAAGGGCCTTTACAACGTGGAGTATCTCGAATTCTGTGGCTCTCCCTCCGGGCTCATCTTTGGCTCTTTCCTCCGAGGGCCTCTATCCGGTTGAGCCAAACACAATGAAAATAATATCTCAGCGTAACTGAAGGCTTTTTTTTTTTTTTTTTTTAATTTATTTATTTATTTTTGGCTGAGCTGGGTATTCGTTTCTGTGCGAGGGCTTTCTCCAGTTGCGGCAAGTGGGGACCACTCTTCATCGCGGTGCGCGGGCCTCTCACTACCGCGGCCTCTCTTGTTGCGGAGCACAGGCTCCAGACGCGCAGGCTCAGTAGTTGTGGCTCACGGGCCTAGTTGCTCCGTGGCATGTGGGATCTTCCCAGACCAGGGCTTGAACCCGTGTCGCCTGCATTGGCAGGCAGACTCTCAACCACTGCGCCACCAGGGAAGCCCACTGAAGGCTTTTAACCCATGGATCGAGTTCCCACAATGGTGAAGACCTCTCTTTACCTGTAGGCTAACTTGAGATAGTATTCATGGGAGTGTCTTCATTGATCACTTATGTAGTGTTTTATATTTCCCTCAAGTTCAGTTCGTATTATCATCAGGAAAAAATAAGCATGTTTGAAATATTTCATAACTTAGAAACATTTTTTCAATGGGAAATTAGTAGGTGGTTATTCAAATCTTATTTTGCAGACAGAAGCAAACTTGGTAAATGATGCAGGCTGTAGAGCTGGAATTAAAATGCATTAAAAAACCAACAACAACCACAAAACATGAAAAGGCCCAGGATTCTGCCTTTTCATGTTACATTGACATAGGCTGCTTATCCATAGCTTGGTTATCTCAGAGTTTATGGAACACACAAGTCCATGCCAGGCTCAGATCCTCAACATAAAAGTGAAGTTAAAATGTGCCTGCTCTCATCAAATTCCTTCTTTTACAGTTAGGTTTTATTGGCATTTAAATTCTCACCCTTGGCATATATGAACTAGCTTATACTTGAAATAATTGTTGATGGTGTTCATAAGTCCCTAAACATACCTTTTAATTTTTTTTTAATAGAAATTTAAAGGCATACATTAGTCATGATTTTTGGAGGCAAGCCTATGTGAATAAGAACCTTTGGAAAGTGATATCATTTGCTATTTGAAATCCAATTAAGATCCAAAGAAACTGACAAAACCCCAGGCATCTGAAGAGATGTTTTGAAAAGAACTAAATGTAGATGGTAAGGGATACATAATATCTAGACAAGCTCTCATATAAAATAATAATGAAAAGGCAGCTGCCATAAAGCAAAATACTTCTCAGTGGTAGTCATTCTATTACCTAGTTGTTTTTCAGAAAGCGCTAGAAAGTGGTCAGGATTTACTCTTGTAAAGTCTAGACAAATCTTAATTTTAAAAGATCAAGGCTTTGCCTGAAAGGCAGTAAAATTATGTGTCTCAAACTAATTCACCAACTAAACTAGATACAAGATTTTTTACATTGAAAGTATGTTTGTTCTATTACTTTCAGTACCTTTTGGCTTTGCTCAGAGCTGGTTTTTCCTGTGCCTATATTTTTAAATGATATTAAAATCTACACATGGGAATCATGTTAGATACCTTTATGATATAATGTTTTGCTTTGGTTAAATATGTCAGATCTGGGCACACATTTAGAAATTAAATAGCAGATCCTCTCTTCATATGGATGACTAAGAATACCTATGCTGTTCCAGCAGTTTGGTGGTTTACCACCGTGTACTGCGCCTTATGGCCAGACCACCAGGAAAGGAATGGAAGTTCCAGAAAAAAAGCATTCCTGGGGCTGTGAGAATGAAAATAGTAGTCTTTTTTTCCTTTTCCTTCATTTCTCTTTCCTGGACTTGTTCATGACCGTTATGTAGTGTAGTGCCTGGCACAAGGTGGGTATTCAGTAACTACTGAATGGATGGATGGAAGGAGGGATGCGTGATAGATGGATGTCTGTTACAGTGTCACTTCAGACCACTGAGCAGTGGCTAGTAGCCCAGTTTTGAGGAAGGAGTCATCTTCAAATTCTTCTTTTTCTTACTTCCCCGTGTCACTTAGCACAGTGTTTGACCTATCTGAAACTTTCAGAAATTGTTGAATGAATGAACAAATCAACTAAAGAACAAACCAAATCAGCCAAAAAAACATTTCTGTTTCTGGGAGAAGTCTCAAATCTTTCCTCTCCTATTCACTTCCAGTGCCCTCCCCTGGTTCAGTCTCAAGACTATTACAGTATCCTTCTAACTTTCTGTCTCACTTGGGTTTCTTTCCTCTCCAGTTGAACCTTCGCATCCGACAAATTATTAAAGCACAAGTATGGAATTAAAGATCTGCCCCAATCTAATCCAGTATATTGTTCTGCTCTCTCAAACACTGCACTTCAAACACAAATAATTATTTAACTCTTCCCTCAGTGCATTCTGTTGTGGGAATTAAATGGGTTTTTACAACTGAAGGGCTTACAGTAGTGCTTGTACATAGTAAACACTCTACAGATACCATTATTATTAATACTGCTTTCTTATCCTAGACTGTTCTTGTCTCTAGCTTTTAAAATCTTTGTTAAAAGATTCCCCTTAAAAGCTACCCCTGAGGCTCTGTCTACTGGAATCAGGCCCCTTCTCCTGCTACTCACTATATCAGGAGAGGGGTGAGCAAGAGGAAGTGGGTTGGAGGGCCAGCTGGGCCCAGGGCCTGCGGTTCCTGGGTATGCAGTATGTACTTATCTAAGCGTTTGTTGCATAAAAATAGGTGGAGCAGGACGCTCCCTAAGGCTCCCTAAGAGCAAAGAATGAGGCAGTGATTCCTACAGAGCCCTAGAGGAGGTGATTGATTTTTTTTTAATGTTATTTTAGTTTTTCTATATTTATATACTGTTAACATAATGTTTGGGGTTACCATGCTCTCCAACCTGGCACAGAGAAAAGTATACCAGTAGCAAGCAGTACTCATAACTTTGGGGGGAGGTGGCGAGTTAGAGGGAGGCTAGAAATCTTTTTGATTTATTTTGAAATATGACTATTTAGTGAAATATGTCTAAGAGATTTTTCTGGGATGTCCATACTTCTTATAGCTGGGCCATGCTTGCTAATTCCGCCTTCTTCAGTGTCTATAAAAATAACCATAGCTACAAAGAGGAACCATTGCCCACCTCATATGCTAAAATTCCTGTCACCAGAAGCCGTCTCTTGCCTATCAATCAATCTTCTTTCACTTTTATATGGAATCTGACTTTTTAAAAACAAAATTAGCCAACAGTACTTTTAGCGATGATAAGCTTGTTCAAAAACAATACTTAAGGTTCCCTTTGTTTCACCTGTGGGTACCACATCTAGAGTGGGGTGGTTTAAACAGTGAGAAGGACCTGCTGGGCACAACTAACCATACGTATCCTTGATAGAAGTTAAAAGAGGGAGGAGTTGATGAGCAACAGGGGAACAAAAATAGAGCAAGAGAATCCAGTTCTTATCTAGTCGTAAAAGGCATTCTCTCCCTGCCTGGTTTTTACCTCCATATAAAAGTTGTCATTAATCTCCAGCAAGTAGGCCCAACATGCTGAAGACCTGTCAGCGCCATATAAACAGAATAAAGCAAACTGTTAATATTGCTGTCATGAGGAAACTGGAAACAGACTGATTAATCGTATTGGCGCTCAACCGCCAGGGAGACAACTTCGGTCGTCGCCTTATTAGGGAAGTCACAGTTGGCTTTTAGGCCTATCATTATGATGACCGTCCTGTTTTTATCTTCACTGTTTTTGTTATTGTTGTTAAGTGAACGCCTTGTTCTTGAACCCATACTGCAAATCTTGACTGGCAGGGGTGATTAGTTTAGAAAAAGTCAGTATCTTCCATGAAATCTAAAATGTTTATAGTGCTGACCATTCACCGTTTCTGAGGACTCCCAGATGGCGAGCGACCCTGCTGGATTGATTCAAGGCCTATTTAACTTTTCAAGAGAAAAATTATTTACAGTGTCCACACGTAAAGGTGCATGAAGTACTCTGTGGAAGATCTTTGCACTGCCAGGACGCATCCGGCTCAGCAGCCATTAAGGACGTCTTCAGGAGAGACCCTAAGAGAAGCTGGGAACACAGGAATAGTGGGGTACGTGTGTAAATCAGAAGTCACAAAAGGGCACCTCGGGGCCAGATTTGGCCCTCAGACATGTTTTGTTTGGCCTTTCAGGGATGGCCCCCACCAGGTTTTAAAGTTGCAAAATAGTAGCTAACATTTAAATAATTAGGAGTTTTCATGCTCACACAAAATAAAACTCTCTGGTTTCTCTTAAGAAATCAGAAGCTCTGATTACACAGAAGCTTCCCTCATTCCTGGATGCAGCAATCAGCTTTACGTACTGGACTCTGCACTTTCCCATAGTCTCTACCCCTCCTATCTTCTCCCCAAACCCACTGGCATTGGGTACATAATATGTTGCTGCCCTGCTTGTCTTATCCTCAGCCCATTTCATTTATTTATGATGGTACCTGGGCCCATGTGAGATAATTATGATTTAATCAATTAAAAAGTACTTTCCCGTAAATATCGATATATTATTTGCTCTTTACAACAGCCCTTCAGATGGGTTAGACAGATGGTATTTACAAAGAAGGGAAAGAACTGTGACTCTGAGATGCTGCGTGACTTGCCTGAGGTGACAGAGCTGGTAAGGAGCAGAGTCCACACATGGAACCGGGGTTTCCGATGCTCAAATTGCTGCTGCTTCCCCAGTGCATTTGCTGGTGGCCGTGACGTCCAGGAGTTTCTAGATTCTTCAGAGGAAGGAACTGCTTTTATATCTCCTGAAGCCTTGATTGAGGTCATCTAGGAGAGTGTGAAGGAAGGCGGGGAGGTGGCAGACAATAATGTCCCTTGAGTGGGAAGGTGCAATTGCTGACACAGGCACTCCTGTGCTCACTGCCAGCGCCAGCCTTGGAGAACAAGGCATGACAATTGGCTTAGCGCTAATGAGTGCATTTTTCGCTAGGTCTGTGTTTACCAAACCTTTCCATTCCATAGACCTGTAAATGTAGAGGTATCTGTAGGGTTGTCTTATCCATGTCCTTTGCTAAAACAAATATCCACCTATTTTTCACCATCATTTCATAAAAGAACGTAGTAATGCTAAAAAAAAAAAAAATAGGCAGACAGCAATGAAACAACTTTTTAAAGTCAAATAGATTTAAAATTCATTCTACTATGCTTTTTCTTTTCTCATTTTGCCTTGGATTGCTAAAAACATCACCAGACCAACGCCAGCTGTTTGGACTAGCTTTTCAGAAATCCTGATTTAAGTCATATGTTCTGTTCTCTTCTGAGTGCTGAAGTGAAATCATCTAGTCCAAAGAAAGACATTATACAAATTAATTAGTGGATGCCTGAGTGTTTCCCATTCTCTGTCATTAACAAATGATTTGGGGATTGGGTGCCTGGTGAATCCAAAGTTCCTATTGTGATATGTATTTAACACTAGTTTCTCTCCAACACTAGTCGAGGCCAGTAAGCAATATTACGCCTATCCTTCCAGTTACTTAGAACACAATTGTGATGGTTCTGGAGGAACCTACTTGTTTATTAAGTTTAGTTCTTGGCTTAGACCATTCTGAACAATTTAACAGCTTGACTTGGGAATCTCTAGACAATACCAAACATGATTCTTCTACCTTCTAAGTCACCTTTTCCTGTCTTTGGTCTCACATTTTATTTGAAATTATAATTATATCCAGAATTAGTTCTCACTGAAATATCAGCTTTACTGAACAGTGAGAAATTTCTATCGTAACAACAGCCATTTTTATTACCATTATTTATCCTGGGGAGTGCCAGAAAAAAAATGAGTGAGTGAGTGAGTGTGTGTGTGTGTGTGTGTGTGTGTATATCCTGTCAGACTCTCCTTGCCTCCTCTTCCTTCAAGCAAAATTTAGCAGCTTGCTTAGCACTTAGGAACAGTCCCCAGAAATGTCACCTGATTCACCAAGATTCCCTGCCCATTCCTTCGTTTATTACCCCCAGGGAAAGCTGTCTGTCTGGCTAGTGAATTCACTGGACAGGAGGCTAAGTCCAAAGGGTGAAACCTCCTTTGGATGTCCACTAGCATCTCAAACTTAATATGTCCAAAACTGAGCTAGTAGCCCCTCCTCCACTCCTGTAGCAAACTGCTCCTGCTGTAGGCCCCCCATCCGCCTACCGCACCTCTACCCATACAGCTGTTCATGCCAAACACCTTTCTCCCACATTCCACACCCAACCTATCAGCAAGTCCTATCAGCTTCACCTTCAAAATATATCCACTCAAATCAAAATCACCACAGAATCATCACTTCCACTGCTACCACCTGGGTCCAAGCCACTGTCATTGTTCCCCTGGATTTTTGCGGTAACTGATCTCCCCCTTCAGTCTGTTCTTCCGGCTACAGCTATAGTTAATGTGTACATTAGATGATATCACCTCTGATTCAAACTATCTAATAGCATCACCTCTCAATCCAAGTAAAAGCCAAGGACGTATAAGCCTGGTTCCCCATCACCTCTCTGCCCTCATCTCCCAGTACGTTCCCCCTCCTTTACTCTGTTCCAGTCATACCAGCCTTGTTTTGCTCCTCGAGCACACCAAGCAGGCTCCCATGTGAGTCTCTATGCTCATTTTCGTCTTCCCCAGATAGTTCTGTAGCTGGCTTCCTTACCTCCTTTAGATCTGTATGCAGCTGTCACGTTACTGAAGCATCCTTGACCACTTTATTTAAAATTTTTGCACACACTGCCCGCCCCGCCGCCCCACACTTTCTCTCTTCGTTCTCTGCTTATTACCACAGAACGTGGTGTTTGATTTTTGTCTGTCTCCCTCTCTGGTGCCACTGTGTATGGCTATGGCGGTCGTGCTTGGCTCAGCCTGTGCAGCCGTGTGCAGAGGCCCTGCTCTCTCTACTAGAATGTGAACGACAGAAGCTCATGGCTTTTTATCTGTTTTGCTCACTGCTCTATCCCCAGGGCCTAGAACCATACCTGACATATAGTGGGGGCAAATAAATATTTGGTGAACAAATTAATTAAATAAATAAAGTACTGTTACCAACATTCTGCCCACTTAATTGGGTCAAACAGTTTTTTCATATTACAAAAAAATACTGTTCATCATAGAAAACAAAAATAAGAAAGTCATCCATTATCTTACCACTTTGGTGCATATCCTTTCATACTGCTTCCTCTGCAGATTATTTTTTCCCTAAAAAATGGTTTTATACTGTACATACCACTTTTAACCCAATCCTTTCACTTAGTATATCGTGAACATCTTTTTATGCCGGTAAATATTTGTCTAAAGCATCATGAATCACTGAGTGAAAATGGTGTTTTGATGCATGAGCATACTGTTATACCCTTGATCTGGGAAGAAGTAAATGAGGATAGTATTCAATGTACCCAACAAAAGATTGCCTGAGCTGGGAGATATCATAGCAACACTTCCTCTTTTCCCTACCTCCCAATAAGTCAGACATATTAGGTGGAGGGGTTGTCTGTTACAGAGAAAAGATTTCATGCCCTTGTGACTCGAATACACTTAATGTAGGAGGCTAGCTTATTGAGAGCCTATCTCATCGGGCAGCCTCGTTCTTAAAACACAATCTACACAGACTTGATTTGCTGTGTCTCTGAACTGCAAATGAGGAATGTCTTATAACCAGAATCTAAGATCCAAATGTGCCATTGATTATTAACCAAAGTCTGGTTAATATTGGCTTTTAGAAGAATAAGCCCATTTTAGCCACAATATTATCACTAAATTAGTCTCATTAAAGACCAGCGGTTATTAGCACTTCAGGCAAATAGATAGCACTTCTTTAAGCTCAGTAAATGAACACAGCTCTTTATGTTCTCTGTAAGACTTAATATTAGCCAGACTTTGTAGCTAGTTTTCAAGTTAGCTAATTAAAAGTGTCATTGGGGCTTTACTCTCAACAGATTAGCTGCATGAATCTATCAGGACTCAAACTACTAAAACACAGGATGTTATTTTGATAGTTTTTGAAAGCAACCGTTCTCAGTCTCCTTCAAGAATTCCTTTTCCCTCGGATGACTTCTAGAACTAAGGTTTTCAAGTCGTCTAACCTCCTGATCTCCTGATAGCCCCTCCCCCTTCCTTCATTTTCTCCAGAGATCTCATTCAGCAAATTTTGTAAATATGTATGCTAATACCAACACTCTAAAAAGGAGTTATAGACTATCCGCAAAAGTGTCATTCAAAGCTAAACAGATTGATAAACTTTGAAAAAGGAGCTCTGGCAAGTTATATATTAATTTTACTGTAATATACATGTAGCTTTTTATTTACCAAGAAATCATTCAGAAAGTTAGAAAGTGTTTTAACTTATTCTAAGATTAAATGAAATCTATAAATTATCTAAAATCATTTTCTAAGAGACAACAAAAAAATAAAACTCATGGCAGGAAAAGTGTTGTATTCTTGGCACCATTGAATGGCAGGAAAAGTGTTGTATTCTTGGCACCATTGAATACCGTAAGAATTTGAGCTAGGATCTATAATGTGATATAATCTGTCACTTTTATAATCAGACCCCAGAATAATCACAACCCAAATTACTTCCCAAGTATTTCTACTCCAGGCTTTAGATTGTTGCTAAGAAACTTAAGCACAATTTCTGAAAGAGCCGGTAAGAGACCCTTATTTCCCATACCTATCTTCCAAGATATAATATCTGATGCAATCTTGCCACTTTTTCAGCCAATGAGATTAGCAAAATGAGGTATCTGCTGAAATGATTGAAGCTTGTTTCTTCCACATGGGTTGCTATCGCAATATCTGCCTTTGATTTAAAATTGTTTTTCCATTAGCTGGGAGCATGGTTGGACATACGAGTCCTGTCCACATCCAGTCTAATGTAACTATTTCAGGAAGTGTTTTCAGCTCATATCAAGAACACCAAATTGCATCTCCCTAGGGATGCTTCACAGTGCTTTTTGCTGATTTCAGTGTGGGTGCGTGTGCCCTCCAAAGGAAAGATACCGCAGCCCTCTCAATTCCGTACAGATTACCTAACCTGGAGCACACATTCTTGGAGAACACAGTAATATTTCATAAATAAATGGTTTTCCTTTCTAAATTATTCCTTATGCACTTCTACCTGTATTCTTCCTTTAGACCCTTATGATTTAGAATCAAAATTGGAGGTTTTCCTTTGGTGTTATCTTTTTTATTGTGTGTGTGTGTGTGTGTGTGTGTGTGTGTGTGTAAGAGAGAGAGACAGAGACACAACACACAGGAAGGGAGGGAGATGAGTCTTTTCTTTAAAGCCTGTCTATTACACGTGCTGAGATATTTTCATTCAGACTTTTTTCATTTTAATCATTGGGTTTTTTAATGCCAGTTATGCAGCTCTAATAACTGAGCTTCAGGGAAATGGCGATATTACTAAATCTATCAAAATCCTGCAAAGGGTGTGCCTGACTTAGTCCCTTTTCTCTCATGAGCATCAGGGCTTGGTGGGAACTGAGTTGAAGTCCCCAGAAATTAGTCAAGTTAAATGAGTCTTGATGTATTTGACTCAGTGTCCTGGTCCAAAATAGAAGAGGACCCCCTACCTGTTTTATATAGACTACTGCCTTTGATTTCATAGGCCATTATTTCTGCATTTTTAACCCCAAGTACCAGCTGTGTAATATAAGCGATATGAATCATATATGACCTTTTTCCCTTTTGATTTTCATCTTTTCTTACTTTTCTCATTGGAACAATCTATAAATGAAGCCTAAGTTACCTTCTCAGTATGTCAGGAAATCCTAAAGGTGATAAAATAGAAAATGTTGGCACTAGAAACAGTTGTGCTAGTTGGTTTCCATGATCCTTTAGCAGGTTTCTTCATTGTTCTTTGGTATCAGAGAACTTGACAGTGCCACCTGCCAGCGATGCAGTTTCCCTTGATGGGTGAGTGAAGTGTGGAGCTGACTCTCCTTATCACGTTTGTCCTCTGGCTTTGGCGTCAGGGCCAACCAGAAGAAGTTGCATTGGCATGAGCAGGGCTGTCCTTGTGGTTGGCCTGTTGGGGAAATGCTGTCAGACCTGATGATGAATAGGCCTACAGTACAGTGAGGTCACTTACTGCATAGAGAACCCCTAAACACAGCCGCCTCACCAGAAACAAAAGGCAGCACCATCCTGCAGCAAAGAGGCCATTTACCAAAGGATTGCCAAGTCAGACAACTGTAGCTGTAATCTGTAGCTTTCCGTACCTAACATGCTGAAGTTTGGAGGGAACATTGGAGAAATTAGTAGTTACCTTTTACGTAACATTTTAGTAGAAACTTGAAGCATTTCAATTAAGAAAATGCAGAGTGTGTGTATAGGCACATGCTCCCTCACACACACAAATGTGTATTTGGAAGAGCTCCTATCTGGGTCCACATCCCATTTCCTCTAGGCCTTTACTAGCTCAGGCGCTGTCATTTTCCTTACTTTTCTATCTGCAGCTTTGGCTTCTGTACTAGCTTCTTCATTTTAGCATATAGATATGCCCAAGTGGCTCCCATCTCTAAGAAAAGAATCCTTTCTTAGTCCTGCATCCTTCTGTAGCTATGGCCTAGTTTCTCTCCTTTAAAGTTAGTTTCTTAAAAGAATATTCCACGGTCCTTCACCCCTCTGCAGTCTGGCTTCCCTCTTCCTCCTGGATACTGTTCTAAGGTCACTAATGAATTCCCCTTTGCCAAAACCAGCAGGCACCTTTCAGGCCTCGTGGGAGTCTTCCCCGGATTATGTGACCTCTCCTCTGCCTCTGATGCCGTTGACCCTCTTTGTCCTTGAAATTCTCTCCTTCCTTGGCTTCCTGGATGCTGGCTCTTCCGCTTTTTCTCCTATCAAACTGCTTCTTCCCAGCTTTCTTCCCGCGGCCGTTCCTTTAATAGTGTTGTTTTGCCAGTGTCCAGTCTTTTCTGTTGCGCTAATGTGTACTATCTCGGGCTCTTCCTCATTTTCATGTCTTCACCTGTAGGCACACAGCTCTCCTCCCTGGACTCACAGATGACTCCACTTGGACATTCCACACCTCTGCCCCGACAGCTGAGCTACCCTTTCTTCCCAAAGGTGACTCCTCTTCATTATTCCCTGTGTTAGTAGATGGAACTTTCATTTACCTACTGGCCCAGCTGGAAAACCATGAGCAGTGCCAGGCTCCTTCCCGGCCTCCGTTTCCTGTTAGTCTTCATGACCTGTGGATTGTTGGAGATATCTGTCTGTGGTAGGCCATTTCTCTCCAACCCCAGGGCAACCATTTAAATTCTGTTCAGGCCCCCATCATTTCTCACCTAGTTTATCTCCAGAATTATCCATCTCTTCAGTCTCTTCCCCCTTCTGCTGTCAATGATCTTTTAAAGGCACAAATCTAATGCTGTCCCTTCTCTTGCTTGAGGCACTCATCTCTTTGCGGGTAGGCTCTTCTCTAGGCGTCTAAGCCCTCGCATGTCTGGCTACACCCTAACTTTCTGAGCTCACGCCCTGCAGTCCCCCCAACCCCCAGCATGGACACATATACACATATATACGCATACAGAGCCTGTTCCCTGAAAGAATTATGTTCGTCCTGGCCTCTCTGCTCTTACCCATGCTTCACCCTCTACCTGTAATATCCATTCTTCCACTCCTTCAGATGGATTCTGACCTGTCGGTTCTCTGAGGCCTTTCTTGAACAGGTGTCCTACAGGCTCCCCTCAGCCCTGCACTCCACGCTAGAGCTGGAGCTGTCTGTTTACTTGTCTGTTTATCTCACTTGTCTGTATGTATTGGAAAAAGAACTGTGTCTTCTCCAAATTTTCTGTCACATACATACCAGCATCCGCTCATTGCAATGAAAATGTGTGCTGATTTTAGGTTCTGATTTTAGGTTCTTAGCCGTAGTGACCAGTCACAGAGGTCGTAAGACTGGACTTCATTTGCATTAAATTCCTGGGCCATATGGTGATCACAAGTTGTGTTTTCTGACCAAAAATTGCAAATAATCATTCATCCTTTATTGAATACATTAATAGTAAAATTATAAAATTAGTGCTGCCATGGCTCTCAAGGGGGTGCCAAACCTTGCCTCCCAGACGTGAGCGGCTCCCCTAGCAGTGCCTGAAGTGGCTGCAGGTTCATCTCTGGTCCCCTGCAGCGCCCTATCCTCTCCTAGTCAGATCTGCCGGAGGCAGCTTAATGCTACCCAAGCACACCGCGGCCTCCGGGTTCTCCACAATCCCTTCCACAACTGACCCCTGGGAGGCCCTGCTTGTTCCATCCATTTCCTAAAGAGCTCCTGTCACACAGGCCAGGTACAAAGCCAGCTCCTTGTACACCAAAGCCACAGTGGGGGAAGCTCTGGGCATCACCCAGATGGGATGTTGCCTGTGCTTTTCGGGGCTTGGCTTTTATGTCATTATTTGCCCTGCACTTCCCCTGTGGACATCAGCCTAAAGAAGATATTCAGAGAAAGGCAAACACTGTATGATATCACTTACATGTGGAATCTAAAAAAATACAACAAACTAGTGAGTATAACAAAAAAGAAGCAGACTCACAGATACAGAGAACAAACTAGTAGTTACCAGCGGTGGAGGGCGGACACAATATAGGGTGGGCATAGGAGGTATAAGCTAGTAAGTGTAAGATAGGCTACAAGGATGTGTTGTACAACACGGGGAATATAACCAGTATTTTGTAATTGTAAATGGACTGAAACCGTTAAAAAAAAATTTTGTAATTTAAAAAAGAAAATTAAAGAAAAGATATTCCGAGAATGTCTTGCCAATTCAGTCTGCCTTGACGGCGCCAGCAATGAAAAAGAGGAACAAACTGACGGGGTTATCTGGCCCCGCCTTTGAAATCCTTTCCTCCTCTAAGCAGAAGAGCAAGTCCCTACCTCTAAATAACTGCAACAGATCTTTTCCTTCTTTTATTTACATTAAAAAGCATCCCTGTAAGAGGCACATTTTAATGCTGCTCAGTCTTCCCTCTCAGGAAATTTATTCTCATATTTGACTTCAATGCTTTCTTGATATAATTTCCATCCTCAGAGAGAAGGAAAGCTGATTGGCAATATCTGTCTTAAAAGTCTGTATTTTTATGGCCACCACTAAATCTCCTGGACACAACATCTTCTCCAAACACAACAAGCTCAGTTCCTCTATCTTTTCTGCATATATTGCATTTTCCAGTTCTTTGTGTCGTTAGGCTGACCTCTTGTAAATTATAGTATTAGACACTGAAGAGTGCCAGAGAGGAGACAACAGATACGGTGCTTCTGGAGGGGCTTAGAATCGCTTCCAGAGGGGAAGAGAAAATAAATATGTGAAATATATTGACACACAGAAACACTACATACACAGCTCACTTTAGCTGTGTAAATAATGTTTAAGGAGTATTAGAGATTACTGTGTCCAGAGTTGGCCGGTTATTGTGAGAAGAGTAATGAACAGTGTTTGGAGGCAAAGGGGACCCAGCCTAGAGAGGAGAAATTGGAAATTCTCTTTGCTGCTCATCAATTGTGTTCACTGAACATACCCGTCTCCAGCCCTTAGCACAGCACCTGGCTCATTTTAGGCACGCAGTAGTGTCTGTTGACTGGATAACTAACTGACTGGCTGTAGTACTCTAGTAAGTGTATACCAGTATGATTCCATTTGTAAATTTGCAATTAATTCTTATATCCTGTACACTCTCAGTCGTGGAAGTTTTGGGATTTTAGACAAGAACTTTAAGTAGCAAACATTAACGATATGCTACCCTGCATTTGTCCCTGCTAGAGTTCATTTCAGTCACCTTCCTTCTAACTTTTTCTCCAGCTGACCTACGTGTGTATAAACCAATGGAAAAGGCAGGAGCTCATCTTGAAATGATTTTCCAGCCTGCTTGTTTAGCTCAGTCCGTCTGTTTCTCAGCCCTGCTGCCACATTGCCTTCATTTTACTTTACTTAAGGGATTTCATTATGAGGCAATTGCCTCTGAAAAAGGTTATTCCTCCCATTCAACCACACTTAAACATCCTCTGTCCCCATAGTAGATTATCATACTTTGCTACCCTAGTGACCTCCACTGAAAGACTGTGTGCTAGGTTTGCTTTTCTGCACATGATGTTTGGGTCTCAAGTCATCTTGCAAATACTGATATATATTTTAAAATCTATAAATGCAATTTTGTATTCTGGATTGGATCCTTGAACAGAAAAAGGACATTAGTGAAACAACTGGTGAAATCTGAATAAGGTCTCATTTACATAATAGTTCATTTCTTAGTTTTGATCAATGCACCATGGTTGTGTAAGGTGTTACCATTAGGGGAAGCCAGGTGAAGGGTATAAGGGCACAAACATTTCACAAAAAGAGGAAATGTTAGGAACTCACGTAGATGTGAACATCCTGGTTATTTTCAAAACAATTTTTCAAGCATGAGAAAAATTGCAGACTACCAAAATGTACTTCAGATAATTCTAGGCTTTGTAAGGTTAAAAAAAAGTAAAAACAACCCCTGTTCACACTCAGCCCCGCTTCTGTTCATTTTCCTCCAAGGTCCGCTCCCTCCGTTCCCACTGCTTCAGCTGTCCCCTCTGTGCTGCTGTCAGAAGTGCCCCTGGCTCTTCCACATCTCTCAGCCCCACATCCGCAAGGGCCACGCCTGTCCTCCACACAAGCACTTGATATTCAGCGCAATTAAATCTCAATGCTTTTTCCCCTCCCCCAGCAGCCTGCCCTGTGTTGGCCAATGACATCACCATCCTGTCACCCAAGCTAGGACTTCAGAGTCGCCTTCAATTCCAAATGTTGTCAACTCTTCCAGAAGTTCTCCTGTGTCTACACACTCACCCCTTTCGCTTTCACCTTGTGGTTACCCTGGAAGAGCCCCTGGGGTACGTGGTCAGGACTGTCCCTGCCTGCAGTCTCTCCACCCTCCCAGCTGCCTTCCGGAAGTGGGCATGACCAAACGCGTCAGTGTTACTTTCCTTCTTTTAAAAAGCACCAATGGCTCTATATTGCTGCTGGCCTGAACAGCAATAAACACCTACCTGGAAGAGAGATGTATTATGTAGCTATATTAGATGGTCAGCTCAAACCCACCTCCCTCCTTCCTCCACCTTCATCTCCTGGAAAGTAGAAGAAGCACAGGCCTTTGGAGTCAGAAAGTCCTGGCCTTGCATCCCAGCTTGTGACCCTGGGCAAATTAGTTTTTGCCTCTGAGCCTCAGTTCCCTCTCACATAAAATGGAGGTTGTACTTACCACGCAGGGTTGTTGTGAGAATTAAATGATGTACGTTGAGGGCCACACCTGAAGCAGACTTCTCTTGTTGTTAATCCTGTAGGGGGCCATGAGGAATAGGCCTCTTGATCATCTCTGTCATACGTGTATGTTATTGAAAATGGAAGTTGGTTATGTCTCATGGTCCCTCCTGGGACCGCAGTCTACCTTCTACAATAGGGGGCCTCTTTGTAGGGAAGCTTCATCCCACATGGAGGGATTGAGCACTTTCCCAACACCCTCCCCAGCTGGGCTGGGACTGTGTGCTGCTACCTGCCACAGGTGCGGCCCCAAACCATTAGAGTTGAAGGGAGCCTAGCCTTAGGAACTGAATTTTATTCCCCAGAGTATAAGGGCCGTGTCACTCACTTGGTCTGTTCTCACTCTTGTGGATGAAACAGGAATTTTCAGCAGAAATCTTCAGAGCCTATCATATATTTATCAGGAGTGTTCCAAACTAGAATATGCCTGTCCCAGACCTCCATGGGGGATGAACTTCACCTAATTGGTTCAGTGCCCTTTTTTCAGTGGCCTAGTACAGTAGCTGGCACACAGTTGTGCTTAATCAGAATTGGATGGCTAGATAGATGAATGGAAGGATAAAGGACTTAATCTCTAGGATTTGTCCAGTAATGCATACTTAATTGAAAGACTGAATAATGAATTCCCCAACAAGCTACAAGTTAGGCCAGTGGTTCTAAACCTTGGCTGCACTAATCACCACGAGAGTTTTTGTTTTAAGACTGATTTCTGGGTTCTACCCATACTTATGCCCTATGATTTTCAACAGCTTCCCAAGTGATTCTAATAGACGGCCAAGGTTGGGACCTACCATGCTAGACCAATCTAAAAATATGTACCCTGTGCATATAACTCCTATTTTCATGTTACCATGGTGTGTTGTAATTATCAGTTTATGTATCTTTCCCTAGCTTGACTTTATGCTCCTTGATATGCTCTGATATGCTCAGATACTGGGACTGTCTCATTCATAATTGTCTTCCTAGTGCCTGGCACAGTGCTTGGCATGTAGCAGATAGTCAAAAATGTTCATTGAGTTGGTGGCTTCTTTCATTTAGGTGGTATTATGCAATTTCCTTGTATCCTAAGACAAAGAGAAAATGCTAGCACCATGCGTTTTGTTTTGTGTATGCGTGTGTGTGTGTGTGTGTGTGTGTGTGTGTGTGTGTGGTGTTTTCTAACCATCTATGCTTCGGTACCTGTTTGCTTGTCCCTAATAGATTTGTTTTTCCTGTTCACTCACTGTCATTTATCCAGATGCTATGAATTGACAGCAACCAAAGATATTAGACTTTGTCAGGGAGTCTCAATTTGAAATATTTTGTCCCATTATTCCCATCTGTACCTAGGTTCCAAAACTCATCACTGTGTACATAAGAGGATAGCTCACTAAGTGGTGTTTGGCACTGCCATCTCCATTAATGAAAGCCATAGGAGCCTCTAGGCAAAGACACTCAGGTTGCCCTTCCAACTGATTTTCTCAACTCTAAAATCTATTCATCTAGACATAGACTAATAGAGCTGGGAAGAGATTTAAGACAACAAGTTCAGTCACCTTCATTAACCAATGAAGGGTCTGAAGCTAGATGGGTTTTAGGACTTGCCTGATATGACACAGCTTGTTAGGGACGCAGCTGGTACAAGAAACCTGGCACTCTGGTCCTCAGGCCCGGACCATTGCACTGTGCTTCTAGCACCTTGGACTACATCAGAAATCAAAGATCACACCCTTACTCCCTTTTTGGTATTTGTGTTAGAAAGAAAAGTATCTGGAAAAAGGTATTATTACAGGTTTCTCAGAGGATGTGGGGAGGAAGAGTATTAGGTGGAAAGGGATTCTTGAATGAGACTTGGAAACTTCTCAGAAAAAGTGTGTTTTGTGGCAGCACCACAATTTATCTGTGTTTCTGTCCGTTTTCAGAATTTTCCCCAGAGAATACCTCCTTCAACAGATCCACCTGTATTCCCTCGCTGATCTGCAGCAGGTAAGCACTTAGAGGGGCCATTTCATTTCTGTTTTCTCCCTGGGAAAATGTTTTTGTTGATTATGACTTTGGCACTGAATTCTGCCATCACTGGAGTAGTTTTATTCACAAGCCCTAATCATCAATTATTTTCTGTTCAGAATGAGAAAAGAAAACTTAGTATAAAAAGATATTCTAGGACAATAAGAAATGCTGGCAAGGATATAGAGAAACTGGAGCTCTCATACACTGCTGGGAATGGAAAGTGGTGCGGCCACTTAGGGAAATAGTTTGGCAGTCCCTCAAAAAGTTAAACGTAGAGTTACCCTGTGACCCAGCAATTCCACTGCTAGGCATATACCCTAGAGGGCTGAAAACATATGTCCACATAAAAACTTGTACAGGAATGTTCAAAGCAGCATTATTCATAATAGCTGAAGAGTGGCAACAACCCAGATGTTCATCAGCTAATGAATGGATAAACAAAATGTTGTATATCCACGCAATGGAATAGTATTCGGCCATAAAAAGGCGTGAAGTACTGATACATGCTACAGCACGGATGAACCTTAAGAACATCATGTTGAAAGAAGCCAGACCGAAACGAATACATATTTTATGATTCTTATTTTATGTGGACTTTTCTTAGGATGTCCAAAATAGGCCAATCTATAGAGACAAAGTAGGTGAGTGGTTGCCAGGGCCTGGGGAGAGCCGGGGGGTGAGGAGAGGCTGCTGACGGGGTGCGGTTTCCTTCGGGGCTGATGAAGATGTTCTGGAATTAGTGGTGATGGTTGCACAACTTTGAAACTATACTAAAAGCAGCCAGTGAATTGTATACTTTAAAAGAGTGAACTTTATGGTATGTGAATTATATCAATAAAAAAAGTTGTACAAGGGAAAAAAAGACATAAAAGGCAATGAATATATTAAACTCTTTGACTTGTGCTCACGTCAAACAGTTGGATGACATTAAATTTTAGTAAAACACAACAGAGCATGTAAGAGTCAAAATCATCTTTTTATACTTTCATTTGTGTACGTATATCCTTTTAATGACTGACCAGGTTAACACCCGGGAAGAAAGCCAACATTTTGTCTGTTCAACCCAAAATTCTGAATATGTTAAGCTTTGGTTAACCATTTAAATCAACAGCTCACTCCCTAAGAAGCTTTCAGACACTGCATGAAAGCATTGCTTTCTTTTCCGTATATTGTGGATTCTTTCAAGTGTCAATTACAAAAAAAAAAAAAAAAAATTGTGACCACTTTCAGAACGTCTCAAACTGCTGTGATTCGGTTCTTTTGTTTCTTGCTGTTTTGCCCAGAAGAAATGAGGTCAACTTAATCTGTGTTCAGATCCTTCACTCATTTTTCAAGACTTAAAAAATAAATAAAACCTTGAAAAGTAATTTAAACTTAAGAGTTTTGTGTTCTCTTTATCCCGCCAGAAGTAGATGATAGGTTATTTTAAAAGGTAGAAATAGTTCTAGAGCATTTAGTTGGACAGGGTGAGAGAATACTAGGGTTTTAATTTCCACTTGTGCACCCAGTTTAAACCTATTTGCACATATCAGCTCCTTCCCCTCCTTCAGTCCTGCTGTCCTATACTACGTAATCAAGCACCAGTGATCTGCTGGCTGGAGTGGAAAGAGATACAGTTTTAATTATGATTGCCCAGTGGTGTTCAAGGGGAAGAATTGGATACAAGACCCAGTATACATTTATATATTTTCTAGGACTCTACCTGATCTTAGTATCTGAGGACCGAGACTCTTATCACTGGAGAAGTATGTTTAAAGGCACCAGTGGCATCTTCTTGTAAAGGTGGTTTAAAATAGAATGGGTGGACCCCAGAGTGAGTGCTTTTTGAGGAAGCCTTTCAAAAATGAGTTTTGATACCAGATGAAGAGAAAGAATCAGTAATTCTATATTCATTTTAGGGTGTCAAAGTAGTGTAGCTATTTGGCATAATAAAGCCTTCTTTTTTAAAGCTTTCCTATACCCTGCTGTCTTTTTTTCTTTCCCATTGTAATAATCAAACCATACATGCCAAGCAGCTTACCTAAATCAGTGGCAGCAGTATTCTTGGTGGGCCAGACCATTAGCGTCGGGAGCCCCATAAGCAGCTTAATCAGTTTTCAGCCTCCTAGTAAAGCGATAGAGGCAATCAACAGCTTATCAAACTCCCTGTGGGCGGGGGTGGCTAGAGCTCCCTACATCCATTTACTCCACAGTTCACTCTAACCTGGTTCTTTGTGCCTGGATTTAAGATCCCCAAACCTATCATATTTAGAGGAAGTTTAATTCAATTATCTTTTTCTGCCTGAGGTGGGTTAAATTGGATTTAGCTTTTGATCTCTCTACATCTAGGCTATCAGTACTGAAGGGCACCTCCGCCCCATCTTCCCTTGGTTTCAGAGTAAATTTCTGGCGTGTTTTCTGGATCTGAACTGTTCTTGCAAATAGGTAAGAGAAGAGAACACAAGAAGGGGGAAAACATACTATTGCTTTGTGACAGAGCGTGTCAGGGGTAGCAGGAAACCCAGCCTGACTGACCCAGCTCCCAGCCCCAGCTCGGCCTGTACCATTTCAGCCCCTGTCTGGGTTCTACGTCACCCTGTTTCAAGTCAGCTTCAGGAGTTTTAGAGCAAGTTATCTCTCCCATTTGATTCCCGTCCTCACTCCTAAAACAAAGGTCTCTATAAAAACATCTCTTCTATTATATGAAATAACTATAGAAGAATGAATTTCAGTTTATAACTTTTGCAGGGGAGAGGAAGAAATTCAACCAAGTAACTGAAGAATTAATCTCAAATAATGGCAATATAAATATCCTTCCTAAAGGCCTAGATTCCTTTCTACAAGTTTCTCTCAAGTGAATTTGAGTTTCCCCATTAGCTTTTATTTAAAAAACAAAATGTAGATATCTTCCTCTCCAGAAAGAAAAAAAAGGTAAAATTTTAATAAACATGGTAAAAGGGGATTTATAATTTAAGTAAATATACACTAATCTTAAAATAATGTAGTACACAAAACACTAATACCACCCAAATAAAGATGCTGAAAGAATTCTGGTAGCAACAAATGTGCAAACTTTTTCTGTCTCTCTGTTTTCATTTTTATAAGTAACAATCCCGGGGCTTCCCTGGTGGCGCAGTGGTTAAGAGTCTGCCTGCCAATGCAGGGGACGCGGGTTCGAGCCCTGATCTGGGAAGATCCCACATGCTGCGGAGCAACTAAGCCCGTGAGCCACAACTACTGAGCCTGCGCGTCTGGAGCCTGTGCTCCGCAACGGGAGAGGCCACGATAGTGAGAGGCCCGCGCACTGCGATGAAGAGTGGCCCCCGCTCGCTGCAACTGGAGAAAGCCCTCGCACAGAAACGAAGACCCAACACAGCCAAAAATAAATAAATAAATAAATTTATTTTTAAAAAAAAAAGTAACAATCCCAAAACTTTTAGCAGGTAGACTCAATTCAACAAATTGGCAGAAGATTTCAGACTCCCTTAATGCCTCTGAACTGACATTCAAGACAGCTTTTTCTCCTCTTCTTAGTATTTGAATTCACTGGCCTCTTTGCATGCACTCTCTCTACTTTTGTACACTTGGACCTGGGAAATAAATAGCACTCACTGACACTGCTTAGCAAAGGGGACTCCCTCTAGTTGTTCTGGGAGCTGGAGTCACCTGCCCACTGGCCAGTGAGTGCTCAGCGTTGCCAATTATTGGCAACATTTGTAGCTTATGCCAGTGCGGAGTCCCTAATTGTCTTTTTTTTTTTTTTTTTTTGCGTTGGGTCTTCGTTGCTGCACGCGGTCTTTCTCTAGTTGCAGCAAGCAGGGGCTACTCTTCATTGCGCTGCATGGGCTTCTCATTGCGGTGGCTTCTCTTGTTGCATAGCACGGGCTCTAGGCACACGGGCTTCCGTAGTTGTGGCTCGTGGGCTCAGTAGTTGTGGCTCGCGGGCCCTAGAGCGCAGGCTCAGTAGTTGTGGTGCACGGGCTTAGTTGCTCCGCGGCATGTGGGATCTTCCCGGACCAGGGCTCAAACCCGTGTCCCCTGCATTGGCAGGTGGATTCTTAACCACTGCGCCTCCAGGGAAGCCCCCTGTCTTTTTATTTCACCAGTAAATAAGTTGCTCACTGGGTTTTCCTGGCACAGGCAAAGGTAGTAGTTGACCCCCACATAGTCACTACCTAATCAGCGGCGGCATTTTAACACGTAAGATAGAGCAAGTATCAATACTTCTCCTGTCCTAGTAGCAGGACCACGGAAGGGCAAAGAAGGTGGGGGCAGAGACTCTCCAAATCCCAGGAGCGGGGTGGGGGGTTGAGGAGGGCACACCCGTTTGAGTTATTCATTTAAGTTTGGAATTTCAAATGAATTTCTGTTCAGCAAAGTAGATATTGTTAGAAAAACATTCAACCTATGCTCTTTGAATGTAAATCTGACAGAATATACTATTTTTTTAAAAGTAAAATCTTATAAGCAAACTTTCAGGAGGTTTGAATGCATGGTGGTGTTTTGAAATGTTAGAGCAATTCCTCAGAAAGGATTTGGCAGGCAATGGCTAAGCATATGTGAATGAATGGACCAGTGTTGGTGCGTGTTTTTAATGGGGAAATGAGGCTGCTTTTTAAGAGCTTTTTTCCCACTTGGATACTTTGAGAAGGGAAAGTAGAATAGAATTTATGTTTCGTTATTTTCAGTCTACCCAGCATTATCAGAAATTCAAGGGAAGACTTTACAACAGGAATACAATAAAAAGATATGCTCCAGTGGGACAGCAGAAACAATACTATAACCCTCAGTGCGTTAGCTTTTTGTATTAGTTCTCCCCTTTCCCTGTTGAGTGTGTGACAAACCTTCTCCTTACTCAGATCCCTCTGGCTCTTTTAACACTGACAAGAAAGTCCCACGTTTTATCAGCAGAATACATTAGTGTATGTGAGTTAGCGTTCAAGAGATCCTGGTTGCTATTAAGGAGCAAATCAGAGCCATGGTTTACTATGTCATTCCTCGGACCGTGTAAGTGATAGGAGGCTTCTTCTGAAGTTCCTTCTACTTGCTGAAAGGAACGGTCAGACTTGACTTCTAAATTGTGGCTACCTGTGCTCTTGTGACAAAAACCTAAAATGTCTATAAATGACTAACTCTTCTGGTGTTACTCACCTTTGGGACGTATGTAAGTTAAGCAGTGAATGATTCTATTTGTACCCAATTCGTGAGAAAGGATACTGGATGATCCCAGGGGTGAGGCGGTGGGTTAGAGTGGCCCCTCCTCACCTGCTCCCTCCACCGCTCACCACCTCACCTGCCAACACACACACCTCTTGTGGGACCATCTCAGGAGCTGACTTCCCCATTGTTCACCTTCCCTAGGCCCTAACTTTTCAAACTAGCCCCTACCTCCAGGTTAAGGCAATTCGATTCTAGTTAATATGAAACCCAGGCATACCTCATTTTATTGCACTTTATTGCACTTTGCAGATATTGTGTTTTTCACCTATTGAAGGTTCGTGGCAACCCTGCATTGTCAGATAATGGTCAGCAGTTTTTAGAAATAAAGTATTTTTTAATTAAGGCATGTACTTTTTTTTAGACATAATGCTTGTACACTTAATAGACTGCAGTATAAACAATTTTCATATGTACTGGGAAACCAAAAATTCATATGACTCGCTTTATGGTGATATTTGCTTTATCTCAGTGCTCTGGAGCTGAACCCACAGTATGTCTGAGGTATGCCTGTATATTACCTGAGAAGAGTAAATTATTATTTTGGCACAAATTCTTTTGTCTTATTAATAAGTTGAAAGCACAGGATAATCAACTGAGGGGAGATAGATTTCAATAGGTAAGTTTTAATTATGAAAAAAAGATGGAAGAGTCTGAAATTTGGAGTACTTACTAAGAGATGTGAAGTGGGAAGGGTGCCAGAGGAGAGGACCCATAGCCCTCAAGAGCCTTGAAAAGAGAGGAGTAAATCAGATGCATACTGCCTTTCTAGAGGCGCCTAGAACAGTCTGAATTGTTTGTTTTATGCTAAAGCAATGAACATTTATACTAAGCAACTGGGCATGTAAATGGTCAATGAATCAATGGATGGATGGATAAATACACACACATACATACACTATCCTGAACTCATTCGCACTCTCTTCCTTTAAAAGAAAAGCAAACGAATTAATTTAACATAAGCCCCTAAATAAAATGACATTAGAAATGCTGGAATTGGGCTTCCCTGGTGGCGCAGTGGTTAAGAATCTGCCTGTCAATGCAGGGGACACGGGTTCGAGCCCTGGTCTGGGAAGATCCCACATGCCGCGGAGCAACTAAGCCCGTGAGCCACAACTACTGAGCCTGCGCGTCTGGAGCCTGTGCCCCGCAACAAGAGAGGCCACGATAGTGAGAGGCCTGCGCACCGCGATGAAGAGTGGCCCCCGCTCGCCGCAACTAGAGAAAGCCCTCGCACAGAAACGAAGACCCAACATGCCAAAAAAATAAATAAATTAATTTTAAAAAAAAAATGCTGGAATTGACATATATATGCTAATATGTATAAAACAGATAACTAATGAGAACCTGCTGTGTAGCACAGGGAACTCCACTTCGCCGTACAGTAGAAACTAACACAACATTGTAAAACAACTATACCCCAATGAAAAAAAAAATTTTTTAATTCAAAAAAGAGGGAGATGAAAAAACAACCAAAAAAAAGAAATGCTACTTTGTAAAATAATGCACAGTATTCTAAAACCAAATAAAATCTCCACTTTTTACATATTGGAGCAACAGTGGGTTGTTCAATGTTGCAAACTTTCTGAACATTAAACCTTCTTGAACTGCTAGCTGGCTTTTCAGTTAGCTTTTTCTCTAGTCCCCCACACCCATGGAGTTCAGGAATTGTCATCCTTGTGACCTAAACATTTGTCAGAATTGGCTCCTGAAGAAATAATGCAAATTGGTGGCCCTACCATGAAGATTTTCTAGTGTGTTCTAGCTAGTGAGTACGATCACCAAAAGGTGACGTTTAAGGCATTTCGAGGCCACTTTTTAAAAACATACTTGGCTGAATACTTCTTCGAGGAAGTTTGCGAGTTATTTTGCATGGCTCTGCCCCACCAAGCAAACACAGAATCAGAGAATGTTATTATCTGTGGGTGCTATTCACAGAGTCAGCAGACAAAGGCTGAGCCTAAGTGGGCACCCAGCACAGCTGCCCTTTCACCGAAGAAGTAACAGGTGATGACCTTTATTCACACGAGGGCTGATGTCTTTGAATCTGCAGCCCCCAGGGACACAGTGCCTCAGTGCCCACAACCAAGTCACTGGTCCCCAGGCCTCAGGAGCCCGAGGAACTTGTATTCATAGCCTCTCAGCACCCCTGATCCCCACGCCATTGTCTGCCCTGGCCTTAGCGGTCAGGATAACTAATTAGGAGCATTTGGATTTAACCAGCAGAAAAACAAAGCGTGACAGCTCGCCTGTGTTGCTCCATGGCTAGAGCCTGTGTCCCCTGCAGCCGTCACAGCCTGCAGAAACCCCTGAGCATAATCTGGGATGAGACAGGAATGAGGCCTCCATTAAAACATCACTAAATCTCCGTTAGCAACTTTCATCAGGGTCGGTGCAACCAGTGAATGAGTTAGGAAAGAGGACCATAAGTCATTTGGGGAACAAATCATTCCTTTTGAATAAGGGGGGTTTTAAACAGTGAATGTGGGTGTTTCAGGGTGAAGTGAAGGGACCGAAAGTTGCTCTTTGAAGGATTGGCAGGTTGGCAGCAGGGCAAGTGGAAAGTCTCCGTTGTCAGGAGAGCAGGTGGGAACAGTTCCTGCCTCACGGTGTTTCAGATCCCGGGGGGAGGGGAGAGGGAGAAGTGACAAGTACCAGGACTGGAGCCTGGGTCTTCTGACTCCTTTCCTGAGGCATTCAGTCCTCGGAGGCCTGCCGATCATGACTGCTGGCGTTTTGGTGATGGGGCCGATTAGCCGAGTGGGTTAATACAGATGATTAACAAGGTGGTAGCGCAGATTGTTCCTTGTGCCAGCTGGTTAGCCTTTGCGCAGAGAAAACTTTGCCTGCCTGCAGATCCAGGCCCCACACCCGACTACAGCCACACACTTGGCCCACAGACGCGGTGAAGGACTGGGGAAGGCGGACGGGGGCTGCGGCAGGAAACGTGGCTAGCCAAGGGCACAGTTCTTGCTCCTGTTGGGAAACCAGGTCAGAAAGATGACCTTGGGTGCTGAGTGTTGGATGGAGAGGCTTGTCGTCCAGGTGAGAACGAGCTCAGAGATAAGGATTCCAGAAGCCAACCGTGAGGCCCTCGAGTATAAACAGCCTGCTAGTAGATGAAGATGCAGCTACATCCCTGGATGGTGCTTGGTCAGCACTGAGATCACTTTCCTGGAGTCCACTTTCCTGGCCCCCACGTCTACTTTGACTTCCAACCATCTGGGTTTTGTTGTTGATTTGGAGTTTGTGTTATTGTTGTTTCCCACGTATTAAAAAGCATTGTAGGGCTTCCCTGGTGGCGCAGTGGTTGAGGGTCTGCCTGCCTATGCAGGGGACGTGGGTTCACGCCCTGGTCTGGGAAGATCCCATATGCCATGGAGCAACTGGGCCCATGAGCCACAACTACTGAGCCTGCACGTCTGGAGCCTGTGCCCCGCAACAAGAGAAGCCGCGACGGTGAAAGGCCCGCGCACCGCAATGAAGAGGGGCCCCGCCCGCTTGCCGCAACTAGAGAAAGCCCTCGCACAGAAACGAAGACCCAACACAGCCAAAAATAAATAAATAAATAAAATGCTGGCTTAACTCCTAGAGAGTTTCATTAAAAAAAAAAAAAAAAAAAAAAGCATTGTAATACTGACTAGGTGAGGGCCTGGTTGCAAAGACAGTTTACTTAAAGATAGAAAGTAAGGTTAGTGTCACTCTTACTAAAGGTGGAACTGCACTCTTCCCCCTGCCTGACCCCTCAGCCTACCACCTCACACATAAATATCTTTTGATCCAAACCCTTTCTTGCCCCCTCCCGATGACTCAAAACTAACCCATCATGTGATCAGAGAAACAAATGCCTACCATACCTTTGGTTGGTTAGTGGGGCATAGTTCTGTGTATTAGTTATCTAGTGCTGCGTAACAAATTACCCCTCAACTTAGTAACCTAAAACGAAAGTAGACATTTACTGTCTCCCGTGGTTTCTGTGGGTCAGGAATTCAGGAGCAGTTTAGTTGGGCAGTGTGGGTGCAGAATCTGTTAGGAGGCTGCAGTCCTGATGTTGGTTGGTCAGGACTGCATCATCTGAAGAAGCCTTGACTGGCTAGAGCATCTGCTTCCAAGGTGGGTTACTCCCCCAACTGGCAAGTTGGTGCTGATTGCTGGTGGGAGGCCTCTGCTCCTCCCCACATGGGCCTTTCCACGAGCTGCTTAATGAGTGTCCTCATGAGATGCTGGCTGGCTTGTGAGTGACCTGGGAGAATGAAAGCCACGTGACCTCTCCTTGGAAGTCAGCATCACTTCCACGTTCTGTTCATTTGAAATAATCACTAAGTCAGGCCCACGTTTCTGGGGCGAATTAGACTCCACCTTCTAAAAGGAGGCATGTCAAAGAATGTGTGAACATATTTTAAAACCAACATGTTTTGTAATAGCATCTTGTTTTTGTATACTATGTTACTACCTTTTTTATACCCACTTTATAGGCAAGAAAACTGAGATTTAGAAAAATTAGCCGGCATACCAAAGCTACACAGCTTCTGCTCAGTGACTGAACCAAGACTGAAGCCGAGGTTTTCTGACTCCTTATCCAGTGTTCTTTCTGCTGTACCCTGAGTGTATGTGTATAAAAAAAAGGCAGCCTCTTGGCTAATGTCATCTCGTACTTGCCATTTTTATGGCACAGAGATATAAAGGGGAAAAAAATATTTCCAAAAAGCTCAAGAAGAGAAATACATGAAGTCAGTTACAATTCTTGTAGTTATTTCCTATATACAGTGTCAGAAACATAAGGAAGCAAAAACTCCCTTATCATACATGATACAGTCACAGGGAATATCCTTGGGCCCCAGAAAGGTGTTTAGGTACTTTTCTCTCACATTTCTTTTATTGCCCTGGTCAAACTTCCCTCATGCCACCAACAGCCAGCATGAAAGGGGCCCCAGGAGTCCTTCTGATTCTTCCTTTCTATTTGGTTCAGTTCAGTAAATGCATGTTGACTGCCTTCTCTGTGCCAGGCACTGTGCAACATAGGAGGCAGAGGTGAGTAAGTCAGTCCCTTCCCTCACTGAGCTCACAGTCTAGGGAGGGAGGCACACAAGCATTTTTTTTTTTAAGTCAGGGGGAGTTGAACTCAGGGTACTCAGGAAACACATCCAACCCAGTGTGGAAGATTATATTTCACAAAGATATCCACAACAGCATCTCCCATCCCACATTCCCTTCTTACACTGAGACTTTGACATTCTTCCCATTGAGAAGTGGCATCTTTTTTTTTCTGAATTTGGGTGGGCCTGTGACCATGGAAGTGTTGCTATGTGACTTCTAAGGCTAGGTCATAAAAAGTGATACAGCTTCAACCTGCTACTCTTTGGGAACGCTCACTCTTGTAAACCAGCCACCATGTTGTAAGGAAGCCCATACTAGCCCTTGCAGAGACCCCACAGAGAGAGGCCACGTGTAGTCATTCCAGCTGACAGGCATCATCAACCACCAGACATGTGAGTAAAGATACCGCCAAATGACTCCCCACCTGGCCTTCAAGTCTTTCCAGCAGAGGCTACGATGGGACTACAGATACCGTGCAGGGGAGACGAGCCGTCTCTTCTGTGTCCTGTCTGAAATCCTGACCTACAGAATCTGAACATATTGACTGTTTTACACCACTAGGTTTGGGGGTAATTTATTCTACAGCAATAGTAACTGGAACGCCCAGTAACTTGGCTGTCAGGGAGGCTTCCTAGTGGCTGTGATTCTAGATTAAGATGTGAGGCTCTATAGGCATGAGCTAGGCAGAGGGCAATGGGATGAGGACTTCCAGGCCTTGGTAGCTTCAGACCCCTCAGTGACCTAACCCATGGTGTTTCTGGAATGGAGGCAAGCAGGAGAAAACTCTCATTGCTGACTTGGACATTTCTGAAGAGTAATTTTCATTACTGATTTTGACAATTCTGTCTGTCTGCATGCTTCAAGATTTTGACAGCTTGTCTCAAAACATTCATGGTATAAGTATGATGGTATCACATCACTTTCCTCAGAAATGAAGGAGTCTGTGATGTGCCTAAAGCAGCAAAGGGTGTAAGTTTACAGTCTTTCCATCCCACCTGCACATCTGAAGCATGAGCCCAGTTCTCTATCAAGAGAACTGGCTAGGTGTTCTCTCTATTCATTTATTCATTCAGCAAATATTTATTAAGCACATACTACATGCCCGGAGCCATGCCGGCCCTGAATTTGAGAGGGCTCATTTTCTCAGAAAAGGACTAGTGTTTCTTGGTGGTTATGGTCAAACCCCTGTATTCTGCCTGGGTGCCAAGAATTAGTAGAGGCTACCTATAATTCTGCTTCAACCTAGTGACATCCGGTGGGAATTTACCCCTTGATGTCTCATGCCAGCCATTCTCACATTTGTGGTTGGTCTACAAGGGGCCAGAGGGATTATAAGAAGGCTCTGTCTAGTCCGGTGTCGAGGGCTGAGGAGGTTTCTAGCACTTTCAAAATTCATTCGCTTGGCCATCATTAAAAAATCTACAGATAACAAATGCTGGAGGGAGTGTGGAGAAAAGAGAAGCCTCCTACACTGTTGGTGGGAATGTAAATTGGTGCAGCTACTATGGAAAACAGTATGGAGGTTCCTCAGGAAACTAAAAATAGAATCCCCATATGATCCAGCAGTCCCACCCCTGAGCACATATCCAGACAAAACTAAAATCTGAAAAGATACATACACCCCTATGTTCATAGCAGCACTATTTACAGTAGTCAAGACATGTGGAACCTAAAATAGGACACAAGTGAACATAGCTACAAAACAGAAACAGACTCACAGACATAGAGAACAGGCTTGTGGTTGCCAAGGGGGAGGGGGGAGGGGTGGGAAGGAGCAGGCGTTTGGGATTAGCAGACACAAGCTGTTACGCATAGAATGGGTAAACAACAAGGTCCTAGTGTAGAGCACAGGGAACTATATTCAATATCCTGTGATAAACCATAATGGAAACAAATATGAAAAAGAATATATATATATATATGTATAACTGAGTCACTTTGCTGTACAGCAGAAATTAACACAACATTGTAAATCAACTATACTTCAATAAAATTAAAAAAAGAGAGAGACAAAGTTCATTCGCCTGATACTCTAGAGACGGAGCCGGGAAGCATGGCAGCCTCGCAGGACTGCATTAGCACGTGTGTCTTAGGGAGAACCGTTGGCTGCATGTGTTAGTGGCCTGCAGTTCCATCTACATTTGGAACTTGCTGCTTTTCAATAATATCACCCCCATCTTTCTGAGGAAAGATTGTAAGGTTGACGGGGGCAGCTCTTCACATTGTTCTTTGTTTTTTATTTTAATTTCTGGCTAAATTCTAGTAAACCATCAACATACTTGCTTCTGGAATTTTAAACAAGATTCAATCTCATTTGTGACAGCAGGAAAGATCTTTATAGCACAACAAATAAAGAAAAGGTGTAGGGTGCCTCGGTCATTCAAAAAGCTATTGAAGCATTAAGAAGCCTGGACTTCTGTAGCTGGGGAGCTGGTTTCTGTCAGTCAGAAACTCACTGTCTTCCAGAGAGCTAGTCACTCACTTATTCATCCGTAAGAAGAAAGTGATAAATGTCTGTTATGTACCAGACACTTACCATGCCAAGTGCAGGGACAGGAGAGAAAAGGCACAGCACCTGCCCTCTGGGAACACCAGCTCTCCCAGTTCTGTCCTGGTACACCAGCCTAACCAAGCCAGTTCACATTTTAGAGGAGGGAAATATGGCTTCAGAACAGGGTTTTGTTGACTCCGATTCCTGCAGAGGCCAGCAAAGTGGCACCCGCGCCCGAAGCAGGCCTGAGGTGAGACTTCAGGCCATGATGAGAAGCCGGAGAGAGCATCTCCCTCTGAAGGGGACAGCTGGTACTCAGAGCCCCAGAGCTGTCATTCCTTCCCGTTTTCCAAGAGAAGCCGGAAATTCGTATTTTTATGTGAAATTTCTCAATATTTAAACACTCTGCAGGCCAAACAAAACACAGCTACTGGTTTTGACCTCTGCTTTATAAAAGAGAATGCCTGCTTTTGTTCCGTCAAACTAATGAATGCTCAATTACGGGAAGGAATTCGGAGGTTAGTGTTAGATTGTGCTCCTCAAAAGGCTGCAGACCCCATTCCGAACCCTTGAGATGCTAACCGACAGACTTGCAGAGGCTGACAGCTGGACTCTGAAAGCGGACACACACAAGGAAACAGGCAAGCATTCCAGGTCACTTTGCAAGGTCAGGGCAGTAATGCAAACATTCGGAAGGCTGAAGACAAAGGTCAGGTGGCAGCAAGGAAGCCCTACATTTCCTCGAGCTATTGGTTAATAAATCATATTCAAAAGGTATCACCAGATTCTCCCTCCCTGTCACTGCTTTGTGAGGTGGAAAATTAAATAGAAATCAAAACTAAGATGGCTGTCAGGAGCTTTTAGGAGACCAGCAGGCCAGTGTGAGGCCAACATGGGATGAAGTTTCTGCCCGGAGCAAAGGTTTCCAAAGGGGTGATGATACCCGACCTTGGGCATTGGCAGAGGGGCTGAACGGTGCAGTGGTTATGCACTGGAGCCTTGGAGACTGGCTGCCCACATTCAGATGCTCACCCCAGACTCACTAGGTGACCTTGGGCAAGTCACTTCACTTGGTGCCTCGAGAAGCACTTCATTTCTGAAGTGGGGACAATAATAGTACCCGCCCCAAAATGTGTTTATGAGGCTTAGAGGAGTTAACATGTATGACACTTAGAACTCTGCTTAACACATAAGGCTTAGGAGATAGGAGCTGTATAGTGTTGCTAGGAGATGTGGACTTTTATAAATGGCTCCCTGTAGCTTTCTTTAGTGGCACCAAGACTCTGCATCTGTGGACACTAGACTACAGTTGTCACCACAGAAGTAATGCTGGCTACACCCCAGTTCTGCCTCTCAGATTCTGCAAGCGTGTCTAGACCCCAGGATCCTGCTGCAGCAACAGTTGCACAGTCACCATATGGAGCAGCACCTTGATAGGCAAAGCTTCCTCCTGCCTCCAGGGTGGTCCTAGACCAGATGTCCCCAGTGACCCCACAGGGGAATTGCACCTGGAGAGCCCCCTACCCCACACCTTCTCCCCAGGCAACAAGATCTCCCTAGGGCTCTGCTAGAGCAAGTCAGGTATTACCCTCCCAGCCTCGCCACCTTTGTTAGTCTTGCTGAGAGACCTTCAGAGCTTGAACCAGAAGGTGGGTTTTGGCTTCCAAATAAAGGTAGGCACATTCAGCACCTGTCTCTGAAGAATGCATGCCCTTTTGGTGGGTTGCGCACAGATGTCTTTTCAGTTTTAACAAAAAGCATTCTGTAAGTTTTAAAGAACCATAGAATACCTATTTTGTGTGCTAAAAAAAATAGAGTACACGCTATTTCTGCAACTATAGAAGGGAGGAGCTTACCAGACTGAAATGTTGGCAGAAACAAAGAGAACCCATGTTCCTTCCCACCTGCAATTATAGTTTTACTAGCTTGTAAAGCACACACAGATTTGCAGTACATTCTTCCCTTGCAGTTGGGGAGAGGCCCTGCTGCGAGTGTAATTGGCTTTCTAGCTTCCTTTAACGTTGAGGTGGAAGGGAGCTGGACTGAAGGGCCTTTACTCTTAGAATTAACTGATGTTGAATTGTGTTAAAATCCCACGCGTCTCCCTGAATCCGTGTGTTCCATTAAGTCTTAGTCAGGAGTGGAAACACAGCTTACCTCTGAAAATATCCCCATCCCTATCACTTCTCATAGCTTATAAAAGCCAAGTTTCTTTTTAAAAAAAAAAAAACAACGCATTTTTAACTTAACCCTTATAGGGATTACTCTCAACCCTGTTAACCCGTGTGGTTAAAGCTATATGGCATCTTTAAATGACAATTTCATACATTATATCCAACTTTGGACCACTTTCTTCTCTGGCTTTGGCTCCTCTGTTCCTAAGAGGAGAATCACAGGTGCATTTGGATAAAAACTGCCTTTATCGCCTCACTTCTTGGGTCCTGAGTTTCCTCATTTGTGATGTGAAAAGGTTGAATTAAGCAATTTTTAAAGCCCTTTCCAGCTCTAGGACTCTGGTTCCATGATTATAGAATCCTTGAGAAGCGATTAAGTTGTGGAAGCCACTCTACCTGTATCTACCTTCTGGGGTTTCCCAGCCAGTTTGCAGAAAGCAGCCAAGCTCTGGGCTCAGCCAGGAACCTGGGAGGAGAGCCAGATCTTAGCCCCTTCAGTTCTACGTGACAAATGCAAGATTTCCATTTGCCAGAGGTCAACTGGTATTTCAACTTGTCATTAAACAGAAGTTTGAAACGTTTTCACAAATACAACCTAAAAGAGAGCTTACAAAAACAAGTCAAATATTACTGATTTCATATATTCCTTAAACACAAATTGTCTTCCTAATACCTTACAATCCAGTGGCAGTTCGAAACAATGCCCAGCACACAAAAGTTGGCCAATGAAAACACGCGGAAGAGAATATGCCATTTAGTGGGTTTGTTACTAAGATGGGCAGCGTCACTCAGGTTATCTGGTGAACGGTGGGTTGGTGTTCTCGGGGCTAACAGCAGAGATCCCACTGCAGCTCAGACAATAAAAGGATAGAGCAGGGCTTCCCTGGTGGTGCAGTGGTTAAGACTCCATGCTCCCAATGCAGGGGGCCCGGGTTCAATCCCTGGTCAGGGAACTAGATCCCTCGTGCATGCCACAACTAAGAGTTCACATACTGCAACTGAGGAGCTGGTGAGCCGCAACTAAGGAGCCCACCTGCCACAACTAAGACCCAGCGCAACCAAATAAATAAATATTAAAAAAAAAAAAAAAAGTTGGGGCATTAATAAGGGAAGGTGTAGACCTGATGAGAAAAGGAAATCCAGGGAAGGATACTGTGAATGGATTCTTGGCTGGAGGAGAGGTCAAGGGTGCAGAGAAAGTCTAGGCAATGGCGGGTAATAAAACTGCTGATTGGAGTTTCACCTTTTTCTCCTTTCTCTGCCTACTGCCTGCTGGGGGTAGGGACTCATCATCCTACAGGCAGGTAGAAGGGGCTAGAAAGGGCCAGGATTCTCAGCCTGCGGGCTTCACCCCCAGAGTGGTTAAGGCACAGTCTCACTGAAGACCAGGGGCCTGCTCACTCCACTCTCATGTCATAGCACTTAGTCAAGGAGAAAGAGAAAAGAACATTCAGGAGACCTACTACCCAAGGTAACAATAGCAGTCTTTCCCTTACCAAGTCACATCCTATCTCTGGCACTTAAAATCTTTGTCTGTAAGATGAGAAGGTTGTACTAATAATTAGATTAACAATGGCTACTTTTTATTATATGCTCAAGAAATGTTAGTTACTTGTATTACTGAGTGCTTACTTTAGGCCAGATCTTGTTTGAAATCTACATGGATTATCTCATTTAATCCTCACAACAGCCCTCTAAGACGGGACCATTATCATCCACCTTTTGCCAGTGGGATGAACTTGCCCAAAGTCATCTAGCTAAAGTGGAGGAGCCAGGGCCCAGGCTGTCCTGTTCTAGCACATACTCTTTTGCTTTTTCAATTTTGTATGAAATTTTTCAGATTTATCAAAACATGAATAACAACTACTACAGCTGCCTGATTACCTCTGTAGCTGTAGGTATTATTCCCTTCGCCAGTGGGCACGAGCTGCTACACTGTACCGTCTGCTTCCAGCACTGACGTTCTCTATTTCTAGAGGCAAAGTGGTAGCAAGATCCACCTGGCAGCAAGGCCCAGCCCCACCATTGCTGAAGCCCCACCAAGTCTTTTCACTGGGTGGAGGGAGGGAATACTATGGCAAAGAGGGGACCAGAACAAGGTGCCCATGCACCCATCGCTAGCCAGAGGGCCAACACGTGGCACGAATCCCAGAGCCCAGGACACTTGGTGTAGCCAGTGTGATCACAGTAGTCAGGCCCAGCCCCCCACCCAGTTCCCCTACACAGGCCATAGCCCCTAAAATTTTTACAGATCCGTTTCGACCACTGGCATGGTGGTCAGAATATTTCCATTCTATCCAACCCATTGACCTGTAGTTGTCAAAAACAGCAAATTTCTAGAACAAAGAACTGGATAACCCACAGAATATATTAACTTATAGTCCAAAAAGGAATACAGGCTAAATACATATGGATTTGTGACACTAAGAATTCGCTTTTTGTGTTTCAAAAGTTTGGAGTTAACACATTCTACATTCATAGCTATGGCTGACCTGTGTCCACGTGTGTTTTTGTATTTACAGCTAGTCTGATTCCAAAAAGGACTTTTGTGGTAGAGCTTCTCTCTCTCCTTTTGTGTGTGTGTGTGTTTTCATAACTGTGACTAATTTTAATTCCCATCCCTTTCCATTGGTCTGAATCATTGGCATACACACTTATCAAAGATGATTCTTTGCTGCTCGGGATCCTGCATGCTTGGAGTTCTGCTAGCATCCCTCCCACAGAATGTGGTTAGGAAACCCAACTCTTCTAGAATTGCCTTTAGCCTAAAGGTTCCCCCCAGCTACTGGAAAGACAGAGAGCAAAAATCTCTGATGCAGCTGACATTTTAGGTGTGTATATAATTTACCAAATTGTTGGCCACTCAGCTCTTAGTCAGTGGTCACAAAAGGAATTAGCAACCCTCCCCTGCTATCCCAAAACCCCAAGAAGGAAGGGTGTTACTTGGCTTTGGCACAGGCCTGCTGGCACAGTGTCAGACAGCAGCACAATGGTACATTTTGGCCGCAGAAGACTTTGGGGTGGCAGAAAGGGCCAAAATAGTTGTGGCATAAGTTGGCCAAGATATTAAGCAGATCTGAGTTTAATTTAATGTAGAGATAACAACTCTTTTTTTGTTTTCCAGCTGACTGCTGCTTTCTCTGTCTCCATGGGGCCAAAGATTTCAGCCAGGAGTTAGTTCATAAGGGCATTAAAGTCCTTTCAAAGTGAGACATGTAATGGTCTTTACACAGGCTTTCACATTTGGCTGGGCAAGATGGAGTAAGGATAAAAAGGCACATGAGGATCTGGGGGAAGCTGAAAATGGATCTTGAGGCTTGAATTCCTCCTATGCGTTTGCTTAAGCCACATTGCCTGAGCTTAGAATAGAGAGGCAGGCAGTCTGTCTCCTTGGGATAAGGAAGGATTTGGAACTCAGCGACTGTGAGGTCTTGGCCCCTACTGTGTTTTCTGGTTTGTTTTGTTAGCAGGAGCAAGTTATTCTAGTTTCTTGTTTCTGGGGTTTTCTTCTGCACACTTATAAGCTGAGTCTCCACCCCGCTGATGGCAATGGGGTGGATGGAATGGGATAATGAAAGGGGTGGAGAGAGAAGTTGATTCAGCTGCTTAGGATGAGGGAGGCAAAGAAACTTCAGACCTCGGAGCTAGCTTCTGAGTCCATCGAGGGTGGGGAGGGAAGGGGCACCACAAGGACTGAAGTCCTCCCAATATGGGAGAGAAGCTGGTCTTTGAGACACTACTGTGGCCAGCACACCAGCTCATTGTCTGAATGGTGATTTTATTACCCATGAAATGGGTAAGCTGCAGTATTCATAGTGTTTAGAAAAGTAATCCATGAAGTATAACTAATCAAAAGTGATGAGATATACCTAAAAATGTTAGAATGGTAAATTTTATGCTACATATATTTACCACAATAATAATAATAATGAAAGAATACTCTTAAATGATCATAAGCTTCTCAGGAAAGTACTCCTTGACTATATTTTACAACCTTTCATGTATTTGTTAACTGCTAGGTACTGTGATGCAGTGAATTAAAATTCACGTAAGATGAGATACACGTGCTCGTGGGCAGTGTGCTGAAAGAGTCCTCTGAACTGGGAGGAGAGATGCATTTAGGAGGAAGGACCAACCCATCACATCCAGGATCCAGAGGGGCTGGCCCAGTGGGGTGTCCTCAATTCCCAGGCTGGGGAGCAGAAAAGGTGGTTTGATGATTCTTGCCAAGACTGTTTTGCATTCCCAAAATAAAATGTCACCTGAGTTGCTTGGTTCTTAGGCCTGTTCATAAGAGCTTTTTAAAACAATCCATAAGTGAAAGAGTCAACCTTGAATGCAAGTCTTTTTTTTTTTTTTTTTTTTAAGAAATTTTTTTTTTAAGGCATTGTTTACTTTGTTTATTTATTTATTTTTGGCTGTGTTGGGTCTTCGTTTCTCTGCGAGGGCTTTCTCTAGTTGTGGCAAGCGGGGGCCACTCTTCATCGCGGTGCGCGGGCCTCTCACCATCGCGGCCCCTCCCGTTGCGGGGCACAGGCTCCAGACGCGCAGGCTCAGTAGTTGTGGTGCACGGGCCCAGTTGCTCCGTGGCATGTGGGATCTTCCCAGACCAGGGCTCGAACCCGTGTCCCCTGCATTGGCAGGCAGATTCTCAACCACTGCGCCACCAGGGAAGCCCGCAAGTCTTTATCTTATCCATCCTGCTACTAAGAACAGTGCCTGGGCAAGAGGAGGTGCCCAATAAACATGGGTGAATGAATGAATCAGTTATTAGAAGAGGAAGACAGGAATGAGAATGAACTCGAAAGGGGCTGTGCATTACTACAAGCTCTGTTGTTGCATAGTGAGCATTTGTGAACTGAAGTCCTCACTGACATTTATCTTTTGCTTTTCTCTTTAGTACTATTTGGTCCTGAGTTCAAACACCTGACTTCCCAGTAAACCTTTAAATATTCATGGTCTGCTGTGTGGCTCCAGCATGCCCTCTGAAAGGCAGTTTAGCACAGTAGTTGAGGGTATAGAGTCTGGAGCCAGACAGCCTGGGTTTGCATCTTAGCTGCACTCCTTCCAGCTGTGTGACCTTGAGCAAGTCACTTAAACTGTTATGCCTCAGTTTCCTTACCTGTAAAATGGGGATGATTAAAGTACCTGCCTCACAAGATGGTGAAGTTAAGCAAGTTACAAATACATAAAGTACTTGGAAGAATGCCTGGCATATAGTGAATGCTCCGTGAATGCTGCTTTTGAAAGTCCCTCACCGTATTATTGACAAGATTCAGCTGATTTACAACACTAATGAGGCTTTAGCAGGCACCCTATGACCACAGGTGCTTCCTTTCTCTGTGCCTTTTATTCTGACTAGCAGTTCTAGCTATCCATGAATAGGAAGAACACCTTAACTGACATTAGAAACTCTGAAATGCTACAAAGGGGATTCCCTCCCTGGACAATTTGACATTTATTTCACATCCTAATTCTACCTCTACTACCAATCTTTTATAGTTTAGACGGCTTCAATTTCTCCATCTCTGACATGGATAATAATTTACCTTACAAGACTCATAAGGAAACTAATAAAATATATATTGAAATTTTATCAAAGTACCTTAGCAAATTATTAAGTGTAATGAAGATGTTTTCAAATGGCCCAGCACTAATACTGGCATTTTAAAAAATACATTGAAAACAGTAGTTGACTTGTTAATAACCATACTCTTTAAAAGCAATATTATAAAGCTAAGTAGTGATACCCCAATAGAAGAAGCAAAAAAAGACAATATGTAGCTATCTTGATATAGAGCAGAAATTCAAAATCAGAGTTTGGTAGGGTGATATTGCTAGGGACATTGCACTTAATGATGGCCTTTGCTACTATCAGGTCTTATAGCATATTCTTTAGTAGTAAATTACTATATATGTAAGTGTGCACAAATATATATGCAAATACATAGTATACACAGTCATGTATTTAAGGAAATGGTCTCTTCTCCATAATCTGAAGATTCCTGGTAACTCCATTTTAATTTAATAACATACATTCTCACCTGATCTCAACTACCTGCTTCCTAGGATGCCCTATAATTTATACTGTTGACATTACCTTGTGACAGGAATTAATGAGCACTACAGCCAGCTTGGGATTCTTAAAAAATGAATGAAAAATAAAGAGGAAAAAGCAATAACCGTGAATGGGGAGGGGCTGGAGGTGGCAGGAGGAGAAGAGGGGGGCAGCTTGGCCCAGGAGTGGCATTGGAAGTGGGAAAGGAGAGGGAGCTGGCTGCCTCGGGACGTGTTATTTTTCCTGTGGCTTCTTGCTCCTCTCCACCCCCACCTCTTCCAGTCTGAGCTTCGAGTACAGTTGAATTTTCACCGCAGAACTTGGCTGGGTCTCCTCAGGGACTTTCTCTTTCCCATCTTTCCATAAATTATAGGTTTGCACATGAGAGCAGAACAGATGATTCCCATTATCTTTTGGGTTGGGTTAGGATTTTTTTTTTTTAAACCTCCTGCCCACTCTTAAATGTGTATCCTAGTTCAGGGAGGTGGAATTTTTATTAACAGTGGCCCATCCACCAACGAATTGCTCCCCTCTTCCTTAATAGGATGGTTTTAATCTGGTTTCCTTGACCAGTGTGACTGTGATCATTTTCCTTGGCCTTTAAATACTCTCAGGAAGTCATTGCTCCAGGAGAACAGGGCCTGTCGGAGTTGTTCACCCATAACCCCAGCACCTGGAACCGTGCCCAGCATCCTGCAGACTCCCCATGAATGTATATGTATTTTGGTGGTAGTGTGACATTTCTAGGGCACTATTATACTTTCATAAATGACCCATCAGATCATTGTAAAGGAATCAGACAGATCCAAAAGAGTTAATTTACCCCAGAGCATAGAGGTCATTTATAGGTAGGGTGTAAGGCTCACTAAAAGCTAGAGCCACTGTAAGTAGTTAAAGTTTATTGAGCTCCAACCCTGGGCACTCTTTTTGATTAGATACCCAGACCAGATGCAAACTCAGTAAAGAAAGGGGAAGGGAGAGGGAGGGGATATGGGGATATATGTATACATATAGCTGATTCACTTTGTTGTACAGCAGAAACTAACACAGCATTGTAAAGCAATTATACTCCAGTAAAGATATTTTTAAAAAGAAATAAAAAGAAAGGGGAAGGGAGTTTACTGCCTTGCATCTGAGCTCATTCTGCTCTTTTTTGGTACAGTACTCAAGCTAAGCCTTCTAAAAGAAGTAAGTCCTAGGGAAAAGGTGCAAAGGAAAAAGAAAAGATGTGACCTAATTCCACTTCCAGGATTTGGAACATTCTATTACTTATAGACATAAGAGTAGAGTGAAGGAATTTTCCAAAAAAATGTCCTTGACTCTATGGGAGGAGAAAGAGAAGTAGGAAAGGACAGATAACATTTTTAAAGAAAGAATAATGTTTCATGCTGAATTCACTAGTAAAGTTGGGAGACCTGCCTGAAAGAGCAAGGAAAATGAGCATGCATGATAACTTGGTCTCATCAGAAGAGAAGCCTAGCAATGAAGAGGGCTGTAGAGAAAAGGGAGGCAAGTTATAAATGGGGGATCATGATAGCAAAAAAGAAAAAGCTGAAATGTTCAACCTGAGACACTAGAGGAAGAAACAGCCAAAGTTGAGTGGAGAGGAAGAGGAGGAAAAAGAGATGTTACCAAGAAGCATGTTGTAACGATGGAAGAAACTGCCCTACAGTGAGTGAATGGACAGAGACTGGAGAAGATATTTTTAAAATCCAGATCCTTTGAATGAGGCCGCCATCAGTAGACCCATTAGAGGGTCTAGAGATTACTATAAATTTTCAATTTGACCTTATCTTGTAGTTTAATAAACTAAATATGTACTTGTCCACTATCTCTTGCCCTAACCTTGACCAAGATCTACTAAATTAATACCCTCTCTTTCTACTTGACTGCCCTGGCAGCCCTGTTGTTCTCACTGTACTAAATATAGTTCCAGGGACAAAAGGGATGAGACACATGAAAGGCAACAGCTTAAGATATGTTAATATATGTCTTTCTTGTTCAAGACCAACTAATCCATCTCAGGAGCCCCCTAGAACTACTGCTTTTTGATGTTAGCTTATTTATTTAATGATTTGGTGATGAGTAAGTCCTCCTATACTGTATGTCATAATACAAATTAAATCATAACATGTGAGGGTTAAATCTCCCCACTCTGAGGGTTCAATCCTATGTTAATTCTATTGTTTACTCTAACAAGAGGAGACATTAACTTCATAATTAAAAGCCTAATATATTTTGGATGGCCTTGTTTACCTAAGTAGTGACTTGCAGTTAAGATCCTGAAAGCCTTTCTCTATGGTGTAATCTTTTTGGTGTCAAACACATTGTGTACTATGCCTTAAAGACAAAGATATATCATTCAGACTTGCTCTTGACCTAGAAAATGGGTCATGGAAGGAAACTTAAACCAAATGAACATTAAGTTGCCTTAGATGCACGAGTACCAAGTTATTTATTTTAATTCAAATTAGCAAAGGAATTGTCATTCTTATTCTCTAGCTACATGTTCTCTCCAGAAATACGTTACTGTATCACTATATGCCTGATGTAGTCTAACAGATGCCTAGACCTTTGGTGTTTCTCAGAGTGTGGGATAGTAAGGATAACTATTGATATTAACATTTTTAAGCTCTTAATATCTGTTGCTTACCATTCTAAGAGCTTTACCTGTATCTACTCATTTGATTCTCACAATGAAGTAGGTATTATTATTATCCCCCTTTCATAGATAAAAACCTTAAGCAGAGAAGTAAATGACTTGCTCAGGGTCACCAGCTGGTATGTGGGAGAGTCTCAGAATTTGAACCGAGTTAGCCATTGCTCTTAATTACTATGTGAGGATACCTCTGATTCCATGGAATGTCTACCAAAATGATATTAGTTGATATAAGAGATGCTTTTAGGCAGTACATGGTCATAGCATTAAATGACATTTAATTACATAATAAGAAAGTTATTCTCTTCAGTTCACTTCCTGTCCTTGAGGTTATATCAAGCAAAGTTTCATTCTGGTGCTGGTGTGACTTGAACCCCTAACACCTGCATATCTCCCTTTTCAACAGTTAGCTGTAGGCTCAGGGCCTTCCAGCAGTTGGGTTATCTTGATTTCATGGCAAGGGATACTGGCTTTCCATTTATGGTGTTCATATATGACTTTCATTTTTAAATAAATTTATTTAAGCAAACAAATGACTCAACTGAAATTAATTAACACAAGTGGAATGCAGCTATGAAAATGTTTGTGAAGGTGTTTTCAAATGATTGAAGTTTGGGAAACACTTCCCCAATTGTTCTATTTTGAAATTCACTTTAAAGCAATAGTTTTAGCAAATAGTGAGATCCTTGTTCTCTTATCACAGAAAAATTCCAATTTCCCTCTGTGGGTTGAGGACTCATCTGGGATGGAGTTTTCACCAGGTCATGCAGAAAGGAGAAAAATATAATGTGGTGAATTTTTAATAATACCACACATATTCAGTTGAAAATATTTTTCTGAAATCATACTGTTTCTACTTTTTTGGTGTTAAGATCCCCTTCCTTTCTTGTGAAATGCTGGTGATAGTAGCTGAAAGGTTTTGTTTTGTTCTTAATGTCCTTACTAGGTAAAATTAAAAACTGGACACTTTTTAAAAATTGTACCGATCCAGAAAACATGTAATCTGGGTGCCATTGCTCAGTCACTCTATTCATGGTATGATGATTCCTCTCAGTTGCCCAGCAGCCCTGAGTACTTCAGGAAGGGTGATATGGAATCATGCCAATCCTTTCTAAAGTGCATTCAAGCATTTTCTTCAGGGAAATTATTAAATAACTCCTGTTTATGGAATTCTCTTATGTCTGTTCTCTAGGTTTATAGTTTTCCTATTAGGACTGCAATGCTAATTATTAATAAAATAGTTTTTGAAAGATGTAGTATCTGAAATAACTATTGTGAGCAACCAATCCATTGGAATACTTATACTTGCTAAGATATGTTTATTTCATTTTCACTTCCAAAATGGAAAGTTCAGAGCATAGTTGAGAAATACTTAAGTAGTTATTGTTTTTTTCTTGTTTTGTTTTTCTTTAATGTAGCTGCTGTTGTTTCTGGGACTCAGGAGAAAGGGAAGCTAAAAAAATTGGACAGATTTAAGAAGGTTTTAAAAGGTTGTTATTTTTCTGTCTCTGTTTCTTCATTGTTTTGACCAACACATTAGTATTTTACATGAGATTTCAGAGTTGGTCTAGAGAGAGGCCATTTGGAGATACAGAAAGATCTGTAAAAGAGAAAGCAGGAGACCCAAAATGCCCAAAGTCAAGAAGACTAGAGTTAGAAGGGTTAACTATAGGGTGAAAGCACAAACAAGAAACAAAGTTCAAGGACTCCAGCGGGATTTAAGGTGGTTTTTCAGAATATGTACGAGTTAGCCAGGGAAGATCTGGCAAATTCAAGACTAGCATTGGCCAGCAAACCCAAAGCAACAGGATCACTGCCATTGTCACCGCTCTAAGGAAAAGAATATAAACTAGGCTCAGACCAAGACGTTCCCAAGCACCTGGCTCACTCTCGGTGGATATTACTGGCTTGCATGGAGCTTTTATTTTACTAACTCTAAGATGTCTGAGTAGCCTTCTCCCTTACATGGCTTTCCCTTGTGCCTTAAATGATCTTTATAGGGAGACATGTAGGTTCTCATCCTCATCTACCCTTTGGCCTCAGTTTTAGCAGCAGATGGCAATAGCTTGTTTCTAGTTGACTCTAAGCCCCATGTCCATATGCAGTCTTTTATGATCTAGTGCAAGGGGAGCTGGAATAGACCTATCACACTAATGTCATCTTTGTTCTCTTGGGAGTAGCCGTGACCCAGAGTACCTGCAGGAGACAGGGCCAGACTGAAATATGTGGATACCCAGGCAGCTAATAATTTGGCATCCTACTCACTGATACTCTTTAAACCTATTTTCAATATGTACTTAAATAGTATTTAATATGTTTAGTAGATAGGGGAAGAGAAACTGATTTTCTACTAATAAAAATACATATAGGGCTTCCCTGGTGGCGCAGTGGTTAAGAATCTGCCTGCCAATGCAGGGGACATGGGTTCAAGCCCTGGTTCGGGAAAATCTCACATGCCGTGGGGCAACTAAGCCCGTGCGCCACAACTAAGCCCGTGCACCACAACTACTGAGCCTGCGCTCTAGAGCCTGCGAGTCACAACTACTGAGCCTGTGTACTACAGCTACTGAAGCCCACGCGCCTAGAGCCCGTGCTCCGCAACAAGAGAAGCTACTGCAATGAGAAGCCCGCGCACCGCAATGAAGAGGAGCCCCCACTCGCCACAACTAGAGAAAGCCCGCGCACAGCAACGAAGACCAACGCAGCCAAAAAATAAATAAAATAAATTTTAAAAAAAAATACATACATACCTCTTTATGTTGAAAATGAGGAATTTATTACATGCTCTGACAGTAACATTATCTTTTTAGCTTATTGAATGGAATTTCTAGTAAATGTTTCCATAACTCTGAACTGGATAGTGTTAACCACTCAGACTCTCCAAGAGTATAAGCACCATACTTGAATATAGTTACAAAGTCTTGTTAAAAAATATAAAAGTTTTTTTTTTTAAATGACTTTCATGTCAGCAAAATGTTTTTAGCTTTTCTATATACCAGATCTTGTCATCTGAGACTAGAGATGGTTTTACATCTTCCTTTTCAATCTGGAGTTTTAAATTTCTTTTTCTTGCCTAATTACCCCGGCTAGAACCTCTAGTACAGTGTTGAATAGATGTGAGTCTGTTCGTGATCTTAGAGGAGAAAGCATTTAGTTCTTCACCATTCAGGATGAACTGACTTTTTCATAGACAGGTAATTTCCTCAACCTGATACAGGCTTCTGTTCCTAGTTTGTTGAGTGTTTTATCATGAAGAGGTGTTTGATTTTGTCAAATGCTTTTTATGCATCTATTGAGATCATTATGTGGTTTTTGTCCTTTATTAATGTGGTAATTCAATGTAATCAAACTATTACATTGTTTGATTTTCAGATGTTAAACTAACCTTGCATTCCTGGGACAAATCCCAATTGATCACAGTATATAATTCTTTCTATATGTTGCTGGATTCAATTTGCTAGTATTTTATTGAGGATATTTGCATCTTTTTCCAACTTTTCTATAGTTCTTATTTTCTCTAGGTTTTTTGTTTGCAATTTTTATGTAATCAGTTGAGTTTAGTCTTTATTTAACAAAAATTAATCTCTTGCACCCATGTTAGTTGATTGCTACTTCAGATGACTGTCAGCTGCTTCATTGCAGAACTATTTCCCTGGCTTGTAGTTACTCTGTACACCTTACACATGGTTACTACCAAAATGCTCAGTACTCTATATAAGGAAGTTGTTTTAAAATTTCATTGCTATCTTCTTATCCTCAAGTGGGACTAGTTCACAATTACCAGTAATTTAAGGAGTGGCTATGGAAACCCAGCCTCACTGGCACCTTATTTCCAATTTATTTGGTGAGAATGTAGTATAGTTTACCAGTTCACGCCCCAGGACTGGCTGGGCCACACCTTAATCTAGCTCCAGGGGCTTAGAAGAACCTCATCATCGGATTCTGGCGTTAGGGTTCATAGTCCCTGATGGTCAGACTAGATCTAAGGCCACAGAAGAGAGCTCTCTGGGATTCTTTCCATTTTGTGTTGTGCCAGCCATTGTTTTGGAAAGCATAATCACAAAACAATACTCACATCTTATCTTCCCTTTTCAGTTATTTTCTTTGGGAGAAAGGAGACAGAACACCTAACTGAACACATGGTACCAAAGCCTTGCCAATTGGTGGTGAAGTCACATGGGTGGAGCTCCCCAAGTTTTGAGTGCATGTTTCCACCTGACTCGGCTTGTTGAGCAGGTATAGCAGGTACCAAGACATAGACTTGGATCTGCCTTTTAATCCGGACTCACTACATCAGTGGAAAATGATTTTTGTTATTTGATTAGAGCTGTAGGAGTAGCCAACTCTCGTTGTGATAGCTCAGGCCTTTTATAACTGTTTTCGGAGAGAGAGAAAAGAAAACAAAAGAACAACTCTGACCATGGTCTAAAGCCAGGCTTCTGTCACTAAGCAATAAAGAAAAAGCTCAAGTAGCCCTTGCATAAGTGGGAATTTGTGGTTTCTAAAGCTGCCCATTCCCCAAATGACTAAAATATGTTATTGGCATTTGGCACTGTTTCCTATGTTTTGCTCTCCTTAAATTTCTCTTTAAAAGAGTTTGAGTTTAAAGGCAGAACCACTGAAAAATGCAATTTAATCATAGAACTGTGAAAGGCCAGCCCAGAATTAACCCCAGGATGCCCTGTTTTGTTTTGTTAAACCAGAACTTTGAACCAGGCTTATTCTCAGGGGGTGCTGGAAAGGCTAAGGGTAGGCAGGAGGGAAGGAAAAGAGGGAGGCAAAGGAAAGAAAATGAGTAGGCCAGACCAGCCCTGGGATGGCTCTGCCATGCACCAAGGGCTTTGCTCCCTCACTAGGCAAAGTGACTCCGAGATTTACACTGGAATGAGTAGGAGAAAGGGAGTGGAAATGGAAATTGAAGGAGAACCCAGAGCCAGGGGGAAGAGTGAGAGGACTCGGTGGCAGAACAGTCTCCCATACCGCAGGCTGTCAGGGGACAGAACACAAAACTTCCAGGGGCCTCTTGGCCCCAATTCACTTTTTAAAAAGTGGTGTTTTTCTCCCAGATGATAACAGTATACTCATTGCAGAGAATTTGGGAAGTATAGGCAGTTACTGAGAGAAAATAACCATCCTGGCAGCATGACAGAGAGGTTCGGATCGCAGCCCTTGAAGACCTGAGTTTGAGCCCCACTACTCAGTGTCCTCATCTATAAAAGCAGGGGTGGCGAGATCCCTGCACTGGTGATGCGAGGATTGAAGGAGATCACAGACCTGGCCGGGGCTAGTTGCTGCTGCTGTTATCATAAGCCCCCACCACAGTAAACACTGAGACACATCCAGCGAGTTCTTTTCTATGCATTCATAGGTATGAAACATGGCCATTCTTTACAGCATATAAATTTTTATCTTGCTTGTAACTTAAAAATACCCACTGCTTCTGAAGATTGTTAATTCCTATGTTAAGATCCCATTGCTGTAGTTAGTTTAACCTCCTTTTTATTGGACATTTTGGGGTTTCCAATTTTGTATTATTATAAATAATACTATAGTATACATCCTTGTGCCAGAATCACTTAGTTTCTCACTATTTAAGATAAATTCACCTGAGTAACTACTAGAGTAGAGAGTTTGAACTTTTTAAAAGCTTTAGATACAATTTACTGTATCTATACCCACACCAACAGTGTAAGCAAATTCTCTCTTTATATCACTGGAGCGTTAGCCATTGTCATTTAAAAACTGCAACTCTTTGGTAATATTAGAGGCAAAAAAAAATTTCTCCTTTTTGACTTTGCATATCTACTTTTTATGATTTGTGAGGCTAAACATTTTTATATGTTTATTGCTAATTCCATTTTTTTAATGAGTTGTTTGATTATATCTTTTGCCCATTTGGGGGTAGGCTGTTTTTTCAGTTTCTGTGAGTTCCTTCTATATTAGGCTATCAACACTTTATGTGTGATATTTTCCCTAGTTTGGTTGTTTGCCCTTGAATTTTATGTATGATGTTTTTTGGTAAATAGAAGTTTAACTCTTATGTTTCCAGATCTGTCCATTTTTCCCCTTGTGAGATATTTTTCCATGGCTTTAAAGCCTGAAAAGCCTGTCACCATGCTTAGATCAGATAATGATAGTTTGCATTTTCTTGTCTTTTAAAAATAACTGTATATGTTTAATAATTTAATAAATGTCCAGGATTTATTCTACTTCATGATATAAAGTGAGGATGTAGTTTGATTTTCCCCCAAATGGGTAAGCAGTCATTTCAACTCCTTTTTTTAAATAATCCATCCTTCCTGTGCTACTTTTTATTCCATATTTATCATAATCTAATTACATGTGTGTTCTGGGATCTGTTTCTGAGCAGTCACTTCCACTTCCTCAATAGCAATTCTGATGCCAGCACCAATTATTTGAATTGTATGATATATTTTGATGTCTGGTAGTGTAAATACAATCTCATATTCTCGTTTTACAAAATTGATTTATTATGCCTGTGCTTTTATTCTTGTAGATCAACTTTGGAATCACCTTGTCCACCAATATACTTTGTACATTATTTTAATAATTATGCTGATTCTGAGTTGGATTTCTGTACTTTTTCTTAACAATGAGAATTTTTAGCTTGGGACTTAAAACATGTATGTAGTTTAAATTTATGGAAGAATAATGTGCTAAAGAATCAAGTGACTTATTTTATAATCTTAAATACAAGTATGATTGAATGATCACAACCGAACGCTGCCATAGTTTGTCGGGAGGTCGTTGCAGAGCCAGCCGCTTCCCAAGTTGTGAGACTTATACAGATTGCACATTAATATTCACTTTTGAGGTACAGAAGGAACTGAACATGTACCAAGTGTTCAAATGCTTTGGTATTTTTCATTCTGCATAATCAACAAGAATGTTAGCTATTCCAATGATAAAATGCTTTTCAAGATCAGTTCAAAAATTGCCCACTACGGCCTTTCCAGCTGCCAAAGAATTCATCCTCCAATTGTCCTCATGTTTGAGGAACTGGCTAGCTCATCCCTCAGGAATTATCCATGTCCCAGGAGTGCATGAATCACACAGCCCCAAGAGGTTCTGCTAAACTACACACGGTGTTTAACTGGCAGCAACTTCTCCATTTGCCCTCTGTGTTCATGCCATTAGCCCATAACCCCATCTGGCCAAAGACCTGCCATTTTGTTTGGACAGAGCTGCCATCTAAATATTTGATTCCAGGGCCTGCCCTAGGAATATTCCAGAAATACTCAGTTTCAGCTTTTTTAATGCAGAGGTCAAATGCACTTGGAAAGGCCTAGAATAGAAATAGAGCAAGAGCCATTCTTCCTTAACTAGTCATCTGTTTATACCTGTGGAAAGCAGCAGAGCAAGAGGGGTAAATTGGTGGCCAGAGTCAAAAAGGCCTTAGAAACTAGGTGACACTTGAGCCAGGTATGAGAGCATATGACTTGAGGGGAATGGCAGCCGAGTAGGAAGGATCACACCCTGCAATCAGACGACGCAGTTCAGACTCCAGCTTTGATGAGCTCTCTGACCATGAAACAAGTCCCGTAATCTTCCTATGTCTCAGTTTACTTATATGTAAAATGAGTATGATACTATTTTGGACAGTTGCAGTAAGAATTGGAAAAAGATACAGAAGTATCCAGAACTCATACATGGTCATAGCAATGAATGGTAGTTATTTAGAGAGCAGGAGATTGATGCATTGCAGATAAAAACCGGAAGCAAGTGTGGAAAGACAGGCTGTACTTAGCTTGTGGGAAGCCCTTGTAGGGCCTGCTAAGGAGCTGAGACCTCATCCCATAGCGGCTGAAGAGGCCTCCGGGAGTTTTCATTAAAGAAATGCCAGCTCTAGGACGGCACTAAAGCTTAATGTGTAGCACTTGGGCTCCGGGAGCCCAGCTCCCTTCCCTACACATCCAAGCTGGGTGACCTTGGGCAAATGACTCAATCCCTCTAAGCCTCAGTTCTATCATCTGTAAATTGGTTACGATAAAAATACTGACCAAAAAAAAAAAAAAATACTGACCTTCAGGGGTCTTGCGAATAATAATAGTTATTTATTTAATGCTCGCTGTGTGCCTGCCAATGTTCTAAGTGCTTGACTTGCGTTATCTTAAAGGAGGTCATGAATTTAAAAGCTTAGGACAATGATTGGCACATATTAACAGTTAATCACTGCTGTGAGGGTGGTGCAACAGCTGATGTCATTATTCTTATTGTTCGGTCAAATCTGTATTTTAGTAAGATCCTTCTGGTGATGGCATAGAGAATGGGCTGCAGTGGTTGAGGCTGGAGGCCAAGAGAACAGGTACTTTCACACACATGTTTAAAAGGTCAGTGAGCTGTATACTTCAGGTCCGTGCATCTTACCTCATGTATGTTATACCTCAGTTTAAAGAAATGTAATAGAAGAGATAACCAATGAAAACTCTCCTCCTAGTTTACATATGCTGCTCTACGACTGCTTGGAGTTTCAATTAGCTGAGCTCTCTTCACTTAAAAAAAAGTGGGTGGGTAGGCATTGTGAGGGACTAAGTGAAACCCTTTTTCAATGAACCATGCTCCTGAAGGACAGGAAGCCCAAAGAAAACAAACCTCTACAACTCATACAAAATTCTGACCTCGTGGAGAGTTTCCCTTTGCTAGAGCTGCCTACCAGCAGTAGTGAATGAATCTAGAGGAGAGTCTCTCTCTTCTTCCAGCCCAGTGGTACAGAGATGATAGAACCAAGAAAGGCAGGACACCAGGGTGGTGTGAAGGGTGTTAGACGCTGGACCAGATGACAGACCGTCCACCCTCAGCCCTCTGGAAAGTTGACTGTTTACCGGGCTTCCTACCTTAGGGCACTTTTCCATTTAGATTTTACTGAACCTCTAAACGTGTCACAGGTGGCAATACTATTCAGAATGCTTTTCTCTTTGAACCTAATCTTATCTTTGAATGTCCTCCTGTTGTAAAACCACCATTTTCATTTCTTTCTTAAGGCCAAGTCCAGGGCACTTCAGTCAGTATGTTGACCTTTGCTTGGACTGACACCAAACTAAGTGGTAAATGTGTTCAGACTGGGCAACATACTTCTCCTGCATAGTGCCCTGGGTGATGTGAAATGATTGTGACCTCTGAATGGATGGGGAATGGATTTTTAAAATCTGATACCAATTCTGTTTCTCCTCCTGTTGATTACAAAAACACAATCTAAAACGATTGGAATGTCAAGACCAACCAGCTGATCAAAATCAAGTAACGTGCCTCGGGATGGAGCAGTGAGGGGAAGGTCATTTCTGATAGGTCAGGAGGGAAAAAGCCCCGGCCCAGCAAAGCTGGAGAAGGGCATTTAAAACATTTAAGTGAGATTTGTAAAAACTGCAATATTCATCCTAACCAATTACTTACTAACTCCCAGTTAGGTATTTAAGAAGATAAGATTAAATGTCTAGAATTCAGTGATAATTATGTAAACAAAAACCAACCTTAAATTGCCTAGTATTAGATATGGCTATTGACACTATGCATATCTTATAAATCATTCTAATTGAACGGGGCAATGTTACCTTCTGAAACCTAAAAAACCCATAAGTCAGGCAACATTCTGATTAGACAGACAGGTCTCCTTGGATACAAGCTTTGAGTCTTATGTGGCCATGACAGGTTCACTGATAGGCAATTTTCAAGAACTTTTGTGAAAATAAACATGAAGATAAGTGAAAACACAGGTCATGTAATACCAAAAAAATGAAGGCTCTCTACATTTTCATAATGCTTATATACATGCATATGCAAATTACATGTATTTATTTCTAAAGCCATGCTTTGTAGCACTGTCATTGTTTTTTTAACAATTTAAGCATTTATTATAAAAGTGGCAATTCGTATTAATTTAAACATTAAAAAACACAAAATTATATACATATATATTTTTGAAGGTGCAAAAAAGTTTATTACTTACATAATTGAGTTTTATGGGATGAGCAGAGCAGTCTCAAGCTGGTCCAAAATGGCTGGAGAGAGCAAGGAAAGCAGACTGGCTTGAGGCTTTTATGTGGTTAGGGGGTGGGCCTGGGTGAGGACTGACATAGAAAGACAGGAGATTGGGTGGTTTGAATCTCCTGTAGGTGCTTGGGCTTCCCTATCAGCTTGCCCAGGTGTGGGGCACAAGAAGAGGCAGGTGTGAGGCTTAAAAGCTATTTGCAGTCAAACATCAAAAGAGTTTAACTTTTTATTACAAATATCATTCACACAATCACCAACATGCTCTTCCAATGTTACCACTAAATTTTTTCTTAAAATTTTTCTTCCCTTTCCACTCTTACTACTACTCCTTTACTTTTAAGAAGTTATCATCTTTATCTGAATCTCTCTGATAGATTTTTTAAATTGAGGTATAATTGACATATAACATTATATTAGTTTCAGGTTGCACAATGTAATTTCCAATATTTGTATGTCTTGCAAAATGATCACCACAGTTAAGTCTAGCTAACATCCATCACCACACATAGTTACAAAATTTTTTTCTTATCATAAGAACTTTTAAGATCTACTCTCTTAGCAACTTTCAAATATGCAATACAGTATCATTAACTATAGTCATCATGCTGTAAATTATATCCACGTGACTTACTTATTTTATAAATGGAAGTTTGTATAGGGTTGGCCAAAAAGTGCCTTTGGTTTTTAAGTAAAAATAAAAGACACATTTTTCATTTTCACCAAGAACTGTATTGAACAACGTATTCACCCTTTTGTTCCACTACCTTCTGCCATTTTTCAGGCAACTTCATAATTCCGTCTTCCCAAAACTTTTTATCTTTTTGAGCAAAGAACTGTTCCAGGTGCCTTTTACCATCTTCCAGGGAATTGAAACTTTTTCTATTAAGAGATTTTGTGAAGACCTAAATAAATGGAAATCCGAAGGTGCAAAGTCTGGTGAATACGGCAGATGAATCAGAACTTCCCAGCCAAGGTGTAACAGTTTTTGCCTGGTCATCAAAGAAACATGAGGTCTTGCGTTATCCTGATGGAAGATTATGCGTTTTCTGTTGACTAATTCTGGATGCTTTTCATCGAGTGCTGCTTTCAGTTGCTCTAACTGGGAGCAGTACTTGCTGGAATTAATCGTTTGGTTTTCTGGAAGGAGCTCATAATAGAGGACTCCTTTCCAATCCCACCATATATACAACATTGCCTTCTTTAGATGAAGACCGGCCTGTGGTATTGTTGGTGGTGGTTCATTTCACTTGTCCCATGATCTCTTCCGTTCCACATTATTGTACAGTATCCACTTTTCATTGCCTGCCACAATTTGTTTTGAAAACAGAACATTTTCATTACGTTTCAGTAGAGAATCGCATGCGGAAATACAGTCAAGAAGGTTTTTTTCACTTATGAGGAACCCAAACAATAAAGCGATTAACATAACCAAGCTGGTGCAAATGATTTTCATTGCTTGATTTGGATATTTTGAGTATGTCGGCTATCTCCCACGTGGTATAACGTTGATTGTTCTCGATTAATGTCTCGATTTGATCGCTATCAACTTCAACTGGTCTACCCAACCGTGGAGCATCATCCAGGGAGAAATCTCCAGCACGAAACTTCGCAAACCACTTTTGGCACATTCGATCAGTCACAGCACCTTCTCCATACACTGCACAAATCCTTTTTTTTTGCGTTTCCGTTGTGTTTTTACCTTTCTTGAAATAATAAAGCATAATATGCCAAAAATGTTGTTTTTCTTCCATCTTCAATTTTAAAATGGCTACACAAAAATTCAACAGTTTTGATAAGTCTTTTTTTATTTTTTATTTTATTTTTTTATTTTTAAAAATAAATTTATTTGTTTATTTTTGGCTGTGTTGAGTCTTCGTTGATGCGCATGGGCTTTCTCTAGTTGTGGTGAGCAGGGGCTACTCTTTGTTGCGGTGTGTGGGCTTCTCATCGCGGTGGCTTCTCATTGCGGAGCATGGGCTCTAGGCGCGTGGGCTTCAGTAGTTGTGGCTTGTGGGCTCTAGAGCGCAGGCTCAGTAGTTGTGGCACACGGGCTTAGTTGCTCCGCGGCATGTGGGATCTTCCCGGACCAGGACTCGAACCCATGTCCCCTGCATTAGCAGGCGGATTCTTAACCACTGCGCCACCAGGAAAGTCCCGATAAGCCTTTTTTTAAACGCACGCTGATATGACAACTGTCACAATACAATCTAACAAAATGGTTTTGAATGAAGTTAAAGACAACTAAGTGCTACTATAGCCATCTTATGGAAAAAACCAAATGAACTTTTTGGCCAATCCAATATTAAATTATTTCCTTAAGATATATTCCCCAAAATGGCATCCCAATACCTTTTAACTCCCTTCACCTTCTTCACTTACCCCCCCCCCCACGTATTGTCTCTGGCAACCACCAATCTCTTCTATGTATCTATAAGCTGGTTTGTTTTGTTTTAGATTCCAAATATGAGTAAGATCATACAGTATTTGTCTTTCTCTGTCTGACTTATTTCACTTAGCATAATGCCCTCAAGGTCCATCCATGTTGTCGCAAATGGCAAGGTTTCATTCTTTTTTATGGCTGAATAATATACCATTGTGGTGTGTGTATACACACACTATATGTGTACACACTATATATATATGTATACACACTATATATATGTATACACACACACACACACACACACACACACCACATCTTTATCCATTCATCCATCACTGGACACTTAGGTTGCTTCCATATCTTGGCTATTGTAAGTAACGCTGCAATGAACATGGCAGTGCATATATCTTTTCAAGTGAGTGTTTTTGTTTTCTTTAGATAAATGCCCAGAATTGGAATTACTGTATGATATGGTAGTTCTATTTTTAATTTTTTGAGGATCCTCCATATATATATTTTTTATAATAGTTGCACCAATTTACATTCTCACCAACAGTGCACACAGGGTTCCCTTTTCTCCACATTCTCACCAGCACTTGTTATTTGCCTTTTTGATAATAGCCATTCTAACAGGTGTGAGGTGGTATCTCATTTTGGTTTTGATTTGCATTTCCTTGATGATTGGTGACGTTGATCACCTTTTCATGTAACTGTTAGCCATCTGTATGTCTTCTTTGGAAAAATGTCTATTCATATCCTCTGCCCATTTTTAAATTAGATTTTTTTTTTTTGCTATTGACTTGTATGTGTTCTTTATATATTTTGGATATTAACCCCTTATCAGATATATAACTTACAATTATTTTCTCCCATTCGGGGGTTACCTTTTCATTTGTTGCTGGTTTTCTTTGCTGTGCAGAAACTTTTTAGTTTGATATAGTCTCACTTGTTTATTTTTGCTTTTGTTGCCTTCGCTTTTGGTGCCAGATTTAAAAAGTCATCTCCAAGACCGATGTAAAGGAGCTTACTGCCTATGTTTTCTTCTAGGAGTTTTATGGTTTCAGGTCTTCCATTCAAGTCTTTAATACATTTTGAGCTAATTTTGTAAATGGTGTAAGACAGTGGTCCAGTTTCATTCTTTTGCATGTGGCTGTCCCGTTTCCCCAGCACCATTTATTGAAGAGCCTTCCTTTTCCCCATTGTATACTCCTGGCTCCTTTGTCATAAATTAATTGACCATATATGCATGGGTTTATTTCTATTCCGTTGATCTATGTGTCTATTTTTATGCCAATCCCATACTGTTCTGATTACTATAACTCTGTAACATAGTTTGAAATCAGAGCGGGTTATGCTTCCAGCTTTCTCAAGATTGCTTTGGCTATTCAGGGTCTTTTGTGGTTCCATGCAAATATTTCGATTGTTTGTTCTGTTTCCGTAAAAGATGCCATTGGAATTTTGATAGGGATTGCATTGAATCTGTATATTGTTTGGGGTAGTATGGACATTTTAACTATATTGATTCTTCCAATCCATGAGCATGAAATATCTGTCCATTTATTTGTATCTTCAATTTCTTTCATTAATGTCTCAGTTTTCATTGTACAGGTCTTTCACTTCCTTGGTTAAATTTATTCTTAGGTATTTTATTCTTTTTGATGCAATTATAAATGGAATTATTATCTTAATTTCTCTGATGGTTGCAGAATTCTGTTTTTAACATCCGCCTTTCTCTCCCTCACGTCCCACTCTGCAGAGGTAGCTTTTGTTTAACTATAGCCAGTCTGTCTTCTTCCAGACATCTCTATACACAAATGTGAATATTTAATTTTTTTGCAAATGGGATCAGTACTACCTTTTTGCATCTTGCCTTTTCCACTTAAGATTATACTGTGAACATCTGGACATATGTGCACGTTCAGTATACATAAAGGTTTACCTCATCCTTTTATTAGCTGCATAGTATAGAGTTACCTTGATTTTTGATCTGTGACTTTTTCTCTATTAGAACCAATACTGCTGTGAACACCCTCATACATTTTCTTGTACTCTTGTGTGAATGAGTCTGTAGGGTAAGTTCATTAACATGAGACTACCAGGTCAAAGAGTATGCATGCTTTGCAGTTTGATGTATATTGCCACTTGCCTTCTGAAAAGGTGGAACCAATTTTTACTTCCTTTCAGTGTCTTGAGAATGACTGTTTTCCTCCATCCACATTAACTTTCTGTGTAAACAATATTTTTAATCCTAGCCATTCTGATAAATAAAAAATAACTTCACACTATGATTTTGATTTTTTTCATTGTAAGGTTAAGTATCTTTTTTCTATTATATTGGCTACACGTAGTTTTTGTGAATTGCCTTTTTATTTCATTAACCTGTAATTAAATTATATTAAGGAAATTGGCATTCTTTTTACATAAATAGGAAATATATTTCCCAGTTTTCTGTTATGTGACTTTGTAAATGGTATTTTGTACTGTACTGATTTTTAATTTTGTATATTCAGATTTATCACTTTTTTATGGTTTCTAAGATTACAAAATACTTACTCCACATAAACGTTTTTCTAACATTTTTCTCTAATACTTTTATAGTTTAAAAATACTTTCACGGTTTACTTTTTATATTTAAATCTTCCATTTATCTGGAATTACATTTTTTATGAAATGAGTTAGAGATTCAGCTTTATTTTTCCCCTGATGGCTAACCAGTTGTCCCAACATCATTTATTAAATAATTTATCTCTCCTCACTTTTATTGTGTACTAAATTCCCATATGTATTTGAATCCATACCCTGGGTATACAGATATCCAGCATAAACAGCACAAACACAGCAGATAATATTCTCAAAAAACAAGATGTATGAAGTCATAATCAGTACTGACTGGTGGTTTGCTACTTGTTGACACCTTGAGGCAAAGAATAAAAAGTACCCACATTCTTAAGACAATGGCATGCAAGCTAATAAAGAGCACCATTTCAATTTATATGCAGGGTTTGTTTTTCCTCACATCAGTAACCCAGCAATTTATTAGATCACAACCTTCTAGCCAGGAACTCATTTTGGTTTCTCATTTAATCTTAGGCATTTCTGGTCTCATAAAAGCTGTTAAGTAATAATAATGTTGAACACTTATATTGTACTTTTCATCCCTAAATTCTATCTAAACATTAACTAATTAAATGCATTGATGAAAGGAAGGGATTTGCAGACTTCTTCAGGAAAACTGGTATCTGGTTGCACACCTGGGAGGGGATGATTCCTAAAAAGCATTAACTCCCTCTTTGAATGGTGCTCAGTGAGCAGAGGAATAAAAAGCTGGTGACATTATTTCACTTCTTTTGAAAATTTCCTTGGGTATCTTCTAATTAGTCTGGTTAAACTCACCTTTTATCTATCTCCCCAGATATTTCCTTTCTACATTCCTGGGGGTATTCAACAAGCTTCTTTTGATGTTTTCCCTGTCTGTTAATCACAAAATCATAGAATCTTCAAGCTGAGAGAAATCCTTACTGATCATCTAGTTTTGAATGACTTAGTATGATCACTTTATTTTGTAGATGAGGAAACTGAGGCATGGAGAAGTTAAGTGACTTATTAATAAGGTCAGACAGCTTAGTGGGGACAAAACTGGGAATAGAAGCCAAGATGTCTAGCTCCCATTTCAGATCTAAATCAGCTTCAATCCTTTTTTTTTTTTTTTTTCTCTTTGTGATCATCTGAATTGCTTTTCGCTTTTCTTTAACCTTTTTTTTTTTTTTTTAACTCCACCCTTTCTGTACTTCTTCTTCCCTTCTTTCTGCCTTTTATGTCTCTCCTAACCCTTAGTGGGTCATTCCCTTATATGATCAGGGAATATTGCTCCTATTTCTCCTCTATTTCTCTATCCCTTTAAACATGGGGTCTTTTGTTGTTTTTCTGTTAAGATGTCCTCCATTGGCCTCTACTCGGGTCCTCTCTGAAAAGCCGTATTTCTTCAATTTCTCCCACATACATGCATTCGGGGAGTTGCTTTGTTTTGCTTTGGTTTTTTCCAGCTGTAGTTGCTTCTTCCTTTAATTAAATTACTTCTCTAGTTTTGGTAAATAGCCTAGGGTTTAAGTTGATGTTAAGTCCATTTTCATCACAGAATTTCATGTTACTTTAATCGATGAATTTCCCAGTCATTCACTCAATAATAAGAATCATACCCATGTTCAGAAATTCACACAAGATGCGACCACTTAAGAGAATTTTCATACAAGTAGTAAGTATGCTGGACAATAAATCTTTACATAAGCCAAAGACAAATCCAGTTCAGATCAGGACTGTGGGAGTAAACCTGGACCAGACTGTGCATCTTGTTTCCAGGCAGGGACTGAGTCAGTTTAGAAGTCCTCCATTTCTATATGGTGGATCAGTGGGCATCCAGTGACCTCAGGATTCTCAGGCTGAACCAAAGCCTGAGGCTGCACTCTGACCCTAGATGCCCTCAGAAAGGCCCCTTCCTAGAGTAGTGCAGGGTGCTTAAGGCGGTGGAGGGGCATCTGACATAGCCCAGCTGGGTGATCTTAGACAGCTCACATCACCTCTCTTGGCCTTAGTTTTCTCATATATTAAGTAAGGAAGCTGAGTTAAGAAAACCACTTAGAGCCTTTCCTTGTTTACTATTCAATGAGTAATAATGACATAACTAGGGCCAAAATGAATAGTAGAGACCTAAATATGACTTATTTTCGACACATAGCTAATTAACTCAATAGACGAGTAAGATTCTGCTGACCATACCATGAGAATTTTCTGGAACTGTCTCAATTTAAAATATTTTAATCTATTTTCCCCTAATTAATACTCATGCACTTATATGAGACCATGTGGCCTGCTTTGGGGCTCAGAATATGTGGGCCACATAATTGTACTTACTGTTTGCAAATGCTTCTACGGAAGTTTCATGAGGTTGTGGCTTCACGAGGCCACACCCCTTGAGGCACTTTCCATAGTGCAGAAAAACTGAAATAGGCCCCTTCCCGTATATATATATATATTTTTTTTAAATAAATTTATTTATTTATTTATTTATGGCTGTGTTGGGTCTTTGTTGCTGCGCGCAGGCTTTTCTAGTTGTGGCGAGCAGGGGCTACTCTTTGTTGCGATGCGTAGGCTTCTCATTGCGGTGGCTTCTCTTGTTGCGGAGCATAGGCTCTAGGCACGCAGGCTCAGTAGTTGTGGCTCGCGGGCTCTAGAGCACAAGCTCAGTAGTTGTGGCGCATGGGCTTAGTTGCTCTGCAGCATATGGGATCTTCCTGGACCAGGGCTTGAACCTGTGTGCCCTGCATTGGCAGGTGGATTCTTTTTTTTCTTTTTTTTTTTTTAAATTAATTAATTTATTTATTTTGGCTGTGTTGAGTCTTGGTTGCTGCACGTGGGCAGTTGTGGTGAGCAGGGGCTATTCTTCGTTGCAGTGCGTGGGCTTCTCATTGGAGTGGCTTCTCTCGTTGCGGAGCACGGGTCTAGGCACACAGGCTTCAGTAGTTGTATGCGGGTTCAGTAGTTGTGGCTCACGGGCTTAGTTGCTCCACGGCATGTGGGATCTTCCCGGACCAGAGCTCGAACCCACGTCCCCTGCATTGGCAGGCGGATTCTTAACCACTGCGCTACCAGGGAAGCCCCGGCAGGCTGATTCTTAACCACTGCCACCACGAGGGAAGTCCCCCCCGTATACTTTTGTGAATAAGAAATTTATGTTCTTGGGCTCAGCTTTACCATTCAGCCATTGGAGAAAATTGAAATTCGTTTATCTTTTATTCCCTGAGATAGTTTCCATCAGGAAGCAAAATATAATTTGATAGGAATGGTGATGACCACTCACAGATCTACCCAATTATACTAACCCAGATAGCCCAGATTAAATTATCACATAGTTTCCAATATCTAAGTAGAAATTGTCACCTTTGGGAGAGGATCAGATAAGAGCTAATTGGTGACATCATAATCCACCCTCAGTGAAGTATTTGATTAGCCAAAATCTTAGTCCTGTTAGAACAGTCCCATAATGGATAAAGAAGGGTGTGGAGCAGCTAATTAGAGAAGACACAGTTTTCTGTTTATATACAAACATCCCAGCATTAAGCCATGATAAGGAGCTCAAAGGCTAATTATGGGGAAATGGGGTTTTAACAAACTTTTTGAAATAAGAAAATTCCCTATGCTTTTTATTTTCTATTTTTGAGAAAAATATGGTAGTATGCTTTTTACTTTCTATTTTTAAGAATTTATTATTAAAAGGAGTAAAATTTAGTTAACTAGACTTACTGTGGGGTGATTTTACAGTGTATACAAATATCGAATCATTACATTGTACACCTGAAACTAATATAACATTATATGTCAATTAAAAAAAAAGAGTAAAATTTAGAATTGAATGAGAACTCAGACTATTCTTGCTGTGGTTTAGGTTTTCAAACTTGAGCAGACTCCATAGGCTGTTTTTCTTACCTCTCCAGGAACTCACCTGGCCTAGATCACTAGACGTCACTGTCCCCACCTGTTAACGCTGAGAAATGTCACTCAGAGAGAAAATAGTGAGTGCAGCCTTTCATAGCCCTCTGGCCAAGCAAATGCAACCTAAATTATATTTGAAATCATTTTACAATGCGTGACAATTTTGATTCTTCCACTAGTAACCAGGCTAGCTTGTTACTGGTGAGTGGCAGGTGGCTTTATTTAACATGAATGGGGTCTTTTGGTTAGACTTTCAGAGGAGGGGCCGTTTGTCAAGTGCAGCAGCCCTCTTCATCAACGTATTCCCAACAGTTGTCCAGAATCTAGATGTTACACAATGGCTGAGGAATGCCTGTATTGAAATGGAAGGTAACTTGACAAATCAGGGGGAAGGAATTCGTCGATGCATAAATTCAATGAGAAAGAGCTTTTTCTTTCTTGCTTCTTGTCCAAGTCCCCAGTGCTCTGTCCCTCTCCCCATGTAGATTTTGAATTTTGTGGTGGTGCTGAGGGAGTGAAGGTAACAGACATAAAAGAATCATTTGTGCCCTTTTCCCAATCCCACAGATTTCTATTGGCTGCAGACCTTGAACATGACACTGCAATTTCCTGGTGCCACACATGAGTAATAAGCAGCTGTTTCTGAAACTGTGGTTTGGAGAAGGCAGCACTAGGTTATTTTTTAACTTAATTGTAATTTTCGATTGGTCTGCAAGAAAGCAAATCAAATAAAGTCTGTTGTCTTAGTCTGCAAGAAAGCCATAGGCCTCAAATTCCAATGCTGACCATCTTGACCAGAATAGAAGAGGGGGGAAAATGTGTGTATCCCTGAGCTGGAAGTTCGACCAGGCAGCTTTCATGGGCTGCTGTCACACAAGAAGCATAAGCATATTTGGTATATTTGTCAGTTAGCTGGATCATGGTGAGTGATATTTGACTATTCCTTGAGTTCTAGAAGTACCTGAAATGATAGAGTGAAAAGAATTTGTAGAGGGACTGCAAAAGACAAAAATAGAAAAATCTTGAAGGTACCAGCTTGATATTGCATTTTGTCTTTATCCTACAGTGCAATAAAGGACACATAATTTTAAGTTACAAACAGAAGTGTTCATTCTTTGAACACCAGGTCAGTATGATACCTCTGGAATAGTCATATATGCAACACTCCCAAATTAAATGAATCAGACTAGGATTTTCCTTAGTACAAGAAATTAAGTTTAATGGAAAACAGAAACAAACTCTTTCACCCTATTTTGGACATATGCCTTTTCTCAAAGAGATAAGGCAATTTGGTATACGGAAAAGGTGAGGGAGATTGAGGAGATGGACAAAGAGCTACATATGTTTTCTGCTAATTACTTTGTCATGATTTTTTTCCCATAGAGAGACACTTTGGGGAAAATAACTAAACCTGGGATAACCAAACCTCATCTCAGAGGTCTGTTTCACTAGCACCTACAACATATCCAAATGACCACCTGGTTAACTGAAACCACCAGCCTTCTAATGCTAAAAATGGCCTTGTGACTTGTGATGGACTGATATAAAGTTATATTAACCTGTGACCAGGAAAAGAGTGAAAAAGAGGGGCTCCTTGGGCTTTGGTCTTCTTTCAGGCTGCCATCTTCCTATTGTTTGTGGTATATGGTCCCAACCTTAAGTCTCCACCAAGATGGCTAGGAAGTGGGAGTGAAAAGCAGGATTCTTGAGGGCAGGAGGAGATGGTGGGAGGCAAGACACTTGATTTCTTTTTAAGCGATTATCCCAAGTAAAGATATATCTGCTTTTTAAAAAGCACCTAGGAGATGTCACACCTGGAGGCTGCTTCTCTTAGTGATGAAACCTCTAGACCAGAAGCCAGACTAGCTCCCCGGTGCTGCTAGTTGTTATATTCAAAGACAAGATTTAAACCTTCCAAATATACCTTTACCCCTTGAAATGTATCAGTATAAATTTTTCTTTCTATAATATTAAAGAAATGTTTGTCAATTCTAAAATAAACTTATAGAATATTACCTCACTTTTCTGGAGGACAAACTTCCAGCAGCTTCAGCCCTTTGGAAGAACATGGCCCTGAACCTCAGCTGACAAATAGGAGGAGCAGTTACTCAAGTATAAAGAAGCAGAAGGGGTCTCTGAATAGCTGAACTGCCACCAAGTCCATGTGCTCTTCGTGCTCCTCCCTAAATCACACAGCAGAATGAATGATTCAAAATGTTGTGACACAAAAAGAGCACAAAGATATGACTGCTACAGCCAAGGAAAAAGACTGGGAAGCATCCTCAGTCAGTCAACAAGAACTTAGGTGCCTGACAGAGAGGGGCTATTAAAGACTAGTATGAGACTCAATCTTTGTCTTTCAACAGTTTACATTCTCTTAGGTTGCTCCATATAAAATTGCCATTTTTATAGGTAAAATCACCATTATACTTTTATAGGTAAAATCACCATTTTATAGGCCGTATCTCCACTTTTATATTTTCAACCTACAGTTGGACAAGCAAAACAATCACATGTTAAACAATAGCAAAAAAATACAAAGGAACATCAATTTATATTAAATTATGTGATATAAAAATAAATTGTATGAAGCCCAAGAGATCCGTGGCAGGTGAAGTAGCCAGAGATGGCTCTCCAGATCAAGCCAGAATAGATCTGAGCCTTAAAGCCTGGGTGAAATTTAAATAAGTGTTAAGAGAGGAAGTGAAACTCCAGGTAGAGGAAATACATGGGTGAAGGCACAGGAGCAAGAACAAGCATATTCTACACCGGGAAAACTCCTCGCAACAGAACATACATATTAAGAAATGGAAAATGAATTTGGATAGATAGTGTGGAATCAGCTTATGGAGACACTCATATACCAGGCAAAATGTAAGCTGCAGTTTTGTCTAGTTCACACTTGTATCAATAACTGAGAATAGTAACTCAATGTAATTTTCTGACATGAACGAATGAAGAGTTTTTACCAATGATAACATAAGAATTCAACCAAAGGTTTGAGGGAAGAGATGACACACGATGAAAGTGATGTCTAAAACTGACTAGTATATATGCTGGATAGATCAAAGGAAAAAGACTATTATCCAGAAATAAAACCAGAAGATTATTTCATTAATCTAGAGAGGGGTGATGAAAGCCTGAGATAGGATGAGAAAAAGACTTACACTAGAGACATTTAAAAGAGAATCAACGTGAACCTTGAAACATTATGTTAAGTGAAAGAAGCCAGTCATAAAAGACCACATATTATATTATTCTATTTACATGAAATATCCAGAGTAGGTAAATCTGTAGAGACAGAAAGTAGATTATTGGTTGCCTAGGGCTTGGGGGATGGGTTAGGGAGAAAACACTAGTGACTGCTAATGGGTATGGGGATTTGGGGAAAAGTTGATGAAATGTACACAACTCTCTGAATAAACTAAAACATATTCAATTGTAGACTCTAAATAGGTTAATTACATGTTATGTGAACTATATATCAATAAAGCTGTTATTTATAAAGAGAAAGAGAGGGGCTTCCCTGGTGGCAGAGTGGTTAAGAATCCACCTGCCAATGCAGGGGACATGGGTTCGAGCCCTGGTCCGGGAAGATCCCACATGCTGTGGAGCAACTAAGCCCATGCGCCACAACTACTGAGCCTGCACTCTAGAGCCCACGAGCCACAACTACCGAAGCCCACGCACCTAGAGCCCGTGCTCCACAACAAGAGAAGCCACCACAATAAGAAGCCTGCACATCGCAATGAAGAGTAGCCCCCGCTTGCCACAACTAGAGAAAGCCCACATACAGCAACGAAGACCCAACCCAGCCAAAAATAAATAAATAAAATTTTACAGATAAATAAATAAATAAAAAGAGAAAGGGAATCAATAAAATGTGGTGCATGACAAGACATGTGTGTTTGATGGAGAAAATGAATCATTCACTGTAGACTCTATATAGTTTGATTTCATTGAAATAACAAGACTGTCCACTAACACCATTATTATTTAATATTGTTTTAGGAGTGCTGCATGATGCAATAAGACATGAAACATGAAAGGAAGGGACCAGATTATTACCTTCAGAAAACCCAAAAGAATCCTAAAAATGATAGGCATTCATGAACATTTAGTAATATAGTCGTATATAAGATGGACACAAATGTCAGTATATTCTAATACACCAGCAATAGCTGATAAGAAAAAATATTATACAAAAGTTTAACCTTAAAATAACCTAAATAACAACTGTGAGTGGCTTACACTATGGAGAACAGTATGAAGGTTCCTTAAAAAACTAAAAATAGAATTACCATATGACCCAGCAATCCCACTACTGGGCATATGCCCAGAGAAAACCATAATTCAAAAAGAGATATGCACCCCAATGTTCATTGCAGCACTATTTACAATAGCCAGGACATGGAAGCAACCTAAATGCCCATCGACAGATGAATGGATAAAGAAGATGTGGTACATATATACAATGGAATATTACTCAGCCATAAAAGGGAATGAAATTGGGTCATTTGTAGAGACGTGGATGGACCTAGAGACTGTCATACAGAGTGAAGTAAGTCAGAAAGAGCAAAACAAATATCGTGTATTAACGCATATATGTGGAATCTAGAAAAATGGTACAGATGAACCGGTTTGCAGGGCAGGAATAGAGACACAGATGTAGAGAACAAACATATGGACACCAAGAGGGGTGGTGGGGGTGGTGGTTGTGGGATGAATTGGGAGATTGGGATTGACATGTATACACTAATATGTATAAAATAGATAACTAATAAGAGCCTGCTTATTAAAAATAAAATAAAATTCAAAAAAAGAAGTCAGTGGCTTACACAAAGGAAAAAAACAAATTTGTATTGATAATAAATGAAGATTTAATAAAATGGAGATAGGGAGACTAAATGTTGTGAAGATATCAATTCCCAAATTAATTTTTAAAAGCTTATTAAAATATCCAGATAGGAATAAATATAAATTACTGGCACTGTAAACTTGGTGAAATATTTCAAAAGCCTTCAAAATGTTCATACCCCTTACGCTTTGTACCAAGAAAATCTTCTAGATAAAGAAAAAGCTTTATGTACAAGATGCCCCAATCTTCTCTTTTAGATCCTATATGATAACTCTCATATCTTCCTTAAGGTGTTCTCTTCTCATCCTCAGTTCCTTAAAACAACCTTTACTCATCTGGTTTCCAGACCAGGTGAGTTCTATATCCTGATGTTTTCCCCTAAATGGACTATAGTTTGTTAGTGCCTCTCTTTAAATGTGTCATTAACTTTGGTTGTTTAGAAAAGAGTAAAATTAGTAAAACAAAACTCGGCTGAAGTATTGCTACCACAATTTATAAATAACCCCATTGGGTATATGATTTGGTAGTGGTTATTTCTTAGAAAGTGTGTATCATGTGTTGGTATTAGGAGCACACTTTCCTGGGGTTGATTGGAGTTAATGGTCCTTGAGAAAACATAAATAAAAGGAGGTCTTATCTATGGCTTCTTAAAGGTAATGGGGAGGAGAATAAATTTTAAAATGGTGGAAAATGTACTTGCTTGACTCAAAAAAAAAGAAAAAAAGCCAGCATAATTTCTACCCCCTTTATTAAGAAAAAAAACAACACTCTTATAAAGCAGTAAACCTGATTCTTCTGTTCCATTTCTGCATCAATACAAAAATAATATACATTGCTTTTAAAAATGCCAAAACAACCATATACAAGGTGAAAGACCTGCTTTTCCAACTTGTTCCCTTCCCTAGATTTAACCATTATATTCATTTTTAAAACATCATGAGATTATTCAGTAGTGATGTTCATAAACCAGTTTAGTTTTTATCTCCAGTATTATGTACAGCTTGATTTTTTGCAAAATACATTATTAATTTTTTAAAATTTTATTGAAGTATAGTTGATTTACAATGTTGTGTTAATTCAGTTTTACATATATATATTCTTTTTCACTATGGTTTATCACAGGATATTTTTCTCCACACCCCCTCCAGCATTTGTTATTTGTAGACTTCTTAGTGATGGCCATTCTGACTGGTGTAACGTGGTACCTCAATGTAGTTTTGACTTGCATTTCTCTAATAATTAGCGATGATGAGCATCTTTTCATATGCCTATTGGCCATCTGTATGTCTTCTTTGGAGAAATGTCTGTTTAGATCTTCTGCCCATTTTTTGATTGGGTTTTTTTTTTTTTTATTGAGTTGTATGAGCTGTTTGTATATTTTGGAAATTAAGCCCTTGTTGGTTGCATCATTTGCAAATATTTTCTCCCAGTCCATAGGTTGTCTTTTCGTTTTGTTTATGGTTTCGTTTGCTGTGCAAAAGCTTATAAGTTTGATTAGGTACCACTTGTTTATTTTTGCTTTTATGTCTGTTGCCTTGGGAGACTGACCTAAGAAAACATTGGTACGATTTATGTCAGAGAATGTTTTTGCCTGTGTTCTCTTCTAGGAGTTTTATGGTGTCATGTTTTATATTTAAGTCTTTAAGTCATTTTGAGTTTATTTTTGTGTATGGCGTGAGGGTGTGTTCTAATTTCATTGATTTGCATGCGGCTGTCCAACTTTCCCAGCACCACTTGCTGAAGAGACTGTCTTTTCCCCATTGTATATTTTTGCCTCCTTTGTTGAAGATTAATTGACCATAGGTGTGTGGGTTTACTTCTGGGCTATCTATTCTGTTCCATTGATCCATATGTTTGTTTTTGTGCCAATACCATGCTGTTTTGAATACTGTAGCTTTGTAGTACCCAAATCCTTTGGGTAGTATTGTCATTTTAACAATATTAATTCTTCCAATCCAAGAGCATGGGATAGCTTTCCATTTCTTTGAATCATCTTCAGTGTCCTTTATTAAGGTTTTGTAGTTCTCAGTATGTAAGTCTTTCACCTCCTAGGTGGGGTTTATTCCTAAGTATTTTATTTTATTTTATTTTTGATGTGACTTTAAAAGGGATTGTTTGTTTACATTCTCTTTCACATATTTCATTGTTAGTGTAAAGAAATTGCAAAATACATTATTACATTACTTGTAGTCTTTTATTTTTGTATTATCAGCTATTACTGTTTGTTCACCTTGGCCTTCTAATATCTCTTTAAATATGATTTACTGCTCTCAGATGTTATTTTTATGTAAAATTATCATTTTAACTATGATTCACTTGAAAGTATCCATTTCCAGCTCTTTCCAAATTAAATTTAATCTTCATTTTTTTCTTATATCAAAATCAGCATGTATATGCATGTGCATCAATGAGAGAGAAATAAAGGCAAATTTTATCTTGTTAGTGTATGAACTGCCAAAGTCTTTGAAGCCTGTGCAGTATTAGTTAAGTGAGGAGGGCTCTGATGGACCATTGGCTCCACACTCACGGATATTTGCAGGCCAGCAGGTGAGGGGACTGTGGGAGGCAGGCAGACTCAAGACACTGGGGCCTCATGGGGACAAGTGTCAGTTGAAGAGCACGTGCCTCGGCAGGAGCAAGCAGCCTCTACTCACAGCCGGGATCATCATCGTGTTGGAATTCAGGCCTAGTTTTTCCAGATCTAATGATTTTCCAAAAGAAGCCAAAAATCTGGAATTTTATGTGAAACCTTCCAATTATTAAATTGGCATTTTTTTTTAAACACTAAGAGATTTTTTAAAAAATCTTCAGGCTAAATATAGCACTCAGACTGCCAAATTGCAGCTTCTGTGTATTATTATAATTATCAGCAGCAAGAGAAACCTATCTTCCACATTTGTTACATGTTCTTAGGGGAGATGGTTAAAAAACTATTCTATTAACTCATCAGAAAACAGGTATTATTGAATGTACAACATAAAATACTACATTAGTACTTACTCTATATGTCTTCAGTCTGTTTTGGGAAATCGACCACACTGCTCTTATACTGCACGATAACTGTCAAGTTAGTTTATGAAAGTAGAGTTCCCCATTTGTTGGTCCTCAGTCCTCTACAACACACTACAAAAAAAAAGAGGAATACGAAAGAAATTTCAACATCTTCATTTTCCAACCTCCAGTGGTTTAAGCCAGAGAGTTCTTTTGGAGCGAAAATACTATGTCTTTTCTTTCTCAGAGCTGCTGAGAAATTATAATTAGAGGTTTTCCTGTTGGGTAAAGGAAAGGAATTCCTCCTGCATCTGCAAGACTTCTCAACAAATTTTCTTCTTCCCTGTTCCATTTCTCTTTCTGCAGGTGATAGAGGGAAAGCTGGCTCCATTCTTGGGCAAGGTCATTAAATTTGCCGCCTCACACGTGTACAGCTGCAGTCTTTGTAGCCAGAAGGGGTTCATCTGTGAAATCTGTAACAATGGAGAGATCCTCTACCCTTTTGAGGATATTTCAACAAGCAGGTACAGAATCTCTTGTCTTTTAAAAGTATACCTGAATATGTCACATGCAGTGTTATTGGGCCAGAGCTGGCCAGCTTTTAGTCGAGTACTGTATCTCTGTCTCTTCCTCTGTATCAGATTTCCCTTATTCCTGGAGAACATTTTTTACCCTTTGATTTCCTATATTTATTTCCAACTCATTTTGCTACCTTTATCCAGAATGAGATAACAAAGTTGCATAGCCTAGCTCTGCATTATTAGGTAACAGAGTGTTCAGATTCATTTTTAGAATGAAGATGGGGAAGGAAGAATCCTCACAACCATCCCAGGTCAAGTGATAGGCAATGGAAATCACAGTCGCAGAGGAAGACCAAAACTGGATTGGCCACTAGGAAGAAAACGAGAGTGATGAACAGCCCTCTGGCTCACCACATGCTCTTCTGAATAAATGCACTGCAGTGTAGTGATGAAAGTTTTAGGACCCAAAGGAAAGAAAAGTGGGAGTTCATGTGGGATTCTTTTTCTAACCAAAGTGCAAGAAACCAGACACAAAAGGCCACATATGTTCCATTGATAGGAAATGTCCCAAATAGGCAAATCCATAGAGACAGAAAGTAGATTAGTAGTTGCCTAGAGCTTGGGGAAAGGGGAAAAGGGAGTAACTACTAATGGGTATGGATTTCTTTTGGGAGCGATGAAAACGTTCTAGAATTAGATAATGGTGATGGTTACACAGTCTTGTGAATACAATAAAAAGCAGTGAGTTTTATGCTTTAAATGAGTGAATTATACTGCAATAAAAATATTTAATAAAAAAAAAATTAAATTAAAAAAATGCTTCCAACTGAATAAACCATATATTCTGGGCCATAAAAGAAGTCTCAGTAAATTTTAAAAGATTGAAACCATACCAAATATGTTCTCTGACACATGAAATTTAGATATCCAGTAGAAAAAAATAATCCAGGAAACCCCAAAATATTTGGAAATTAAATAATACACTCTAAAAACTCATGGGTCAAAGAAGAAATCCACCACAAGAGAAATTTTAAAAATATTTGTAAATGAATGAAAATGAAATACAAAATATCAAAATGTATGGAATGCAGCTAAAGTAGTGCTCTGAGTGAAATTTATAGCTATAAACACCTATATCAGAAAAGAAGAAAGGTCTCAAATTAATAATCTAAAATTCCACTTTAAGAAACTAGATAATGAAGAGCAAAATAAATCCAAAGCAAGCAGGAGGAAGGAAAGAATAAAGATTAGAGCAGATATCAATGAATTAAAAAACAGAAAAGTAGTAGATTGATGAAACCCCAAATTAGTTCTTTGAAAAGATCAACAGGGACTTCCCTGGTGGTCCAGTGGTTAAGAATCCGCCTTCCAGTGTAGGGAATGCAGGTTCGATCCCTGGTCGGGGGACTAACATCCCACATGCCACAGGACAACTAAGCCTGTGCACCGTAACTACTGAGCATATGAGCCATAACTAGAGAGCCTGCGTGCTGAAACTACAGAGCCCACGCACTCTGGAGCCTGTGCACCACAACTACAGAGCCCACACACTCTGGATCCCATGCACCACAACAAAAGATCCCGTGTGCTGCAACTAAGACCCAACACAGCCAAAATTAATAAATATTTTTTTAAAAAAGATCAACAAACTTGATAACCCTTTAGGTAGGCTGACCAAGAAATTAAGAGAGAAGACATGGATTCCCAAAATCAGAAATGAAAAAGGGTACAGCAATTTAAAAATTTTTAAAGAGGTAGTGTAAACAACTTCATGCCAACAATTTAGACAACTTAGATAAAATGGATAAATTTCTCGAAAGACAAATTACCAAAACTGACTCAAGAAGAAATAGAAATATGAATAGACCTACAACAAGAAATTGAACTAGTAATCTTAAATTACTTTAAATCTTCCCATGAAATAGTCAGATGGCTTCACTGGTGAATTTTTTTGAATATTTAAAGAAATAATACCATCCTTTATACAGTGATAAAGAGGGGCATTACATAATGATAATGGGGTCGATTCTTCAAAACGACATAACAATCCTTAGTGTGTATGAACAAAGAGTCAAAATACATGAGACAAAAACTGATAGAACTACATGGAGAAACAGATGAATCCACCGTTCTATTTAGATATATCCACTATTATAGTTAGAGACTTCAACACCCCTCTATCAGTAACTGATAGATCCAATAGGCAGAAAATCAGTGAGCATATAGTTAAACTGAAAAGCACTACCAACCAAGTGAATCTAATTGACATCCATGTCAGTTCATGTGGTTCATCCAACAACAACAGAATTTGCATTCTTCTCAAGCTCACATGGAATATTTACCAAGAGAGACCATATTTTGGGCCATAAAACACATCTGGACAAATTTTAAAGAGTAGAAATTATGCAAAGTATGTTCTCAGGCCGTAATGAAATTAAACTAGTAATCCATAACAGAAAGATACCTGGAAAATACCCACATGTTAGAAGATTAACAGTATACCTTCAGAGACAGAAGAAGCAAGAAGAACTACAGTCCTGCAACCTGTGGAATGAAAACCACATTCACAGAAAGATAGATAAAATGAAAAGCCAGAGGACTATGTACCAGATGAAGGAACAAGATAAAACCCCAGAAAAACAACTAAATGAAGTGGAGATAGATAGGCAACCTTCCAGAAAAGGAATTCAGAATAATGATACTGAAGATGATCCAGGACCTCAGAAAAAGAATGGAGGCAAAGATCGAGAAGATGCAAGAAATGTTTAACAAAGACCTAGAAGAATTAAAGAACAAACGCCTAGAAGAATTAAAGAACAAACAAACAGATAAACAATACAATAACTGAAATGAAAAGATACACTAGAAGGAATCAATAGCAGAATAACTGAGGCAGTAGAACGGATAAGTGACCTGGAAGACAGTATGGTGGAATTCACTGCTGCAGAACAGAATAAAGAAAAAAGAATGAAAAGAAATTAAGACAGCATAAGAGACCTCTGGGACAACATTAAATGCACCAATATTCACATGGTAGGGGTCCCAGAAGGAGAAGAGAGAGAGAAAGAACCCCAGAAAATACTTGAAGAGATTATAGTCGAAAACTTCCCTAACATAGGAAAGGAAATAGCCACCCAAGCCCAGGAAGTGCAGAGAGTCACAGGCAGGATAAACCCAAGGAGAAACATGCTGAGACACATAGTGATCAAATTGACAAAAATTAAAGACAAAGAAAAATTATTAAAAGCAACAAGGGAAAAATGACAAATAACATACAAGGGAACTCCCATAAGGTTAACAGCTGATTTCTCAGCAGAAACTCTACAAGCCAGAAGGGAGTGGCATGATATATTTAAAGTGATGAAAAGGAAGAACCTACAACCAAGATTACTCTACCCAGCAAGGATCTCATTCACATTTGACAGAGAAATCAAAAGCTTTACAGACAAGCAAAAGCTAAGAGAATTCAGCACCACCAAACCAGTTCTACAACAAATGCTAAAGGAACTTCTCTAAGCGGGAAACACAGGACAAGAAAAGGACCTACAAAAACAAACCCAAAACAATTAAGAAAATGATAATAGGAACATACATATTGACAGTTACCTTAAGTGTGAATGGATTAAATGCTCCAACCAAAAGACAGAGGCTTGCTTAATGGATACAAAAACAAGACCCATATATATGCTATCTACAAGAGACTCACTTCAGACCTAGGGGCACATACAGACTGAAAGTGAGGGGATGGAAAAAGATATTCCATGCAAATGGAAATCAAAACAAAGCTGGAGTAGCAATACTCATATCAGATAAAATAGACTTTAAAATAAGGAATGTTACAAGAAACAAGGAAGGACACTACATAATGATCAAGGGATCAATCCAAGAAGAAGATATAACCATTATAAACATATACGCACCCAACATAGGAGCACCTCAATACATAAGGCAAGTGCTGACAGCCATAAAAGGGGAAATCAAGAGTAACACAATAAGAGTAAGGGACTTTAACACCCACTTTCACCAATGGACAGATCATCCAAAATGAAAATAAATAAGGAAGCACAAGCTTTAAATGACACAATAGTCCAGATAGATTTAATTGATATTTATAGGACATTCCATCCGAAAACAGCAGATTACACTTTCTTCTCAAGTGCACAGGGAACATTCTCCAGGATAGATCACATCTTGGGTCACAGATCAAGCCTCCATAAATTTAAGAAAATTGAAATCATATCAAGCATCTTTTCCGACCACAACACTATGAAATTAGAAGTAAATTGCAGGGAAAAAAACATAAAAAACACAAACACATGGAGGTTAAACAATATGTTACTAAATAAACAGGAGATCACTGAAGAATTCAAAGAGGAAATCAAAAAATACTTAGAGACAAATGACAACAAAAACACAACAATCCAAAACCTATGGGATGCAGCAAAAGCAGTTCTAAGAGGGAAGTTCATAGCAATTCAAGCTCACTTCAAGAAACAAGAAAAATCTTAAATAAATAAACAATCTAACCTTACACCTAAAGGAACTAGAGAAAGAAGAACAAACAAAACCCAAAGCTGGTAGAAGGAAAGAAATCATAAAGATCAGAGCAGAAATAAATGAAATAGAAACAAAGAAAACAATAGCAAAGATCAATAAAACTAAAAGCTGGTTCTTTGAGAAGATAAACAAAATTGATAAACCTTTAGCCAGACTCATCAAGAAAAAGAGGGAGAGGACTCAAATCAATAAAATTAGAAATGAAAAAGGAGAAGTTACAGTGGACACTGCAGAAATACAAAGCATCATAAGAGACTACTACAAGCAACTCTATGCCAAGAAAATGGACAACCTGGAAGAACTGGACAAATTCTTAGAAAGGTATAACCTACCAGGACTGAACTAGGAAGAAACAGAAAATATGAACAGACCAATCACAAGTAATGAAATTGAAACTGTGATTAAAGATCTTCCAACAAACAAAAGTCCAGGACCAGATGGCTTCACAGGTGAATTCTATCAAACATTTAGAGAAGAGCTAACACCCATCCTTCTCAAACGCTTCCAAAAACTTGCAGAGGAAGGAACACTCCCAAACTCATTCTATGAGGCCACCATCACCCTGATACCAATACCAGACAAAGATACTACAAAAAAAGAAAATTACAGACCAATATCACTGATGAATATAGATGCAAAAATCCTCAACAAAATACTAGCAAACAGAATCCAACAACACATTGAAAGGATCATACACCATGATCAAGTGGGATTTATCCCAGGGATGCAAGGATTCTTTAATATACACAAATCAATCAATGTGATACACCATATTAACAAATTGAAGAATAAAAACCATATGATCATCTCAATATATGCAGAAAAAGCTTTTGACAAAATTCAACACCCATTTATGATAAAAACTCTCCAGAAAGTGGGCATAGAGGGAAACTACCTCAACATAATAAAGGCCATATACGACAAACCCACAGCAAACATCATTCTCAATGGTGAAAAACTGAAAGCATTTCTTCTAAGATCAGGAACAAGACAAGGATGTATACCCTTGCCACTCTTATTCAACATAGTTTTGGAAGTCCTAGCCATGGCAATCAGAGAAGAAAAAGAAATAAAAGGAATACAAATTGGAAAAGAAGAAGTAAAACTGTCACTGTTTGCAGATGATGTGATACTATACATAGGTAATCCTAAAGATACCACCAGAAAACTACCAGAGCTAATCAATGAATTTGTTAAAGCTGCAGGGTACAAAATTAAAAAAAGAAATCAGAAATCTCTTGCATTCCTATACACTAAGAACAAAAGATCAGAAAGAGAAATTAAGGAAACAATCCCATTCACCATTGCAACAAAAAGAATAAAATACCTAGGAATAAACCTACCTAAGGAGGTTAAAGACCTGTACTCAGAAAACTACAAGATACTGATGAAAGAAATCAAAGATGACACAAACAGATGGAGAGATATACCATGTTCTTGGACTGGAAGAATCAATATTGTGAAAATGACTCTACTATCCAAAGCAATCTACAGGTTCAGTGCAATCCCTATCAAATTACCAATGGCATTCTTTACAGAACTAGAACAAAAAATCTTAAAATTTGTATGGAGACACAAAAGACCCCGAATAGCCAAAGCAATCTTGAGGGGAAAAAACGGAGCAGGAGGAATCAGATTCCCTGACTTCAGACTATACTACAAAGCTACAGTAATCAAGACAATATGGTACTGGCACAAAAACAGAAATATAGATCAATGGAATAGGATAGAAAGCCCAGAGATAAACCCACGCACCTATGGTCAACTAGTCTATGACAGAGGAGTCAAGGATATACAGTGGAGAAAAGACAGTCTCTTCAATAAGTGGTTCTGGGAAAACTGGACAGCTACATATAAAAGAATGAAATTAGAACACTCCCTAACACCATACACAAAAATAAACTCAAAATGGATTAAAGACCTAAATGTAAGACTGGACACTATAAAACTCTTAGTGGAAAACATAGGAAGAACACTCTTTGACATAAATGACAGCAAGATCTTTTTTGACCCACCTCCTAGAGTAATGGAAATAAAAACCAAAATAAACAATTGGGGCCTAATGAAACTCAAAAGCTTTTGCACAGCAAAGGAAACCATAAAGAAGACGAAAAGACAACCCTCAGAATGGGAGAAAATATTTGCAAACGAATCAACAGACAAAGGATTAATCTCCAAAATATATAAATAGTTCATACAGCTCAGTATTAAAAAAACAAACAACCCAATCAAAAAATGGGCAGAAGACCTAAATTGACATTTTTCCAAAGAAGTCATACAGGTGGCCAAGAGGCACATAAAAAGCTGCTCAACCTCACTAATTATTAGAGAAATGCAAATCAAAACTATAGTGAGGTATCACCTCACACCAGTCAGAATGGGCATCATCAGAAAATATACAAATAACAAATGCTGGAGAGGGTGTGAAGAAAAGGGAACCCTCTTGCACTGTTAGTAAGAATGTAAATTGATACAGCCACTATGGAGAACAGTATGGAGGTTCCTTAAAAAACTAAAAATGGAATTACCATATGACCCAGCAATCCCACTACTGGGCATATACCCAGAAAAAAACATAATTCAAAAAGACACATGCACCCCAATGTTCATTGCAGCAGTATTTACAATAGCCAGGTCATGGAAGCAACCTAAATCCCCATCGACAGATGAATGGATAAAGAAGATGTGGTAAGGCTTCCCTGGTGGCGCAGTGGTTAAGAATCTGCCTGCCAATGTGGGGGACACGGTTTCGAGCCCTGGTCCGGGAAGATCCCACATGCCACGGAGCAGCTGAGCCCAGGCACTGCAGCTGCTGAGCCTGCGCTCTAGAGCCCGCAAGCCACAACTACTGAGCCCGAGTGCCGCAACTACTGAGGCCCATGTGCCTAGAGCCCGTGCTGGGCAACAAGGGAGGCCACCGCAATGAGAAGCCCGTGCACCACAACGAAGCTCGCCGCAACCAGAGAAAAGCCCGCACGCATCAACGAAGACCCAACACAGCCAAAAATAAAACAAATAAAATAAAAATAAATAAATTTATTAAAAGAAAAGAAATTATTAAAAAAAAAAAGATGTGGTACATATATACAATGGAATATTACTCAGCCATAAAAAGGAACGAAATTGGGTCATTTGTAGAGACGTGGATGGACCTAGAGACTGGCATACAGAGTGAAGTAAGTCAGAAAGTGAAAAAGAAATATTGTATATTAACACATATATGTGGAATCTAGAAACATAGTACAGTTGAACCAGTTTGCAAGGGAGAAACAGACACAGATATAGAGAACAAATGTATGGACACTAAGGGGGGAAAGCGGGGGGCCAGGGCAGGGAGCGGGTGTTGGGATGAATTGGGAGATTGGGGTTGACATATATACACTAATATGTATAAAGTAGATAACTAATAAGAACCTGCTGTGTTAAAAATAGAATAAAATAAAATTCAAAAAAAAAAACCAATATACCTTCAAGTAACAGATGAGTTTATAACTTTACATTCACATAAAAACCTGCACATGGGTATTTATAGCAGCTTTATTCCTAATCACCCAAAACTGGAAACAACCAAGTTGTCCTTTAATAGGTGGATGGATAAATGAACTGTGTTATAGGCATACAGTGCAGTGTTATTCAGGGATAAAAGAAATGAGCTATTATGCCACAAAAGGACATGGAGGAAACTTAAATGCCTATTATTGAGTGAAAGAAGCCAATCTGAAAAGGCTACGTACTGTATGATTCCAACTCTGTGATGTTCTGAGAAAGGCAAAACTATACAGATGGTAAGAAAATCGGTGATTACCAGGGGTTTGAGAGGGGGTAGGGAGGGACGAATAGGTGAAGCACAGGAAATTTTTAGGGCAGTGAGATTATTCTATATGATTCTGTAATAGGGCACACATGACATCATACATTTGTCAAAACTCATAGAGCTGTACAACACAGAATGAACCTTTATTTAAACGGCAGGCTTCAGTTAATAATATATCAATATTGGTTCATTAATTGTAACTGACATACCACACTAATGCAAGATGTTGATAATACGGAAAACTCAGGGAGAGGCGGTACTAATACAGGAACTCTGTACTATCTACTCAATTTTTCTGTAAATCTAAAACTGTCCTAAAAAATAAAATCTATTAAAATAAAACAATTCATTTAGCTGAACATTTGACTCAAAGATCAAAGCTGAAAAGTTTTCATAAACTTTATTAGAACAATTTTAGATTTACAGAAAAATCACAAAGATAGTACAGAGAGTTCCTTTATACCCCACACCCAGTTACGTTAGTATGGTACATTTGTTACAATTCATGAACCAATATTGATACATTATTATTAGCTAAAGTCCATAGTTTTTTTTCCAGTGTCCTTAGTTTTTACCTAGTGTCCTTTTCTGTTCCAGAATATCACCTTACGTTTAATTGTCACATCACCCTAGGCTCCTTGGCGGTGACAGTTTCTCAGGCTTTGTTTTTATGACCTTGAAAGTTTTGAGGGGTACTGGTCAGGTATTTTGTAGAATCCCTCTATTGGGATATACTTGATGTTTTTCTTATGATTACACTGGGTTCTGTGGGTCTGGGAGGAAGAACACAGCGGCAGTGTCATTTTCATCATATCATATCATGGGTACGTACTATGAACGTGACTGATCACTGTAGTCTTTGTGTCAAGTGTCTCCACTTTAAAGTTACTCTTCTTCCCGCCACCCACTCCATCCCCTTTCCATACTTTCCTTCTGGAAGGAAGTCAGTATGTTCAGCCTACACTTAAGCAGTGGGGAGTTATCCCCCATCCCTTTGTGAGTGCAGTATGTACAAAATTATTTGGAATTCTTCTGCATAAGAGATTTGTTTCTTCCCCATTTATTTATATCTTCAATTATTTATTCATGTCAGTATGGACTCATGCATATTTATTTTATACTTTGGGTTATAATCCAATACCACTTTATTTTGTTACTCAAACTGTTCTGGTTTTAGCCATTTAATAACTCTTTCAGTTGGCTCCTGTTTCCCTTTGGCATATCCCAATGATTATGAGGTTTTTGGTTTTGAGCATTTCCTTACTTTCTGGCACTGTCAGATGCTCCAGGCTCATCTTATATAATTCCTGCCCTAATCCTAGAAGCAGCCGTTTCTCCAAGGAGCCCTGGTTCCTTTTAATAGAGAATATTAGAAAGCAAGATCAGGGTGCTGGGATGCACACATTTTTAAAGCCCTCAGTCCCAGGACTTGTCCCTTGCAGGGACAGAGGTACTCCCCTCTCACCGCACATCAGAATCTCCTGTGAGACCTGGCTTCTTTAAATCCCCAGAATCTGTATCTTCAAAGACTCCCCATGTGATTCTAAGTCACATTCAGAAGGAAAAGATCCCTCCTCTAAGATATCTGTGGTCATGATCAGAGGTGCTGGATTCTCACAACCAAAACGACCACATTAGCACATCTCTGGGCTCATAGGGCCTTTACCCAGTAGGAAAGAATACATAGCTAGTTAGAATGCTCTGTTTCTCCCTTGGTCAGATGCAGTTCTCCAAGCTTGCACAAGTGTCTGAGTCCGAAGGAGCTCTGACCTGCCTTCCTGGAATTCCAGGTGGATAATACTTTCCAGGAGCCTGTTGCGCTTTCCCATGGTGTTCAGTTTCCAGTTAAACACTGGGAGTGGCTTGTACACATCAATGGAAAAGGACAAAAACAAACACTAATAAAAGATTTACTGAAGGAAAACTTTAATCAGAAATAGAGGTGCAGATTTAAAACATATCTATAAAGATGTACTGAATAAATAAATGTGGGTAAATAAAAGTAAATTTGAATTGTGGGATAAATTTTTAAATCTATGCATAATTGAAATCTTTATGGATGAAGTAATGATACATTGGATTTACTTCAGAATAATCTGATGGTGGGAGAAAGGCAATAAATATAGATGAAAGAGATAGATAATTGTTGAAGCTAGGTGCTCAGTACACAGGGGTTTATTATACTATCCTCTCTACTTCTGAATATGTTTGAAATTTTCCATCATAAAATATGTTTTAAAAATCTGTATGTAAAAATCCTAGAAATTTAGTATTTAGTTAATTTGTTACCACATCCTTGACCATCTTGCTAAATTCAGCACCTCTGCATCCTCAGAACTATATTTAATGTCCTTTCAGATCCAAATATCATGTGAATAGCATAATTACAATTCAGTAAAGAACATTCCACAAGCATTAGAACTATTCTTTCTTTCAATAAATGATTCATTGAACATATTATGTTTGTGCACTGGGCTGGGTTCTAGAGACACACAGTGAACCCGGCATGCTCCTTGCTCACAAATAGTTGAGAGTCTCTAGTAAGAGACAGACAAGCCAGTAGACAGTTGTGTTAACGTGTGGGAGGAGCCACAGTAGAGGGGGTGGACCTGGGGCTCCAAGAAGGGGAATGACGTATATTGTGGGTAGGAAGACGTTCCACAATTTCTAAACATATGACAGAGCTCCATGTTGATCTCTAAAGCACTGATTTATGTACTTCAATATTAGAATACACTCGGTTTTAACAACATGCTTATTTGATTATGACCACATATCAAACATTGGTCAACTCTTGAGACTTTCTTTTCCTTATTAAATGAATTGTTATGCAGGAGGAAACTTCATGAATGTATAATTTAGAAATATAGCCCTAGTATTAATTTTTAGAACACCATCTCTGGCAGACATAGAGAATGTTCTGGGATTGTAGGGGAATGGCACTAATATTTACTAGTACTGGTGCCAGCAGTTTACATATCTCATCATTTAATTCTTATGCCAGTCCTCTGAGGGAGTATAATTACCTCTGTTTTAATAATGAGGAAACCTAGGTTCAGAGGAGGCAATTAACTTGGCCCAAAAGATAAAGCCAAAACTTGAACCCAAATATATCTGGCTCCAAAACCTATGCTTTTTTCATTATACATCACTCTTTTTTTTGTGTACCTGTACTCTTCAAACTGTTTTTGCAGCATACCCCCTAAAAGAAATTTGAAAATTGTATGTACCTCTGCTATAAAAGAAGCCTCCCCCGGACTTCCCTGGGGGCGCATTAGATAAGAATCCGCCTGCCAATGCAGGGGACATGGGTTCGATCCCTGGTCCGGGAAGATCCCACATGCCGCGGAGCAACTAAGCCCATGCGCCACAACTACTGAGCCTGCGCTCTAGAGCCCGCGAGCCACAACTACTGAAGCCCGCGTGCCTAGAGCCCGTGCTCCGCAACAAGAGAAGCCACCGCAGTGAGAAGCCCGCGCACCGCAACGAAGAGTAGCCCCCGCTCGCTGCAACTAGAGAAAGACCCTGCGCAGCAGCGAAGACCCAATGCAGCCATAAATAAATAAAATTTTTTAAAATAAATAAATAAATAAAAGAAGGTTCCCCCAAAATTGTTATTTACAATTTTCCCTTTATTTGCCAACCTGGACGTTTTTATACTTGGAGCAGTGAGCCAGAGTTAAATTGGGGAGGGGAAAGCTCTGCTTTTCTTTCGTGAGGTGGCCGAGGGGCTGTTGTGAGGGGGAATGGGAAAGGGAACCACAGCAGGGCTCCCACCTCTGAGCAGCCCAGGCAGGCCAGGTCCGTGAGGGGTACCTGTGCAGCTAAGGACCCGCCTTAATCAGGTTAATGAAGGCAGACCCCAGATTAAATACCTACCTCTCTCCTTTAAATTGGAAAACACTGAAATCCAAATTGCAAGGTTTTAAATACAATAGGAAGATCCAGAATCACAAAACTGCTTTACTTAAGCCTAATCCAGCATTTACCCTTTAGAGGACTAAAAGGAAAGCTCAGCCCTAGAAGAGAGGAACATTCTGTTAAAACAACTGTCCAATTCCACATCCTGAGGAAATAGGAATGACAAAACATGCCCTCCTTGATTGAGAATCAGAAATAAGGGCTCTAAATTTTCAGAATTACAAATCAGAAGATTAGACTGATACTGCCCTAAGAATTAAGCAAAAACAATCAATATAAAAGGAAAAATGTCACATAAATCCACAGAATGACCCAGGACTTAGTTTTTGGGTTTTTTTTTTAAATCCTAAAATTGCCTCCTATCCAGCTTTCTTTCCAACATCTCTACATATCACTGATCTGCTTTTGTTATTAAGGACATAATGCTGCTAAGGAGACCATCCTGCTTCACACATTTCTGTGAAGATGCCAGTCCTGAATCTTGAAATGTTTCCAGATCACAAGTACATAAATACTTCATCTTAAAAACACTCAGCGTGCGTTTAACATGGGACTTGCAAAACATACCAGCTATCATAAATCAGTTCCATCCTTTGTGTCTGATCCATTCAGCCTTGTTGATTTTTTCAGGTCATATACAAGCCATCCCCACAGGTTTTCCAGTATGGAAAACACTGCACTTCAAGACGTTATGACCCCGCTCCCATTCGGGGTTGTATTTAGATGTGGGAGTGCTATAAGAAGATTATATATTAATACTGAATTTGGTGTGTTTCATATAGTAGGCATTCCATAACTATTTGCTATTTGGTTCAACTCTCCCAAATATATTATGTGCGTTCATTAAGAACACTGACAACGCTTTTTTAAAAAACTGGTTAAGAGAACTTAAAATACTTGCACTAAATGAAATAAATCAGACAGGGAAAACAGATATTATATGATTTCACCTATATGTGAAATCTACAAAAAACCAAACTCATAGATACAGAGAACAGATAAGCAGTGGCCAGAGGCAGGGGGTGTGGAAGGGGCAAAATGGGTGAAGGGGGTCAAAAAGGTACAGACTTCCAGTTATAAGATGAATAATGTGCAGCGTGGTGACTAAAGATAACAATACTGTATCATATATTTGAAAGTTGCTAAGAGACTATAGCTTAAAAGTTCTCATCACAAGAAAAAAAACTTTTGTGACTATGTGTGGTGATGGATGTTAACTAAACTTACTGTGGTGATCATTGTGCAACATGTACGTATATCAAATCATCACACCGTACGCCTAAAACTAATGCAATGTTATATGTTAATTATATCTCAATAAATCTGGGAAAAAAACACTTGTGAGGATAGAGGAGCATAGTGAAAGTCTGAAGTAACACTACAGATTTATATGTAAGGTTGAAGCAACTGACCTGTCGTTTCAAATATTTCTCTGGCGTTGAGTGTTGGCCTACGGAGGTCAACGTGCACTTGTCCTAGGAAGGCATCTCCGAGCACATGTTCTTCCTGTGTTAGGGCATCTGCAGCTCAGTGGTTACTCTTCTAAAAGGGTTACATGTTTTTTTTTAAAGCTCTGGGGGTTTGGAGAAGCAGACTGAGCATTACTTGGTAGTTTTCCTTTTGTATGCAATAGTCAACCACTTCCTCCTCTCCTTCAAGAAATCACAGTTGCACACAGGACCTTGAATTTATCAACATCAAAGTCTTACCAGTTGAGTTAACATAGTCTGACACCACATCCAGTCTGCACATGTTCACAGAACATTTCCTATATCTGTCTATTGAGAACGAACACTGGCCTCATGGAAAAGTCCATAGCAAGTGAGTTTCTAAGAGGGCTTATCCTGTTTTTCACTTTTGAAATCTATTTTGTCAGGTTAGCTTACAGAAAAAAAGGTCTCCCAAAGAACTCAGTTCAAGCCCCATCGCTTTCATCCATCTTGGCCAAACTCCAGAAATGTCTAGCTTGTACTGAAGAGCATGGAGACTCCTCCCAATACCTTGACCTCTGGAATTGGCCTTTGTCATTTTGCATCTCATTGCTATTCATACCACCCTGCCCCTGAGGACCTGAACTTGTTGGGGCATGGACTTTGTTCTTTGTCTTGGCACCTGTGCCCTTCTTTAAGCTTCATGTACACATGAAGCGTCAAATAACTAATTGTAGTCAAACCTTAAAAAGGTTTGTTTAAAAAGAGAAAAAAAAAAACAGCCGTATTATGAAGTACAGAATTACTTCTTCACACAGAAGATGCTGAGATGTACAATTCTCAGCACAACTTGAGCAGTCCATTAAGAGCTGTGTTTTCCATTGCCCTAGTTTCCTTTGGTTTGTTCATGGAAGGTAAATGTGGAGATGGCTTTGCCTAAGGTTGCCACTTATGTGCCTAGAAAATCATTAAACCCCAGATTTGCCACCATTTTTCTGGGCAGCCAGTTATACAATAGTTTGTCATTTTTTGAAAGAGAGTTTCATGTTTAGGCAGGAATTTTTTGGTGGGAGTTGGGGGAATAGAAGAAAGCTCCAGAAGAGGAGGAGAGAGAAGCACTGCCCAGAAGCTGATCTTTCCTTGTGGCTTCCTATTTGCTCAGGCTTCATTTCTGTGAGCCCTTGCACAAACAGACTGAATACCTGGATTATGCCCTCATCTGGACTCGAATACACATACATTACATACCCTTTTTTCACTAATCATCCTGACACATTCCTCTGTTGGTAAATGGTTCCAAAACAAACACTGTCGGTGCACCTAATTAGCAGGTTTGTGGGCTGTGCTTGGCAGTCCTGTTACATCCTGTTCCACAATAGAGAACAACAGCCTTGGCTAGGTTAGGCTTTAGGGAGGGAGCAGCTTCCCTCAATGCATATACGCTTTTTTAATGGTATTTCCTTTCCGTGGCTTTTCTTGGGAAGCAGCCACTCGGCAAGTATTGTAACGAGGTGTGGGATCCTCCCAGCAGCTAGAGGGAATTTGGACTCCTCTTCTTAGGTGTGTTTGTTGAGGAACCAGTAGTTTCCATCTGCTTAGTGTTCTCTCCCCCTCTCCCCCTCCCCCCGGGTTGAAGAGGAGCATATCGAGGAACTTTCTCCATGGTTCTCTAACTCTGATGGTGAAGGACAAGACTCCTGCCTCTGTTCTAGAATCAAAACTAACAAAGTCGGAAGGGCCTGTGGAGACCATTTAGACATTTTTAGCGTAGAAAAACTGAAACCCAGAGAGCGCACAGATTTCATGAGTGGCAGAAGCAGGGGGTGACTTACAAGATGGAATTCTGCTCTCCTTAGGCTACCTGACTGCCTGCTCTTAAATGTATTTATTGAGTCAGTAAAGGTTCTCCTTGATAAAAACTCGAGCACAATGCTAGTTTTTTTGGCTTTTAAACTTTGGTCAAAGAGTAACTTGGTAAATAACATTTTACCTTGGCCTGGTGGCTCCTATATTCACATGTCAAAATGTTTCAGAACGTCTGCTAACACAGACAAGACTTTTGTGAAATCCTCAGGGCTGACCTGACCCTTTTTGCCATTAAGCCGCTTGATAAATTCTGTGCATTTATAAACACAGTTCTAGCTGGTGAGGCCGCCATTGGTTTTTGAAGCCATTTGGTCACTTGAATAGATGGCTGTTGTCTCCCCCAGACACATTTCTTACCAAGTTTCTACTTAGGTGTCTGGCTAATATGTTAATCATTTTATCTCTAAGTGTTTTAGACAACCTAATTTTTTGTGGTTTGGAGGGGGAGAAGTTATTTAACTCTTGTTTTAACTTTCCAATTATAAACTAAATTGATGTTCATTATATTGGAAGTATATGAAAGTAAAAAAATAAAATTAGGGACTTCCCTGTTGGCGCAGTGGTTAAGAATCTGCCTGCCAATGCAGGGGACACGGGTTCGAGCCCTGGCCCAAGAAGATCCCACATGCCGCGGAGCAACTGAGCCCGTGCGCCACAACTACTGAGCCTGCGTGCCACATCTACTGAAGCCTGTGCACCTAGAGCGCGTGCTCTGCAGCAAGAGAAGCCCTGGCAATGAGGAGCTCGCGCACCGCAACAAAGAGGAGCCCCCGCTTGCTGCAACTAGAGAAAGCCCGCACGCAGCAACAAAGACCCAACACAGCCATAAATAAATAAATAAATAACTTTTAAAAAATAAAAATAAAAAATAAATTAAAGTACATAAAAGTATAAAGAAGAAAATTCTCCATACATACATATGCATATATGTTTTTTAATAAAATTGAGATTGTATGAAATACATAATTTTATATCCAGTCTTTTTATCACATCATATTAGAACCAGGAAAATAGTCGTATTTAATCTATACACTTCCACTGATGGGTACTTTTACAGGAAAAAAAAATTTAATTGGCTCTAAAATTATCAAGATCCATAAGTAAAGGCAGGCTAGCCCACAGAAAGATCACTGGACTGGGGATACGAAAGCCTAGATGTCATTCCTAACTCTGCCACTAAGTTGCTGTGTGACCTTTAACAAGCTGCCCCACCATCTACACACCAGGCGTATGACACTGTTTTAAGCTCTTATTGACCAAAGAAGTAAGAGCTTGTAAGAGCTTTACTTCAGCTCCATTGCTTAGCATTTTGTATTAGTCTGTTTGATGGTTTGTCAAAACGTTTTCAGTGAAGTTGACTGATTTTTTTGATACATTTCACCCAAAGGGATTAAGATGTAAATTCAAATTGTGATTCAGTCCACCATTCTGAAATAATGTAAGATCCATGAGGAAATGGACTTTTTCTATTTTGCTCACTGCTCCATCCTCTATATCTAGAACAACACATAGTGAATGCTCAATAAATAATTCATGAATGGATGGTTTACTTTATTTTAGTTTTTCAAATCTGTACTTACCAACATATTTTCTTTTATTTTAAATAGGTTTTAAACTAATTTCAGGGAAATTGTCTGTTTAAATGTAGACACTACCAAGAGACCTGACTTTATCGAGTGATAGCTAACATTCTATTATATATTAGGGACAGATGTGTTTTATTGGCCCAATGGAGACTTTACTGTCAAAAATTTGAGCTTTGCTAAACTACCCGGATAACTTAATTTTCAAAACATCTTTTAGGTCATTTCTTAGTGTGTGCTTTTTCCTTCCCCGTGGGACTGTAAATAAGTAACCTGAATACACAACAGGGAAGAGAAGGAGTATTTACCTTTCCATACAAAAAATGTTGACTTTTCAGACTGAGCAATATGTTCTGAAATGAACTGTTTTTGTGCTTTAGAATTACAAGAGGTACAACAGTATCTTGGTTTTGTCAGTATATGTTTATGATATTTTGAGACTTTTTTCATACAACTAATTACAGGAGTACAGATAGTAACCTGTTTAAGTCGTCATTTTGTTTTTATTTCAGCATCTAATGTGCATTATCGTATCTTTATTAAACCCCTTCAATATTCTGAATATTAAACTGCTCAATGCTGCATCAGGAAATACCTGCCTGTGCCATCTATAGCTACCATTAATAATCATCTGTTTGGTTCCTGATTCTTTCAGAGTACTTAAAATAGAGATAAAGGCACAGTTCATAGCTGTTTACACTCTATACAAAAGTTGCTATTATATTTGGAATGAATTATATCAGAGCGTAGAACTTGGGAAGCTTAGCAGTCGTTTGCCCATCACCCCCACGTCCTGCAACACACACCCCTTCCCCACCCCCTCCACCCCCCCCATGGAAGCCAGTGTCCCCCACCACACCACACCCATAGCTAGCTGGAGATTCAGGCTGTCACACCCCAGTACGGTACCCTTTCTGCCTCACCCTGTTGTCAGAGCACTAGCCTAAAATTTGAGGGATGCACAGAGCATCCTAGGAGGGTAAAAGACGACTGCATACCCTCAACTAGTTTCACTTACTTCTGGTGATGGTTGGCAGTGGCAATGGGTGTTCTCACCAAAATTAATGGAAAGAATTTTGTAACCTTTGGGTGAGAGAACAGGGCAAGAGAGCATTGAAAGAGGTAATTCATGTGAAAACCAGAAATGTGGGAATTGCCTTTTATAAAACCAATAACATAGTAGACTAGCTGGCAAATAATGAATCAGTGGCTGGTTTAAAGACTGCATTGGAAACGTTAGAAGCCACTAACTTGGACTGATATAACTTAAACTAAAAGATCTAGTTCGGCCTTGAGAGTGGGGAGGTTGAAGTATCTTAAAGCTATTCTTTAAGAGGGGAGTTAACACTCTTTTTCTAGAAAGAGACAGTGAGGAGAAAGGAAATTTAAATTAAAAGACTTAGGTGGGAAAGCAGCTTACATTAATGATAGGAAAGAAAAATTTCAGAATTGAGGATGAAGAAACAAGCAAATTTTCCTTGGCAGTAGGGAAGACAAGGTGGGGGGCAGGGAAGGGGAGGAAGGATGGAATTAGGGTGGGAGAGTGAGACCTGAGGTAAACTGAGGGGGGAGCATGGTTTTCCTGCAGTATCAGAAATAGGCACCAATTCAGGGGTTTAGGGACAAGTGATGTGAATGTCAAAGCAGCAAGCGTGAAGGGTGACTTTTCCCTTCCTCTGCTTTCAGCTTTCCTGAGAGTTACGTAAGGTCCACTGTTTAAAAGAGAGAGACCTAATCAGGGGAACCTTAATACTTAGAAAGTACCTGAGAGCAGTACTTAACCCTTCTCTGGGCCTAACCCCACAAAAGTTTCTCACCTCAGTTTTTCTCACTGAGGGCTCTAGACAGCTTGCCCAAGCCACCTCCCGGAGGCAATGAAAGAGAAAAGGCTTATTTATTAGTTAGCAAGCACATTGCTAATCAGACCGAAGCGAGAGGCACCCACTGGCTTCCCCCAGTGAGTGAGCACGTTGCTCCCTTTGAGAGTTTCCTTTGCTGATATACTACCACCTAGCCTTCTCCACCCTAGTCCTGTCTTATGAATATACACAGTGCAGTGTTGAAAGAAATAAAATTTTTAGTGACTTTCAGGTGTCTCACATGTCTGTTTATTGCTTGTGTACATAGCATAACTATTCGTAACTTTTTATTACTGTGATTATCAGTTCCACCCAGCTTTTACTAATATGCAGAGTGGAAGCAAAAGTTCCAAATAATGTTCTCACCGAATCAAAGGGGCTGCTAAAACAGGCATTGTTGTTCTTGCCTTTTTCCCTCATTCAGTGTTACTATATGTTGATAGTACCAGGTTTTAAGCATTATTGCATTATTTTTCCAATACATGCTTGGTTCAAGCACATTAGGATAATTTTAATTACTAAAAGTTTATACATTATTGAACAATTAAACAGTGTTTCCTAATTTTATAAACATGTAAACAGTCTGTTAGTTTAACCCACCAAAAGTTAAACAATACCTTTGACACTATATAAAGATGAAAAAAAAAAAAACTGAGATGTTCAAAAAGTCAGATGTCTAAAGTCAGGATTTGTCCTTGACCACCTGAGATGCTTATACAGGTGCATCTCTTTTTAAATAAACTTAAGAAATAAAACTATAATATAAATTTAATTAATTGGTTGATTATTTACATTTCAAATTCTTTCATTTAACATAAAGATGGGCAGCAGTAAACTTTGCTAATATATTCAACATAGAATGTTATAACTCTTTAGGGTTATAAACTCTAAAGTTGTTTACTTGAAGGGAGACTGTTTTTACCAGATATACAAATGTATTATAAAACAGTATAGTGTTGGCACAGGAAAACAGATCAATGGAATAGGATTTCAGAAAGTATGGAAATAAACCCAGGTAATATGGGAATTTAGCACACGATAAAGGTAGCACAGCAAATTAGTGAAACAAAAATGGATCATTCCATAAAAGGAACTGGGAATCAGATAGCCATTTGAAGAAAGGAAAATAATGCTGGATTTTACCATACATCTTACATCAAGATAAATTCCAACTGGATCAAATATCTTAAGGTAAACAAAACAAAACAAAACCCATAAAGTACTAGAAGAAAAGATGGGTGAATATTTTTGTCATCTTAAAGTGGGGAAGGTCTCTCTCTAAGCTTGACACAAACCCAGAAGTCATGAAAGCAAAATGCTTTTAAATACATCTTTAAAATGTTAAATGCCTAAAATTTTATAGATAAAGGCAAATGTAAACAGGAAACTTGGAGAGATATTTTCCACATGTGACAAAGTATTAATTTCCTAAATATAAAAAAATCTATAAAAGTCATTAGAAAATGGGCAAAGGTCACAAACCAATATACTGAAAAAACATGCAAATGGCCAATAAATACAAGAACAACTCCATATTGTAATTAAGGAAAGCAAAATAAAATGAGATTCTTACATATCAGCTATGGGAAAATATTAATAGATATGAAATGTAAAGCCCTATATAAAAACAGTAATTAATATCACTTCCTATTTCATTTTGCAAAGTCCATGTTTTTGTTCTAAGTGTTTAGAACAGCCCTGTCTAATATATTAGACAGCCCAGCTGTCTTTGGAAATGATTGGCCTAGAGCATTGGTTTTCAAAGTTTTCTTATTCATCAGAATTCTCTGGAGGGCTTGTTAAAACATAGATTGACAAGCCCCACCCTGTAGTTTATGATTCAGTAAGTCTGGCATGGAACCCAATAATTTGCATTTCTAACAAATTCTCTGGCGATGCTGGTTTGGCTAGTCCAGGGACCATACTTTTAGAACCATTGGCCTAGAACACATTGAGTATTAGAAAATGATGTAATACTGTCTTGTAGAGAATGTATTGGTGAGACGAGACAAATAGGGGAACAGTGTAAATTAATGCCAAAACACTTTGGGTCTTTTATTTGAATGCCTTTCTCCTTTTAAATTTACATCACTAACTTATTCCTAAGCAACTAATCATGCTGTTTATAAAATTAGATTTACCTTCTGAACTTTTCTGCATTTTTCTAATGTACCCGTGCTTGACAGTTTCTTTTGTGTTCCATTAAGTGTCTTAGTGCTTTGAGGAACTGAAATGTAGTATGTTAAATACAAGTAAATCCCATTCAAGGGTCTTAGATACCATTGTTATAAATTATTATTTCTTTTAAAGAGGTTTACTTCAAAAACTTGACAGTTAAATTTTTCAGTTTTACATTAAAAAGGTAGGCTGGTGAATTAACAAAAGTCCATATATAAGCCAAGATAATTTTTTTTAATCTGCATTAACCTAATAAATTCTTATATTTACTGCCTTTGTCTTAGATGTAGCAAGACATTTCTAAACATCTCTTGGACTCTTAGGTGTTTTGAACTACTTTAGAGATTTTTACAGAAAGCCATTGCTCTTATTTATGGTTCTTTAATGGGTACAATTATAATATATTCTAACTTTTTCCAGTTATTATAGAAAATTTTTAAATCCTCAAGTAATCCCAAGAAGTGATGGACATTTGTCTGTTGAGAATGATATTAACTGCCAGGTGAACCATTTAAAAAAAAACTTAGGGCTTCCCTGGTGGCGCAGTGGTTGAGAATCTGCCTGCCAATGCAGGGGACACGGGTTCGAGTCCTGGTCTGGGACGATCCCACGTGCCGCGGAGCAACTGGGCCCGTGAGCCACAACTACTGAGCCTGCGCGTCTGGAGCCTGTGCTCCGCAACAAGAGAGGCCGCGACGATGAGAGGCCCGCGCACCGCGATGAAGAGTGGCCCCCGCTTGCCGCAACTAGAGAAAGCCCTCACGCAGAAACGAAAACCCAAAACAGCCAAAAATAAAATAAATAAATTAATTAATTAAAAAAAAAAAAAAAAACTTAGAAGTGTCAGAAATTCCAGTTTTTCCCTATCCCCAAAAGACTATTTCATTCAGGTCAAATCTATTATGATTTTACATACATAGAGTATTACTGAGAAGTCCTGTCACCACCTGCAAATTAGCAAGAAGCATTTATTAAGCGTTTGCACTAAAGATAATGGTGAGGTATTGTCCCCAGCAGGATAGAAAAATTGACAAATGAATTAATTAACCCTTGTTTACATTCTATTTCAAAGCCAAGATTTTAAGTAAAGCACTTGTCAAACGTATTAGCTGAGCTTGGTTTACAAACTAAAAGTGCAAGACCTGTGAAAGCCAAATGCTTTGCGGGCTGCAATCAGGGGGGAAGAAAAAGACCTTCCTTAATTAACTGCAGGGATTAAAATGTAAATAAAAAGATCATTGCAGGGCATACCAATTGTTCTTCCCAGATTTGAGTCTTAGCAGGTATATGGGGATATACTGAATAACTTAAAGGACCCTGTGGCTAGGAACTGGGGACAGAGGGCCAGGTTTAAGTCAGAAGACTGGAATCAAGACCCAAGTTGATCACCATTTACTAGTTCTGGGACCAGATAAGCCACCAGTTATTTTAGTATTTCATTTCATTTTTATCTATTTACTGACTGACTGACTTATGTAAAGAAGGGAAAACAAATAGAGCTATTATAAGGATAATTTATATAAAAATAGGGGCAAAGGGCCATATAGATATTGCCTAATTTAAATATCTAATTTGATTTTACTGTATGTACATTTTACAAAGCAGAACTACTAGAATAGATTTACAAATTAGCACATACATGCCTCAATCTGCCAGACGTTTAGCCAAAGGAGCTGGATCTTTTCTAGTCTCATATAATTCCAGTCAAACGTTATGAATACCTTTTCAATCCCCACCTCCCTACCCCCAGCCAAAATAAGAATAAAAAAAAAAATCACAGTGAACAACCCTAAATGTGATAGACCCAAATGCAGTTCATCCCTCGCTCTGCAAGGAGCCAGGAGAGTTCTGTAATCCGTTACCAGACCCTTTGCCTCTCCCTCCCTTTCCCAGCTGCTTCTCTCGGGGCAGACTAGAGGGGCATCTGGAGAGTGTGGATTTCCTGGCACAAGGCTTGACTGGAGGTGGTGCTCCAGGCAGCGGCCGTGAATCTTGGACCCTCCCCACCCATCAGCACCAACCATAATCAGTTTCTTACTGAAATTACGTGTTAACAGTTCTTTATGTTAGCTCTATTTCCCGCAAATGGATGAATCTGTTAGGTTCTATCATCTGTTTAAATCATATTTAATTCATTTTACCTTTGAATGTTTAGTAACACGTTCTGTGCATTCTTCTAAACAGCATACATATACGTATGTAAGCACATACATAGCACATATACACACACACATGCAGGCATATGCTATATATGATATTGGCTGATTTCCTATTTAAGCAAATTATAAATTGTTTGCTTACATTCACTTCCTGAAGAACAGAAGAAAACACCAACCCAAAACATTAAAATAACCAGGCCCCAATAACTACCTCCCTTAGCTAAGAGATTTAAATAATCATCATGGTTTCTTGGAAAAACCAATACTATCTGGTGACCCTATGGGGCGTCTTACATAGTAGCCATACACCAAACCGCACTCGCATGCCTGATAACGTGCACTTATTTCTGCACCCCACCCTTTTCGCTGTGGGCTCTACTGAGTGGAAATCAGCCAAAGCTCTACCCTGCTCTGTGGGCCTGTCTTTCGCTTGTCAGAGATCCAACCAAACTAAGCCTGAATTTCAGTCCTAGTGAAATATCTGAGGTCATTGCCTGAGCCAAAAATAAAAATGCAGCAGGGGAAGAACCCAACATGAACAGAGCAGAAGCATCTCAGTGACCTCAACCTGGGGCAGAGGCCTCTAGCAGCTTCCTGCGACCTCCCTGTGTGCAGCTAGAATCTGGAAGGGCACAGACAAAGCCATCGCCAGCCTGTCTCTAATTGGCCTCATGTCATTAGCATTCCAGAACAGGAAACTCTCTGCAGCCAGGAATTCTTGCTTCTTTGCCATAGTATTTGAGAAGCAAACCTTTTTTCCTGCACATATTTAGTTCTGTTAGTTTGTCACAGGTTAGTTTTCTTGAGTTTGATAGCTATAATAAGAACACCCTGTCTGTCTGATTTCTTGGCAATTGACTATTCGATTTCTAGGTTCTGGACCTCTCTTTCATTTGCCCTAGGTCAGTAAGCTAAGTTTTAGGTCAAAGACTTTATAAAATGTATAGAGTCTTGTTCTATGATGCCTTTATTAAGACATAGAATGAGATTTGTGTTGCCCCCAAATGGTGGAGATATTCCCCTGCCCCTGTCCCAAGGAAGGGGACCAGTTTGCCAGGGCATACACAGATCATTAATGGCATTGCCCCCTAGAGCTTCTGTAGAAGCAGACCTTGAGTTACTCCTTTCTCCTCACACATCCTCTGGTATATCCCGTGCTGATATGCACCTGGCCCACTCCAGTGTGGCTGTCCCAGTGTTTAAAACACAAAAGTACTTCCATATAGGGTGGCAAACGACTACTGCCTCTAGCCAGTCCCCACCAATAAAAATAAAAATAAAAATAGAAGAATAAAAACCCCACAACATTTAACAATTCTGGGGTTTTTTTCTTGGGGAAAAGGGATGCTGATGAAGATTGGGAGGAGGCTTAAAAAGGAGTCCTTAATGTTTAGTTGAAATTTTATTTGAAGGGACAGAGTCAGCTCCTTTTGGCCAAATTCCTGATAATCAGAGCTGTATGTACTGGTACGTATAAGCTATTTCACAGCTTGATTAATCAATGCAAATAAATCAAATTTAAAGTGATGCTCTTCACTTTAAGGCTCATCTCATTCATTCCCAGCTTGTCAGCCTGAGGTTTTCTGAGGAGGGGCCAGCAAAGCTACATTCCCTCTCATTCATCCACAGACCTTGGGGCAAGAAAGTTTTAGAAAGAGAAGGATAAAAGCCAGAATAGCCTTTTTTCCCCTGCACAAAATCTGCAGGTTTGGAAGGAACCTTAGATACCATCTAATCCAACTTTCTCTTTGACTTCTGTGGAGAGTGAGGTTCAGAGATGAAGTAACTTCCCCCAAGATCCCAGTGATGCTGGGGCCACTGGGCCAAGAACTAAGGGTTCCTCTCTCTAGTTGAGCTCTCCCCTCTGCAGTAAGTGGCCTCGCTGATACTTTACTGGTCTCTTTTCCATTGTAGAAGTTGCTAAAACCTAACTGCTTCACAATTAGGTAAAAGCAAATTATTTTATGGAGCAAATACAAAAGTATTTGGTTTTGGTTCTCTAGCTGGCTTAGATAGGGTATGAAGAAGCAAAGAACACCACAGAGAAACACCTCAGAAGTTCTTGGCCAAAGAGCGAATAAATGTGATGGAGGCTCAACCACCAAGATGGCCTTTGGGGAGGATGGAAAAATCAGAGTGAGTTGATAAAAAGTTGCAGGTTACTAGTCAATGCACAGAATTGTGTAATGGGTATTGACTTCTTAAATGATGTCCTAAATTAATTTTAGCAACCACAGGATGGTTAATGCTAGTGAGTTTCAGCTATTTTAATCAAATGATGTATTAAAATATGTATTTGTGAAGATGATATGAATAAATACACTACGCTGGACCTTATTGGTTGGTATTAGCATAAGCCAGCAGGTGACACTTGCACATTCCACCTGGGGAGGGCACTGTTTAAGTACTCCCTGGGTACCCCCTCTGTGATGCCTCATCCAGATAGGCTAGATAGGAAGATCTCCCACCCACCCACCCACCCAGGGGACATTTGGACGTTTGGCAGTGTCTGGAAGCACTGACAAGGGAGGAGCGGGGTTTGCCACTAGCATCCAGTGGGTAGAGGCCAGGGAGGCTGCTAAACATCCAGCAGTGCTCAGGACTGCCCCCCACAGCAAAGGACTCTCTGTCCCAAACCATCAATAGTGCCGAGGTTGAGACTCCTGGATTAAGTAATGAATGTTTTCAAGAAAAAAATGGAAAAACCCATTGGATGGCCCTGGTCAATAGCAAGTATGTGTCCCTACAGTCGCATCCTCTGTGACATGACACTGGGAAGGGAGGCCATATGGTCTTTGTTCTCCGTGGGGCACAGCAACAACCAAAAAGCAGTGAAACTGCTGACTGCTTGACCGGATGACTCAGAAATGAAGGTGCTGGCTTTCATTTGATTTATCACTGAGGAATGCCAAAGGGACATTGCTCTTTCACTATCTGTGGCAATATTCTGCACACATGATTACGTTGGTAGATTTGCCTTGTATAAAAGATGTATTCCTAGGGCTTCCCTAGTGGCACAGTGGTTAAGAATCCGCCTGCCATTGCATGGGACACGGGTTTGAGCCCTGGTCCGGGAAGATCCCACATACCGCGGAGCAACTAAGCCCACATGCCACAACTACTGAGCCTGCGCTCTAGAGCCCACGAGCCACAACTACTGAAGCCTGCGCACCTAGAGCCCGTGCTCTGCAACAAGAGAAGCCACCACAGTGAGAAGTCCGTGTACCGCAATGAAGAGTAGCCCCGGCTCGCCGCAAGTAGAGAAAGCCCATGTGCAGCAACGAAGACCCAATGCAGCCATAAATTAATTAATTAATTAATTAATTAATTAATATAAATAAATAAAAAGGTGTATTCCTAAAAAGTCATGTTTGTTAAATTTTAAATACAGTCAGGAAATTCAGTAAACACTAAGGAGCCAGTGAATCCTTTTAAAGTGAAAGGTTCTTTTTAATAAAGTCCTATTCTCAAAGAGGAGCATACCTATTTACAAAATTAATGTAAATATTTTTCCTGCACATTATATTTATATCACAGAGCTACATAACTCTTATGCGAGAAACAGTTTCTCTTCCTCCTTCCTTTTCCTGCCCTTGTTCTTTTCCTTTAAAGAGAAAATCGGGGGGGGGGGGTGGAAATTAACAATACAGTCTCTGAATTTGGGAAAGTCATTGATCAGTCTGTCCATTATACAGATCAAAAGATGCCTGCTGGGTTACAGATTGTTAGAAAAAAATAGGACTTGGCTCTGTTTTGAAATCATTAATTTTTTATCTCAGACTTTTTTTTTTCAGTTACTGACCTTTGGTTAGAAAGAGCAGGTGTACTTGGTCCCTCCATCACCCCATGGGTGTTTGTTGCACCAGAAATATCTGATAAGACTCAACCTCTTCACTCACAGCAGGGTGGGAGGGGGAATCAGCAGAGATAAGGGAGTGGTACTAAAGGAACTCAGCGGTTCTCTCCTTATCAATTATTGCCCTAGGGCAACATCCCTAGGTGTATAAGTCACTGACTAAGTCAGCAGGACAAAGGGGGCAGAAAGGAGGAAATTTATTTGATAAAGTTACCATTCATATCACTTCAGTGGTAGGAGGTTACAGAGGTGTGACCCACTGGGGACAAAGCCACAGACACTGGGGAAGAGCCAGCCAGACAAGAGAGGCACTAGGACACCTGAGTCTGACCTTCATGCCTCGGCCCTACTCTCCCTGGGAAGGAGGGAGGGGCTGAGGGCAGAGAGAGCATAGAGATGACCCCAGCATGTCGACTGCCCAGCCAGCGCAGCTCCAGTCAGGAAGGCAGGTACCAGTGTCACCATGAGAGGTGGTGTCACCCTCGCCTGCTCCTCAGAGCACTTGCCATTTGAACAGCCCTTCCACGTACATCCACCCATGTTCGTCTCAGAACCCCATTGAGTAAGTAGGAAGGAGGTCATTGTGGGTAGCATTTTCCAAATGAGGAAACCAGAGCACCAAGAACGTCAATTCCACGCCCAAGATCACTCAAAGAAAGATTTGAGATTTGAACACCAGGGTTCTAACTTGAACCCCTGCATTTCCCTCATGGTAACCTGCTCTCACTCAGATGACCAGGGCCCAGTACCAGCCTTGGCTGGGCTGCCAGGAGTCCTGGGTTCTAGTCACAACTCTGTCTTTTACTCACCGTGTCCTCATGAGACAACCACTAGCCCTATTAGAACTTCAGTTTTCTTCTCTCTGAAATGAGGGGGTTGATCAAGGTGTCCTCAGGTCACCATGGTGACATAAGTGAAATCAGGCTAAAATGAAGACTTGCAGAAAGGCAGCAGGTAACTGCTTACACTGGAAGGCCCCGTCTTAGCTGTATTATTAAGCACTTACCAGGTGCCAGGAACTGTGTAAACGCTTTATGCATTATCTCATTTGAGCCCTGTAACACCAGATGAGGCAGGCACATGTTAATGGAAATCCAACTTAGCAGATAAGGAAATTGAAGCTCAGGGAAGTGAAGTAACTTGCTCAAGTAACTGTCTTAGCTCAGGCTGTCATACAGAATACCACACACTGGGTGGCTTAAACAACAGATATTTACTTCTCACAGTTCTGGAGGCTGGAAGTCCCAGATCAAGGTTCAGCAGAGCTTGGTTTCTGGTGAGAGCTCTCTTCCTGGCTTGCACGTGGCCGCCTTCCTGCCTCAGTCCTTACACAGCCTTTCCTCTGAGTACACGCAGGGGAAGAGAAAGAGAGCTCTCTGTTGTCTCTTCTTGTACGGACACGAATCCTATCAGATCAGGGCTTACCCTTATGGTTTCATTTAATCTAAATTACTTCCTGAGGACCCCATCTCCAAATACAGAGACATTGAAGGTTAGGGCTTCAACATAGGAATTTGGGGGGCACACAATTCAGTCTATAGCAGTCCTACAGGCAGAAAGTGATTTGAAGGTGGGATTGACATCAGGCCATCTCACTCTGCCTGCTCTGCTAACTGCTATTATGCTATATTTGGCCCAGAGATCTGAGCTGGGGGTAGAGACTGCTGGGTGCAGTGAAGCTTCTGTCTTTTGATCTCTCAGCTGGTAGATACAGCCCCTCTCCCTCTAAGTCACTACCTTCTCTCCTGGATACGAGGGTGGATGGGAAGATCCTCCTTTGATCAAACTTTTGAGTCCTGAGTGGTAAGTAAGTAGCAGGCCAGGGAATGGTGCCCCAAAGACCATCCTACACGCAGGCAAGAGGCATAAGGCTGAGCCCCGAGGACCGGTTCCTTCACAGCTATCTTTGAAACTGGTCCAGTGCTGGACCTTCCATCAAGATTGCTGGTTGAACAAAATCATGCGGGCCCAATTCCCTGGGCTCCCGGGATGAGGTCGTAGTCGGTTGTCACTCATGTGTGGAAGGATGAGAACTTAATCCACATTGGCAAGCCACCCACTGGAGCAGCTATAGTTGTGCTTGTCAGTTACTCATTATTAAAGACTTTGCAGTAAAAACAGCCATTTAGACTCCTGTACAGGCTTCCACCGAGCCAAACAACAAACTAGTCATCCACCTGGAATGTCTCCTCTCTATAAATTACAATATCTGTGTGTTGTTTTTTTCTTAAAAAAAAATTCTCTTCCCCACTCTCTCATGCTTTACTGTTCCCACTTGTGTTATGCAAGTAGATTTCAAAAGGTTGTGGGGCTTCCTAATTTTAAAAAAAAACTCAGAAGAGCAACAAACCACAGGATATCATTCAGAAAATGAAAATGTGTCATTTTACCTTTCCAAAGTGTCAAAGGCAGGGAGTCACAGGGAACCACTTGGCTCTTGTTAGCGGAAGTGGAGAGTCACGTTTTCACAGCTGTAACGCAGGGGCTGTCACCGGTGTTGGGCGTGTTTTCAGTTGGCAGGGCACTTCACTCATTTTCTGTCACTTCACCCTACAGTCACTACCCCACTTCTTTCTCAGTGGAGCTAACACACGGAGCTTCTAGAGCTCAGTCCATCGTCACCGTGGTCACAAAACTGCTAGCTGACTGCTGACTCCCCTCCACCCAGAAGCCAGAAGCCACCCCCCAGCTAGTTCTAATCAGAAAAAAAAAAAAAAAAAAGGTATGTTTTTCAAGTGAAATTCAACCTTGAGCATTTTGGAAAAGGGAGGAGCCCATTTCTATGAGTCACGTCTCTTCCCAGGGGCAGGGCTGGCCGGAATAAAAGGCTGTGGCCCGAGCTGCACAGAGGCCACTGGACTTCCGGCATCCTGCCCTGCTCATTTCAACCTTGCTCATCATCTCTGTGGTTGGCTTTTGCAGGTGTGAAAGCTGTGGAGCCGTTTTCCACTCTGAATGCAAAGAAAAGTCTGTCCCCTGCCCAAGGTGTGTCCGCCGAGAGCTGCAGATGAAGCAGAAGTCTTTCTGGCGGAGGCTGAACATGGACGAGAGCCTGGAGGAGGCTTGCAACATGTTTGAGCTGTCCTTCCAGAACACCTGACTCAGCGGGAGCCCAAGGCCGGGCAGTGACCTCTCAAGCATCCATCAGCCCCAATGGCTTCCTAACTAGCCAGTTAGACCCCTCCGGGAGAAGAGTACGTCTCACCCTCAGCTAGATATAGATATATATTTATAAATGTACACACACACATACCTATACGTCCTGTACGTATGTTCTGTATAAGTCGTTGTCCTAAAGGTCCATGGAGCTTTGTGGCTCAAAAAATTACCAGTAGCCGAATTATACTTAGCCATGAATTTCAGCTGCTTGCTCCCAAGCAAAACGTGTTTTACACACAAGGCTTTATAGTTCAGACTTTTTTTTCGGCTCTCAAGGGCCATTTATTACACAGGACACAGGAGAAAGCATTTCCTGCAGAGCAACAGTGCTTCGAGTTATTTTTGTGTTATTTATTTTTAGCCTTCACAGAGGATGAGGTAACTGAGGCAAGCACCCATCATCATATTTCATAAGAAAATCTTCAAAACACAGCAATGACTCCTGGATCCTTCCAGGACCCGGTGTCCCTGGCTCTCACCTCGGTATCTTCGCAGAGGCAGAGTTCACCTCAGCTGAGTTGAATGGCTTGGAAATCAGGAGTGCGAGCTCCCTCTGACAGAAAGCATGTGGCCCTAATTTATTAGGGGAGCTAGTGCTGGTTCTGAAGTTAATCTCAGAAAGGGTTTTGCTTGAGAAAAGACCTCAGTAACCTACATGTTGTTGGTCTGTTTGCTGGTACGAATCCCGACGCCTGCCCAGTGATGTGACGCTCCACGGTATTTGCCAGGCTGGAAACATGTCTCTCTTAAGACCAGTCTTCCAGGAGTTTCATGGGTGACAGTTACGATTTTTTAATGGTGCTGGCCTGAGGAAATTGCCTAGGATTGTTGTTAAATACATCGGTTTATAGACCAGGAGGTCGGATGTAGAGTACGGACATTCCAAGAGATGGTCTGCAATTTCTTTTCACAGAATCCTGTGTAGGCAATTCCCACCTATTCATTATAAGTGCTTTATTTTTCATTGTTCTTCATTGCCCTCTCATTTTGACTTTTAATTTGTCAATGTAACCACTTCTGCTTTCATATTTTTTAATTGTCTTGAAAAATCAGAGTAACTTGGAACTTTAAAATATCAACTTTAGACTATTAAGAAAATACCAAACTTACAAATACAATTAATGAATTAAATCTGATATGATTTAAATAAATATATATACACATATGCAATTGCCACCATAAACTGAAATGAAAAGTACTAGGATAATATAGGAATAAGAAATAGAATGAATCGCTTAGGCATTTGGCAGGGGAATGTTCTCCCTCTGCAGGGCCCTTTTAAGAGCCAGCGTAGCAGTCACTGTGACCCAAATGGCAGGTAGGATGGCACTGGAAATCGTGGCTCCCATTCCTTCCACATTAACTCTTTCCAGAACAGAAAAATAAGCTTATATTGAAACAATTCTCAATAGGCTGTATGAGAAGATCCTGTATATTTCCACTGAGCAGATGCCTTCAATGCCTTCATGGTTTAGTAGTTTCACCGCTAGTAGGATCTGGAGAATCAGTGGCTCACAAAGTCCATGGGACATTTCACCCCATTGCTCCTTTCCACCACACCCGGCTCCCTCCGGATCCCAACTCATGATGCTTCCGTCCGTTGAGAGATGAGACACTTCAGACTCACTTTTGTGCAGACTGCTGGGTGTGCGCATTTCACCTCTCTACCCATGCCAGTTCCTTTGGCCTCAGGCCACACATTTCAGTGTAATAGCTCAGCACCACGCATGCATTTATTTTCTGATTATACAGTAGCTATAACCAAGGCATGAAAACTTGTTAAAAGGCCAGGGCGCTATTCATGAGACACCTTACGGTGCAATTTACTCTTAGAAAAACAAGTTGACTCCCCCCAGCGCCCACCCCACTCCACTTTATAGAGACTGTCGCACACAAAAGAAAAAGGGTGGAAAATCTCAAGCACTTGGCAAACAGGCAAACAAATTTGATCATCTCCCCTTTCCTCCTCCCTTTCGTGAAATACAGTATTTATATTTTCCAGCCTCAGAGAAGATAGCAGAACATGATCTTTCACAAGAGAATTATAGACCTGCTTATTATAAAACAGATGTGCTCTGATGGCAAAGTGCCTTTTTCCCTCCGCCCCCAGCTCCCTGTCACTCTAGCTTACTTCTGCCTTTGCCGTAATTAATGTATCTGTGATTCCGACTGTCAGCGAGGCCGTCCCCAGCACACTGCATTTGGGAGACCTGAAGTGCAAGGCCGTCTCCTCCCCTTCTAGCGTATTCACTGTATGTACATAATTTCCTGTCCCATCTCACAGGCACCCAGGGCCAGACCCGCCGAAAGTCAGGGTGACATTCTGGATATCTGTTCTCAAGGCCTCTGCTTTCACCAGGCCCATTTAGAGGCCCTGCTGAATATTGGCAGTCCCTGTGAACTCATAAGGAGAACTTTCCACCCACATCGTTTTCTGCTTATTTTGAAAAGGGGGGGGGGTGGAATGAATGTGCTATCATCATCAGCTACCCAGAACTGGAAGCGTACCCCAGCTGCTTCTGTTTTCTCTCCTCTTCGTGGAGCCCTGACAGCCCGGCCGGTGCCGGCCGCAGGCCCACATGACACGCTCGGCCACCACCCCCCAAATCTAATAGGACAGAGCAGAGCCGGCTTAGGAGTTGGGTCTGCCACGAAAATTCAAAATTGCTATTTTCAGCCCAGAATGCCGTAGCGCACATGAACGCCCTTACTGTTTTCAGCACTAACAAATTACTTGGGGCACTGTAGGCAATTGTTCCACTGCTTAGAAACTGTCGAAACAAAAGCAGATCTGTGGATTACCACCTCCTTAAGACCAGGCTAATACCTGCTTTCCCTCATGGTCCGTTTTTCATCTCATATTAAATATCTTGCACATAAAGCATATGAGAAAATGGCCAATTAATCTCGTAGAGCTGGCAGCCGACTCAGGGCAACCTCTTTTCTCTTGAAAGGCCCATTCCCTGGTGTATCACTTGAGGAAATCCCTCCTCACAGTGCCAGAAACTCATGTGTGAGACAGTCCAACCCTGGTGAAATGTTGGCATCTCACCCTGCAGTAAAGAGGCCAGTTCCTAAAATAGACCTCAGTTTGCACCGCGGCAGGAAGGCCGCAAAGTACTTAAAAAGCAGTCAACTGGGATGGGAGTCATGTTCTCTCCAGGGCGGCTCTTTCTCGAAGCTGAATGCTCTTTGTATGAAAACCATGTAAACTCTCATCTTCCCCCTTTGCTTCATTGCTTTTTCAGGGGACTGATTTATAGTCGTCTTCATGTTTGTTGTGCTAAAGGGTAGTCTTTTTAGGAGCTTTAATACTTGGTTAGCTGAGAAGGCAATCGCTTTTGGATTCTTCTAGAATAGGCCTCTACCGAAAAGGGAATATCTCTAGGACTTGGGATCTGTGGTTTCCAACCAACCCAGTGGTGTCCTTCAGACTCCCACTGAGGGACTGGGCCATGATTTCCTTCTGGCTGCAGTGAGAGCCAAGCTGTTCATACCGCTCTAGCTGCTGTAGGCAGCCTTTGCTAAGCTGGGATGAGTGCCCTTGCATGGGGTCTGGCCTCTGTTTTTGTCTCTGCATCTGTACACACTGAACATTGACACTGGATAGTTTCTTCCCATACTTTCTTGAAAAGGCTTGGCTTCCAAACCTGTGGCTTTCTTCTCTACCCATTAGCCAGAAAAGGCCATACGTAAATTACTATATCAGGGTAGGACTTGCAAGAGGCCGCAAATGTTTAGTAACATTTTCTGCAGAGAGGCATTATCTGAGGAAGCCAAGGTACGCTCTGCTCCTAATTTAGGGTTAAGCCAATGCTGCTGTTCTTGTGTTTGGGCAGACTTCCTTACCTTCACTGATCTGTGTTGAAATAACTGGATTGTGAAGTAAACCTTCAACTCCTGATTCTAATACTGCCTGGAGTCAACACAAAGGTGATTTTATTTTTTTTTTTACTTCTCCCGGTAAAGAGAGATGTGCGCGGTTTCCCCTTTATTTCTTGAGTTTTCTGCCTCACGACTATCCTTCCTCTAAGATAATGTGAAAAAGCAGAGAATTGGGGGCAAAACTGAGAGAAGTGAACATGCCCTCGTTGGCCTGAATTGAGTCATCAGAAGCACTCTCCGTTTTCCTTTCCCTGGTCCTTGTTAACAACTGGGCATTAACAACACAGCTCCGAGTGTTGTGTACCCTGCACCATTCTTCTAACCCTCAGTTCTACCCTAGTAGAACTAACTGCCCGACTTGACTACTTGAACCCAGTGATGGGTGAACAAGCCCTGCTCAGTTCATCGGAACAGACAAATGTGATTTCTATCATGTGGGACAGTGTCTCGACAGTTAGGCCCCAGCACCCCAAGTCATTGTTAAACTCTAGATTAAAGTCAAAAGAAAAGTGTGGAACACCATTCCAAGCACACCCGCAGTTGTCAGGGCTTTTATTTTAAATGGGCTCCAAGCGATCACGCGATAGGGCCCTCTCCCCCTACAGTGGCCTCCAGTGTGATGGAAGGCTCTGTTAACCTCAAGTGAAAACACAGCTGCTGTTTTGCTTTGGTTCCTCCCTGTGGAAAGAGACACCATCTTGTTAGAAAGGTCTGGAGTGAAGCCAGTTGTTACCCAGGTAGAAGATTCAGGCGCTTGCAGCAACGCTTAGCACAGTAAGATTCCCTGCTAGGCCACTGAGCTGCAGCCCAGCCTCTCTCCCCTTCCCTTGATCTTCCTCGCCCCAGTCCTGAGCCCAGATTCAGGCCTCATGGCTGGTAAACTGGCTGGTGGACCACTGGGCCCTGTGGCTCCTTCTCATGTTGGCCGTTGCATTCGTTTCCTTTCCCCGTGGGAGTGCCTTACAGCACTGCCTAGTGTTTCTAGTCTAGACTCTCTGACCCGCTTGAGGCCTGCAGGACCCTTTGCCTCAATACGGATCACTTTGCTTCTTCCCTGCTGGCTGCTCTTTAGACAGGCAAGCTCGGAGCCTGCGTGTTCCACAAGCATGTCAGACCTTTCACCTTCATTTAACCTGGTGCCTTATCCTCATGAGTACAAGGATTCCTGTTGGAAACACATTGTCAAATCAGACTGGTGGAAGTGCTACTTGGAGCCATTGACACTTACCAGGAAGTACAAAAGTTACAACCACATAATGTTTTAACTCTGTTTTATGCTGTTTTTCCGAATCACTCTTTTTGTTTGCTTTTGCTTTTCATTAACCAAACTCAGGGGAATGTCACAACGTTACCAAGGCCAATGGGTAGAGAAATTAAACCAGTTATTCAGATTCAAATCTGTAAAGTCAGTGAACTTAGCCTTTTTCAGATGAAAAAATTACACAAACACAAGGATTTTCTTTTCCTTTACTGTATATATTTTTTATTTTGCCACCTGTTTTCCAAGTGGAGAGTGAGAAGCCTCTTGGATGAATTGTGGTGAAAGCATTTCTGTGTGGCATGGGCAGTCCACCAAGCTATTAAATTAGGCTTTCACCACCGGAGGCTGAGGTTCTAATTTTGGACACCTATCAGGATCTTATTGTGAATAGCCTACCTTAGAACATTGAAGGAAAAAAAACCTGTCTTTAGGGAACAGTAAAAGGAGGGAAAATGTGTAGGTTGCAAATGACAAGTATTGAACGTGGGGAGCGGAAGACTTCTGCACAACTTGTTCTTAACGCTCCTGGGTCAGATCGGTGTCATTTTCCCTTATTTCTGTTCATGCCTTACAGAACTGTCTAAAATTTGGGGTTTGGGCTATTACTATGTCACTCTGTGTTGAGCTATTTGTAATATCTAATGTGGTAACTTATATATGTGTTGTTTCTGTTTTCTGGATTTTATTGCCTTTTGTTTTGGCATAACTTATCCATATTTTGTTTACATCATTTTTTAAATATCAGTAACTGTAATAATATAAAATGAAGCTGTGTTGTGGACAAGACCCCTAGTTTTTATGGTTCATCTGTCATACAATTTAAGTGCACCAGTTCCTAATGTATAAAGTTCTCTCCCTCTCAATAAACAATGCAGAAAGTGCTTTCTCTTCTCATAACAACTTATTAAAATGCTGTTTTTGCGGGGATGGTGAAAGCCCAAGATGAGCCCTGGATGTTAATTCAAAGTCAAGCTTTGAGCTTCATTGAAAGTGAGCTACTGGGGACTTTAAAATAGCTCTTAATATTTTTCTTTTTCTTTTTTTTTAATTGAAGTATAGTTGGTTTACAATGTTGTATCAGTTTCAATTGTACAGCAAAGTGATTCAGCTCAGTGATTAAGAGCTATAATTTATATATTATATATTATATATTATTTATATAATATATAAAATTATAATATGTATATTATAGCTCTTAATATTAATCTTGCAGATAGACTTTGGTTTTTTTCTAAATTCTTCAACCTCAATATTCTCATCAGCCCTTCCTATGCTCATGAAAAATATAGTGTAACTTTTAAAAAGTCGCAGATGTAGTGTTACAGGCCTCATTTGCCGAATCAGGCCATGATTTCTTTCAGGTCTGAGACAAACCCGCCCAAGCTCCCACATGGAGTGTCTGCCACAGATCTTCCCCAGGCCTTCTTGGCCGGGTTTCATCTCGCCACTGTGCTCTCCAAATCAGGAGGGACAAACGCGAGGCAGTAGGCCATTAGGCAAGGCCACTGTTCATTCCTGAAGACCATACTTCGAGAGCAAAGAGTGAAAGTAGAGAGAAGTTGTCTATGTGAGGACAGCAGCCCTCTGGGAACTAACGGGTGATGGAAATATCTGCACTACCTCCCCAGGGCTGGCCTCACCCTGCCACCAAAAGGCTACGGGTACAACTGTCCACCTGGAACCTTTCAAAAGCACCATTTAAACTCACTTGTTCAAAGAAAGACATTGAAGAGACCAGAAAAGGTGCTTCTGGTTAAACATTTACCACAGGTGGCCTCTGAGCCTCAGTGTCTGTGACACACGTAGACAAGTTCATGCCCAGCTGCCCCTCCTGCACCCTCAGGAAACCAGCTGGGGCTCACGCCCTTCCTGTCCAAGGAACAACTGGACCTCATCTTCCCAAGAAACCTGCCACTATCCACAATAAAAAGGAACGGGTTAATGTTTCACTGAACCAAACTAGACACGATGTAGCCAGAGCCCCAATTCATCTGATTCACAGGACGGGTTAGCTTTCCCCCAGTGGCGGTAAACCTGAGTGGCTGGATGACTGCAGGAAGCTTTCACGTTATCCAAAGGAGACATTTCCAGAGGGTGGGAAGAGACACCATTTTGTTCCTCTCTCCCCACCCTCAGGAGATGGTGATTTGGATCTCCCTTAATTGTTTCCCCCCCGTCCTGTCCTTTGATGATGGCTTTAATCAGTGGTCCCCACATCAGAAGCACGAAAACACAAGCAAAACGTCAGGACCCCATCACAGACAATTGAATCAGAATCTCTCTGGATGGGCCTGAGTATTTCTATTTTTAAAAGCTCCCTGGGTGAGTCCCATGTATTCTGAAAGTTAAAAACCACTAGACTGAATGAAGCAAGTTGCTTCATTGAACGGAATATACATCTGCTTAGCATACTGGTGGTCCACTGTGGGAAGGAGGTCAAAGGGGTGTAGAGGGACTGATCAGTCTTAGTTGCCCTCCGGCCCTCCTGGCAGACAGAGAACAGTACTTTGGAAGCTGCTGCTCATGGACTGCCATTGTTTTCATAAAACCTGAACTTTATACCCCCTTCATTTTCTTCCGGGGTGTGGTTAGTGTCTATTTACCCAGTATATACCATTGCCAGACAGCCGGGTGAATAGAAGTGACCAAGTCATGGCCACAGGTGACTAAGCTAGCCGACAAAGAGAGCCTTGTACCCTCCCTTTCATTTGTTCATTCCTCCTGGTTATGCTGCAATTGTCCTCTAATGTATGCATGTGACAGTCTGCTCCCAGGTCAGGCCCATCCTACTAACATGAACCTCAGCACTCTGGATAGTGGTGTTTAAAATGGAAAATCACTAGGTGCTTCTTGCCCAGAAAGGCCTGGGAAATTCAGGAAATCCTGAGCTGTGTTCATATTTGCCTTGGTTCCGTGGAAGAACTAGACTTTAAAATGAACCAGAATCATTCTGAATCAAGGCATCTATTGAACTAATGACCTTCAACCTCACCTGCCAGTTACAGGTGAAGGGAAACTTAGTTCTCACCCTCTCCTCCTTTTATGAAATCAATAACTTTGATGATAACAAGTATTCCTCACTAATGGAACACTTGTACAAATGGTTCAGTGTTATAAAAGACGTGATCTTCTCCATTCCCACAATGCTTACCACGGGGGAACACCACAGCAAAGACTTTATTGAGAATCATTGTAGGAAGGTAGTGTTGCCAAGGGGCAGGAATGCAACTGGAAATGAACTAGGGACTTTTTCTAAAGCAGCAACATTAAAAACTACATTCCTGACTTGAGGGGTAGGTGTTTAAAGTGTATTTTTATTATTGTATTGGATTCTGATTGGAGTAGAGGATTCCTTCCCCAGGAGAACAATGGCCCCTGGTATATAATACTCAGGAAGACCAAGGCAAAACATGCGCAACAGATTCATTTATTCTCCCCTGTTTGCATCTATTCCTTCATAGCTTGGACAGAAATGTCTAGCAGGAAGAAAACATTGTTCCTATAGCTGAGCATACAGAAATTCTGATTTATGTGCAATGACTTACAATTTACCTGGACGATCGGGAAATTCATAATTCCCCCACCTCTATTTCAGATTCCTCCATTAAGAGCTATTGGTTTTAAGCCAATCAGCTAGAGTTCATGGGTTCATACAATATTTCAGATCCTGCCATACAATCTCAGGCAGCTGTTGGTCTGGGGGAAATTCCTCCAGCTTTTATCCAGTCCCTCCCAGACAGCCTGATATGAGAATCACTTTCAGTGGCTTCTGTGCTCTCCCAGGATGGTCTGTTGTTCTGAAGCTGAAGAGCTGCTATTAGCACCGTCATTTTTTCAAATGAACATTGAGCTAAATTATCTCAAATGTATAAAGGAACATCTCTCACTGTGTTATGGAAAATTGCCTTCCAAATTACAAGACTATACAAAGTACATATTAATTTGGGGCCCAAGGACATCCAAATTGCCTTAGCTCCCGTGCTGTATTGTGATGACACACTCTTAATAATGTCAGGTTCCAAGGATACCGCAAGGTGCACGCTGTTATGAAAATAAACCAGAATCTTTCTCCATTAGGATCACTGCATGCATACTCAAGCCCAGCTGGAGGTATTTTGCTCTGAGATTCAAGCCTTTTGCAGAGGAAATAAATTCCAATTGCATAGGCAGGGAAGTGAATGTGAATTCTAAACTGGGTCAAGCTCCCCAGATGGCTTTCTCACTGCTGCCCAGGAGTGAGGCAACTGAGGAAAGAGCCACCGGCAGCCCCAGTGCCCAGAAGAGATGCCTGGTGACAGATGTCTCAGGAAGTACCTCCCGCTCATGCAAGTTCAATTCCACACCAAGGGGAAGGGGGAAAGCAGAAGCCAGGCACCGGCTGATAGACTTTGCCAAGTGCCAATGCTTATAGCGAATGTGTGTCAACATGTGGTCCGACAGCCAGAAAGCCCTGGAAACTAGCCCTGCCCAAATTGTCCCCAAACCTGTAGCCCTGGCACCCCAATAGTCAGCTCACGTGCATCCCACCACAGGGCGTTTCTAAATGAGGATTTTCGAAGATAAAAAGAAACATTTTCAAAAATAAAAAGTATTAGATTTTGCCTTGTTTGTTCCACCTACTCTTGTTTCTCGTTTACCTTTTTTTTTTTTTTCTTTTTTGGCTTCTTGTTGCTGCACGCGGACTTTCTCTAGTTGCGGCGAGCAGGGGCTACTCTTCGTTGCGGTGTGCGGGCTTCTCACTGAGGTGGCTTCTCTTTGTTGGGGAGCATGGGCTCTAGGCACACGGGCTTCATTAGCTGTGGCACATGGGCTCAGTAGTTGTGGCTTGCGGGCTCTAGAGTGCAGGCTCAGTAGTTGTGGCTCACGGGCTTAGTTGCTCCACAGCATGTGGGATCTTCCCAGACCAGGGCTCGAACCTGTGTGCCCTGAATTGGCAGGCAAATTCTTAACCACTGCACCACGAGGGAAGTCCGCGGTGGCTTCTCTTGATGTGGAGCACGGGATCTAGGCCCGCGGGCTTCAGTAGTTGCAGCATGCAGGCTCAGTAGTTGTGGCACCTGGGCCCTAGAGCGCGTGGGCTTCAGTAGTTGTGGTGAGTGGGCTTAACTGCTCTGCGGTATGTGGGATCTTCCCCTACCAGGGATCAAACCCGTGTCCCGTGCATTGGCAGGCGGATTCTTAACCACTGTGCCACCAGGGAAGTCCCTCATTTACTTTTTCTGAGAGAATATCACAGAGCAAATCACAGACATAATGACACTTTATGCTGATGTGCTTTAGCAAGCATCTAAAAAAGAGGCTTATTTTTTTCTCCATAGTCACAACGTCATTACACACTGAACAAAAGTAACAATAATTCCTTGTTATCATCTGATGCTCAGTTCCATATCAAATTTATCTCCTTGTCCCCTAAATATCTTTTTTTGTTTTGTTTGTTCTGACAGTAAAGATTTTACAAAATAAAAATAAGAATACGAGGTACCCCTCCTGAAGGTCTGATACACTGTAAAGGGCTGTGGTTGCCTCCCCAGCTTCCCTTTCTCCTTCCCAGTCCCCTTCAGAGGACAGTACCCCCTGCGCCATTCATGCTGGCCCATGCAGCCAACAGAAGCTGCAGCGGGAGCACACAAGAGTGAGTCCTTCCAGGGTGCATCATTCCCGGCCTCTGTATTCAGAAAGCTGTACCAAGGCTGGGAGAAAAGTTTTCTTTAATTGAGGAGAGGGGCTACTTCAGGAGTTTGCTGCGCCCCCAACGTGACGATAGTGACTTGTCAATGGATGCTGAACACCTGACTAATTGAAAGGACCAGCTCAAGAAACAGGGCTGGTCTCTACAGAATTGAGTAAAGACAGAACGCTTTATGTGCAGGGATGGCAGGTGCCCCCAATGCAGAGGGTCCCGTCTGTTCCCTGGCACCATGTTGGAGCCAAAGGCATTAGCTCCTGAGCCAACAGCCTGGTCCCCGGGGGCAGGTTCCTCAATTTCTCTCCCATCCCCCGTGATGCCCTCACCAAAAAGTCTTTAGAATTAAAATGTTCTTTATTCAGTTTCTTCCATTGGATGAGTATTTCACTTTAAAGCATATGATATTCATGACACAAAATTAAGAGGCACAAAAATGTATGAGAGAAAAGGGCTCTCCAAGAGAGTCTTCCCAAATAAAAGACTCTGTCCAGATATTTTCTAAAACATGTCATTGTTTGCAGAGTTGCTAGTTGGGCACATCACTGAGCATCTTTTTTTTTTCCATCAGCTATAAATGGCTGTTTGATTAAGATTATTATTTAAAGCAGGAAGGAACCTAAGATTCTCTATCATTATGGTCAAAACTTTTCAACTTTAATTTCTCCTTAATAAAATGTCTGATCTCAGGCCACACAAACAAACAAACAACAACAAAAAACCCAGAGATAATGGCAGGAATGGAATCCCCAGTGCAGTGTGAACATTATGCTAGAACTAGAGCAGCCCCTCTCAAACTGTGGTCCCCAGACCAGCATCAGCTGGGAATGTGTTAGAAGTGCACATTCTCAGTTCATTCATGACAGGGGGATGGGGGGAGAGACGGGAGACCTATATTTTAACTATGCGGGCGTCGGATTCTAATGCAGGCCAAAGTCTGAGACCCAGGAGGACATAGAGGATGTCTGCTAATAATCCAGCCCTCCCTGCCTCCCCCTTCAGTCAGCAGATCTTTTGGGAGGCCTCCCATTGGCCAAGTGCTCCGTTAGATGCTGGAGTTGCAGGGGCACAGCCTTCCCCCTCACCCCACCCCTGCCCCGAAACGCAGAGTGAACAGAGAGAGGTGAGCACAGGAGCCAAGAGGGCAATGTTAACCAGCTCTGTTGTTGCAACCGCTAGATTCCTGGCTCCTTGGCTTTGATGCTCGGTGACCTCGGGCACGTTGTTACCTCCTTCTCTCTGGGGATAATAATAGTCATCAGGTTATGTAGAGGTTGTGAGACTTCAGTGAATTCATGCGGACAGGGCACTTAGCACCGGGCCTGGCACACAGGAAGAGAGGAGAGACGCCCAGTCTCGTTCCTTTCAGGGTGCAGAGGGAGAGCATGGACAGGATGTGGGCCAATTTCACCAGGTCAGGAAAAGCTTCTGGGGAGAGGGACCCTTGGAGGTTGGTCTGGGAAGGTGAGTCATTCTGTGCAAAGCTGGGGTGTGGGCTGGCACCAGGTGGCCCTGAGGTTCCTGCTGATTCCAGGTGACTAGGGTTCTGAGGGTTTGGGGGGCATCTCCAGCAGATGGACCCTGGGGGCCCAGCAGCCCTATCTGGCTATCATTTTGTTCTTGTCTACCATCCTGCCCAGCTCCCCTTCTGGACTCTTTTAAACATCAGAATTGCCTTCTGCAGCTCCTGGACTTTGTGACAGTCTAATCCACCAGCCAGCAAACGTAAGCCTTTTCCCCTTCTGGCTTCCCCTCCTTGAGAAATATGGTCAAACCGAGGACTTCATCATGCACCAGCCTCAGCACCTGCCTCTCAGCCGTCCTGTCTAGAGTTTCCCTCAGAGCCTTTTCTCACCAGCCTCTCCCACTTTTGCATCGATTTGCAGAAACAACACAGGAATGTTGGTTGTGCAAGTCGGCTGATTCAGGCTCCCCGCCCAGGACGCTGAAGTTGTCTGCAGCAAAGTCTGTATGTTTTTTTTCCAAAATAATTGTTTTCCACTTTGTTTTTATTATTAATTTAGAAAGCCCAGCACAAACCCCAGCACGGCGCCGCCTCTGTGGGTCTCTCCCCCTCTCCACCGGGAACCTGGGCCTCCCGTCCCCCTCCTCTCCCTTTATGTCGGTGGCCCCCCCCTTCCTCCCCAGCTCCACAATTGTCACTGCCAATTAGTGCATTGTTAGGACACACAATGGCGTTACTGTAGCCAGTGGAATGGGAGGCCTTTGTGCTTCTCCAGCCGGCCATGGGGGCAGTCAAGTTTCATTTAGAGACTTAAAACACAACACCAGAAGAAAAATGAAGAAACAGAGAAAGAAAAAAAGCAGATAAAAATAAAAAGAAGGCAAGAAAGGAAAAAAAGAAGGTAAAGATGAGGATGAAGGAAAAGAAGGCAGGCGGCGAGCAAATGTTGAAAAGGAGAAGAAAAAAAAATCTGCCATTCAGGAGTTAGCCCGAACTCATGAAAAGACCCAAGTGGTCGCTACACACTGAAGCCCCCCTCAGAACACAAAAAGGGGCTCCGGCTTAACAGTAATTAGTGGTCTGACTGTGCTTGGAACACTGTGTGTCTTTAGAGGATTTTCCCAACTTTTCTATTTTTTTTTTTTCCAGTCTTCACAAATCAAGAAGGTGGGAGGAGAAAGGTGCAGCGGGGGGAGGGAAGGGGCCTGGAGCCACGCTGGCCCCCAGAAGTTCTGGGGGGGAATCAGCCTTTCTCTTTGACAGGTAAATTGGTTTTATTCTCTAAAGCTTGTAACCAATTACAGAGGGTATTTTTCTGGAAGAACATGACATATGGGTGTGTTTTATTTAGAGTCACTGTTTTATTTGTTTCAAGTACCCTTCGAGCAGCCTGGCCCTTTTTGCGGCCCGGAAGGTGCCCCCAGAGGCCCAGCCCTTGCATCCAGAGCCTACGGGTTGTGGACTTTTTCTGTGAGCCAAACTTTAGTGTCCAGGAGAGCTTTTTCCCGCTTGTAAAATTAATATCCCAGTTTAAATGTGGGACCAGCCTGGAAAAGCAGCCTTGGCTTCTGAGCTGGTCTTCATTTGGAGCGTTCATCAGATATCTCTCGGGCTGGAAACACAGCTCCCCGGGTTCTCACTCCTCTCCTCCACACTGATCCCCCCCAAATCGATGTGTTCCCGGCTTGTTAGAGCTCCAGGTACAAGGGATGCTCTCTGAGCCCAGAAGCCACCCTGCAGTTAGGTTGGTCTCTCTCTCCTCCCCCCTGCCTCACCACACCCTCCAATTTCTAGAAAGTGCCAAGACTCACCATGTCAGACTTGCCACCGAACAAGGATATTCCTGTGTTGTTGTTTTTAAAATTTTTCTTGGAAACACCCAGCCCAATGCAGCCAGTTCATAACTTGTGCCAACTTCATGCTGCTACTTGGGGTTTATATTTCCCTTCAAATGCATTAAATATGCCTCCCTCTTCCCTCTCACTGAGTCAGACCAGACTCCCAGTTTTTGGTTGTTTGCTTTTTTACAAATAAGCTAATTAATGGAGACATCCATTCCATGCAAGGTTTACATAAAATCACCCTCAGCTTAGAAACAATTTACCCAGACTCTACCCAGGACCGGCTCACTGTTGTGCCTCCTCTGTTTTGTTTTTCCACCTGTCAACTAGAAGCGAAGGAAACTGGGGGCTGTTCCCAGGTGTTTGCTGAGACGGGAGGGATGGGGGTGGACATCCAGCAGTGTGAAGACCAGAGTTCTAATCCACATCCTGCCAATGACCGCTGGGTGTTCATGTGCAAAAGCAGGGCCCCTGTGCTCACCTTCAGGCATCGTCATGAGGATGAGAAGAGACAGCCTTCGAAAAGGGAGGAGCCCTGGCACACACCGCCTGGCACCGAATACACACCGGCTTCCTTCCGTGTTGTCTGCGGTCAGGAGGCCGCTGGACGGGTTCATTTTTCATTCCCTCCCTGCTGTGCTGTGGGATTGTGCCCGCTCTCGGTGGATGCCTTGTTACACACTGGCCCCCTCCGCCCCACCTCCACCCCCCAGAAAAGAACCTGTCCTGATTCCATCAGGAAATAATGAGTGAAACCCTCTGATAATGGCCCCTGGAATGTCACAAACACCCAAGTCAGGAAATGCAAATCCGAGGGAGGTGGTATTGACACAATGCTGATTGAGCTTCTGCTAAAGGCTGGGTTTCTGGGACTGGAGTAGAGAGGCGGGATGGATTTGGTTCTCCCCAGATTTGGGTTAAGGCAACGTCTGCCTCGTGTGGCAAACAGGGAAGGGTCCCGAAAGGGTTCTTGGGGAGGGACTTGGGGGGCAACATCAGTACCTCCCACTCTCCTCCAGCCTCAGCCTTTTGCTCTGGGAGGGGTCATGGGAACCCAAAGACTCCAGAATCCCAAAGAAGGTGGCACACGAGATCGCAGCAGAGGACAGCCCAGGCGTGACCACAGCAAACGAGACCTCAAGCCTGACGTCCTGCTATCAAGTTCACCGCCCACACATCTTTCAGAGTCCGGTCTCCTCTCTGTCCCACTGTTGCTTCCTCTGCCCGCTGTCACTTCTCCCATCCTCCTTCTCTCTCTCCAGGCCGTTTCAATCGCTTCTTAACCAGCCTTCCTCCAAGCCCTTCAGGGCTGCCCCCCACATGGTCTTTGTCAAACGCAAGGCTGATCTTGCCTCAGCCCCACTGAAGAATCTCCTAAGGCTCTCAGCTGCCTTCAGGACACAGTCCAAACACCAAACCGACCCAGAAGCCCTTGACGGTATGGTCCTGCCCTTCCCTTTAACCTCACCTCCTGCCATCGGATGGCCTCATGGGCTCGTTAGCTGTGCTTTTACATGGGCGCATTATGGATTTAATGCTCGGCTGTTGCTGTCTTGAAATTCTGAAGAAGTTTTTAAGGAGGACCTCGCATTTTCATTTTGCACCGGGCCCCAAAATTGTGGCGACTGGTCCTACGTCTCTCCTTCATCCCCCTTCACATTCCTCTGCCAGCAAACTTCTTACACTTCCCCAGTTTTGTGCAGTTCCTTCTATTTGGAACGTTCTCCTTGTCTATTTGCCAAGCTTTTTGTCACCCATCAAACTTTGCTCGCGTGTCCCCTTCTCTGAGAATTTTCCCGAATCCCCCTGTCCAAAGAAAATAATTCCTCTTTGCACTTGTCCGCTTTTCAGTTTATCGCAGCTTATTCTTATTTATTTCCTGCTTCAGCTTATAGGTTAGGAACGCCAAGATGACAGAAATGGTGTCTTGCACAAGTACCAGGATTTCTAATGTTCCTTTGAGTGACACTGAATCAAGTGTTACATTTAAGAAATGTTTATTGAAAGAATCATTAAGCTTTCACTCCAATGACCATACCTGTGCTCTGCGTGCACATTTACTGCGACTCTATATCCTCACTTAGCCTCACTTGGGTCCCTCAGGGCCACAGTGCAGGTCACCACTGTGTGGGACCAGTAAAGTGGCCTCTGTTAAGTGGTGTGCCTTAGAGTGTCGCTGTCCAATAGAACTTTCTACAGTGACAGAAATGTCCAGTACAGAAGCCACTGAGCATGTGTAACCTCATAGCTAATGCAACTGAGAGCCTGAATGTTGAATTTCATTTCCCTTTAACTCATTTAAATGTTCATAGCCGCAATGAAGCTCCCACATTGGACAGCGCAACCCTCCATGATGTTACTGATCCTTGCCACAGCCCAGGGAGCAAGTCTGCTCACAAACCTTGTTGCTCCAGAAAGACATCTGTGCGAATCACAAGCCTTGGAGCACCTCCTGACGAGAAAGATTTTCAATGACAGGGAAACCAGTCTTTTCTGGCTTCCTTGATTGAAACCAGCAACCCCTGTCCACACACATTCCGCTGACGACCACAGTTTGGGGCTCCCTGGTGTAGACACACCTGGGTTTACCTGGGAAATGAGAACAAAGAGCCTTCCACACCTGGGAGGGAAGTGCCTGTTGGAGTCAAGGCTTTCTATTTTGGATGCCAAGGGCAAGAAGACTAGTTTACATTCCTTTTCTCCAAAGCTGTCAAAGATTCCTGTTCACACTAATTATGGCTCTTCACAGGGTCTTCAAGTTCTGGAGCGGAGGGTCATCTGGATGCTCGGTTGTAAAAGACTATGAGTGAAGCAAAGAGAGAGGGAGAGGATTCCATTTTCAAGGTGCATTGTTTCTTTCAGTGAGAACTTCTGTAACCAATACAGGTAACAGTGGATCACCTGGGGCCAATTTCAAAGATGAGAGCAGCCGGGTGAGTAGAACTCACAACAGATCTAGATGGCCGAGATTCAGGACGGCACAGGCAAATCACAGAAGAGTGAGCCCCTTGGCTTCTTTGTATTTAAAAATGGTCCATAGAACTTCCCTGGTGGCGCAGTGGCTAAGAATCTGCCTGCTAGTGCAGGGGACACAGGTTCGAGCCCTGGTCCGGGAAGATCCCACATGCCGCGGAGCAACAAAGCCCGTGCGCCACAACTACTGAGCCTGTGCTCTAGAGCCCATGCTCGGCAACAAGAAGCAATCGCAATGAGAAGCCTGCGCACAGCAACACGACCCAACACAGCCAAAAAATAAATAAATAAATAAATAAAAATTTATATAAAAAAAAAATTGATCCACAAACTTGCAGAAAAGAGAAAGCCCCTATAGGATTTGGATCATAATTTCAAATGCTATTTTAAATTATTATCATCAAGGGGGCCGGGGGATGGGCAAAATAGGTGAAGGGGATTAAGAGGTACAAACTACTAGTTACAAAATAAATAACTCACAAGGATATGATGTACAGCACAGGAAATACAGTTAATAATATTGTAATAACTTTGTAATGTATAAAGATATTGAATCACTATGTTGTATACCTGAAACGAATATAATACTATAAATCAACTATACTTCAATTAAAAAAATATATCATCAAAAGGATAGATTAACTTTCAGGCCTCCAAGTAAAATATGGGTCCTTCCCCTCAACTTTACTGCCACCACCTCCACCACCACGGCCTCTGGGTTCCCTAGGGGCACTCTCTATTTTCACAGTCCCTAGAATAGACGTTTCTAGAAAATTAGCTACACCTAAGACTGGGAAGTTAGGATGAGAATGGGGAAAATGATAGCTGATACTGTGGGACTTTTCCCCTTAAAGTTCTGCTGATTGCACTTAAAAACAGATATATCGTGTTCTTCCCAGAAATATAAAATTCAGTTTGAAGAGTTCTTCAACATCTTTCTTCTCCTGAGGACAGTTGTTCATACTAATTATTCTCAGCCGACTCTAAGGTTACAGAGGCTCTGAAATGATCCACTAAAAATATACTTTATCCGTCAATATTTGGCTCTAGAGCTCTATTTAAAGGGAGTTGTGTACAAAAAAACGTAACCCAGGCTTCTGACCCCCACTATTTGTCTGGTGTGACAAGGAACAAAGTTTAGAGAGCAATACAAGAACGAAAGTCTGTATTAAGTTTTGAGCTGCAAACTCCCAGTGTAGTCAGAGTTGGAAAAGGCAGAGATTTCTGTGGGCTACAGTCAAGAGGCAGCATCCCCGGAGGAGATAAGCAGAGTCATTCCCAAGGGATGACAAATTGGAGCCATCACGCTGGCCTTAGGAACCTCCTCCAGCCCCAGGACCTGGCAGCACCTCAGGGAAGCAGTCCCAGGAGGAGGAGGGGCTCGACCAGTGAAGCTGTAAACATCTGAGGTTCAAGGACAAGCAGTCAATCCAACCTGCCTCCCCACACCCTGGGACACAGCCCTGGGACTCCGAACAAAACCATGATTCCTTCCTGCTCCCCTTCTACACACATGCACAGGCAAAGCCACCCACTCCTGGCCATGGTTCCTGTTAGTAACCCTGATCCGGTGTTGGGGAACCATGAACACAGAGTAGGATAACAGTCAAAAAGATTTCAGTGCCTGCCACAGAAGGGATAGGGATGAATTCCCAACTCTGCTCTTTACCATGAGCTGTGTGACCTCCAGCAAGTGACTTAGTCATCTTCAGCCCTCCCCATCTGTCAAATGGGATGATAAAGGTTCCCTTGCAGGATTATGATGAAGACTAAGTAAGATTAAATAACAGATGTACAAATTATTGCATACACATTAAACCTATAATTACTAAAAAGAAAGAAAGAAAGAAAGAGAGAGAGGGAGGAAGGAAGAGAGAGGGAGGGAGGGAGGGAGAGAGAGAGAGAGAAAGAAAGAAAGAAAGAAAGAAAGAAAGAAAGAAAGAAAGAAAGAAAGAAAGAAAGAAAGAAAGAAAGAAAGAAAGAAAGAAAGAAAGAAAGAAAGAAAAAGAAAGAAAGAAAGAAAGAAAAAGAGAAGAAGCCTATAATTACTATTGACAAGAAAGAAAAGAAGCCTATAATTACTATTGACATTATCTTTCCTGGAGAAGAGATAGGAAGACTGAGTTAAGAACCACTGTACCTTTTCTACTGTTTTTTCTAGTCTATGAGTTATTTGATCACTAACTATTCTCATTTTGACAAAACCCGTTGCAGTACAGTTTCCCTGGAGTGCTATTCAAAGAGCAGAAACTTGAATTATCTACTATTTTCAGAGCAATTTGGCTTAATTTTTTTTTCTGAGACTGGTCAACCAGGTTAAACTTAGGGAAAACTGTGCTGTGAGGTATCAGGAAGAATTTAGTTCAGTTTCTGGACTTGCCTGATCATAGTCAGTTCTAAAAAAGAAATACTAATGAAACCAGGGGCTATTCAAAAGTAATTTAGTCATTCAGTAAATATTTATGGAACACCTACGATGAGGCAGGCCCTGTGCTGCATAGAGATGGCTGCCTGTCTGTGCGCTTTTATTTTCATAATAATAAAAACTCACCAATAATTGTTCCTTAAATAATCAAAGAGATAAGGACAAGGTCTTGGATCTGGAATGATGTAGAAACTTATTTTTCAATGTGTATGACTTGCCATATATACAACAGATAAAAGAAAGATTATCCAGATTATATAAGTATTGTCTAAAATCCCACTAAAATCATACCAGAGAATGGGCAATTTACAGAAAAGAGAACTTAAATTGCCGGTAAACACACAAAATATACAGTGGAAGATTATGTAGTATTTAAAACGAATGAGTTAACCTAAAAATCATCATATGATCCAGCAATTCCACTTCTGGGTATTTACCCAAAAGAATTTAAAACAGGGACTCAAACAAATCTGCACACCCGTGTTCATGGCAGCATTATTCCCAATAGCCAAAAGGTACAAACAACCCAAGTGTCTATCAACAGATGAACAGGTAAACAAAATGCACAAACATACAATGGGTTCTATATTTAGCCTTTAAAAAGAAGGAAATTCTACCACACGCTACAACTTGGATGAAGCTTGAAGATGCGATGCTATAAGTGCAATAAACCAGACACAAGAGGGCAAATGTTGTATGATTCCACTTATACGAGGCACCTAGAGTAGTCAGATTCATAGAGACAGTAAGTAGAATAGTGGTTGCCAGGGGCTGAAGGAATGGGGAGATGGTGTTTCCTGGGTGCAGAGTTCAGTGGAAAATGAAAAAGTTCTGGAGATGGATGGTGGTAATGATTGTACCATGATTGTTCAGAACTTAATGTCACTGAACTGAATACCAAAAAATGGTTAAAATGGTCAGTTTTATGTTATAGATATTTAAACACAGTTTTAAAAGCATTTCTAAACCTGGATTCCAAAATAACTATTTTTTTTAAATTTTTAATTAGGCTTATAGGATATTCTTGCTTCCCCTCCCATCATTGAACTTCCTCAATGAGCCTTTACTGTTAAAAATGCAAGAGGAAAAAAAAATGAACAAGGTCGACAAAGAAAGAGGTCTAAGATAAATCATTATGTGAAAAAGGATGATTGCAAGTTTGATATATACAATATTTTCCAGGTATACTAAGGAAAAGAAACACATCTTATGTGTAAAAGGATAGAGAAATGTCTCTAAGGAAATACCCCATACTGGTCACAAAAGTTACTTCTGAGGAAGAGAATGGGAGATAAATGAGAACTCCTGATTTATCTTTATTGTTGAATAATTTAAAATAGATCCTTAATTTCCCAGTAATTGGGAGGAAGGCTGGGGTCTCCTGCCCAGTGGGCTTGGCAAGTGAGGCCTCTGACTGCCACATCTGACTTTGATAACATCCTACAAAGTGAAAAACAGGCTACTGCATGCCAGGGGTATAAGGAGACCATTCTGATTGCAAATATCATGAACCATTGTCTATAAAAATAAAAGCATATCCGTGAAGTCACCAGTTTCAGTTTTCAGTGTGGAAAATATTCTCACCACGGTTCTACTTGGGTGGTAACAGCTCAGCTTTGAGCCAGAAATATAGGAATCTAAATACACATTTTATTGGTGTGAAGTAGGCAAACTTAACCTCTCCAAGCATCGGTGTCCTCATCTGTAAAATGGGTATAACAAAAATACAGCTTTGGGGAGGGGGTGAGGATTATAAACCATCTAGCATACACCAAGCACCCAATAAGTACCATTAATATAAAATAATGAAGTCTCATTTCTTTAAAAGGGTACTTCGAGTTAAGGCCTCTCAAAAACCAAAGCCAAAGCTATTCCTCTCCCTTGCGCAGTAGCTGGCATTTAGAAGGCAATCAATAAATAGAACCCGGGGCCTTACCCACTGGATCCTTGGTTCTCAAACCTCAGTGGGCATACAAATGATCTGGGGAGCTTGTCAAAAATATAGATTCCCAGGGGAATTCCCTGGCGGTCTAGTGGTTAGGACTCCATGTTTTCACTGCCGAAGGCGTGAGTTCAATCCCTGGTCCGGGGAACTAAGATCCCGCAAGCCGCGTGACCAAAATAAATACAAATTTCCAGAGTCCATACTCAGAAACTGTGATCCAGTTGGGTTGGAGCATGACCCCGGAATCTGCAGTTTACCTTCGGTGATGTATAAAGCGAAGTTAAGAAACCCTGCTCCAGGAGTAATATTTGAAAAAGGTGAGGCAGAGTTCGCCACTAAAATGTTCTTTTCTCTGCTCTGTCTTCCCCTCCTTCTCTACAAGAAAATGATTGCTCCTTTTCTTCTCCCTTCTCCAGAGTTTTGGGAAGTACAGTTTCCAGAAAGGATGGCGTGCTATTTCTTGACAAAGTCTCAACAGGACAGTTTTTAAAAGAAAAGGGAGGGGAGGTAAGAGAAGTGGAGAAGGAAGGAAGGAAAAAGAGACAGCTTCTTGGAGATGGGGTGGAGGAGGTAGCAGAGAACTTCCAAGCTTTTGACATTTAAACCGAAAAGACTAAAGATCCTTAAATATCCCATCTGATGGGCAGACAGACCTTTTCCATCCTCCTGGACAAAATCCAGAGTTCTCCAGTTGGGAGAAATAGCGGAAATGAGAGATAGAGAAAAAAAACAGGCTGGAGGAAGGGGGGCCTGATGGGGAGGGAGGGAAACTGATGTCCTGCGGTCGTAGCAACATAACTATGAGTTCAGGCCAAGGCAAAGGGTCTCCTTTTCAGTACCTTTTAAACAAAAATAAATAAATAAAAATAAAAACTCACCTAATGCTTTTTTTTTTGGTCTCCCGCCGCTCTGCAAACACCAACTAATGAATTCATCTGCCCAGGACAGCCCCTCCAGAGGGAGGTAAACAGTTACAGGCCCTTAGGCCCCATCGGCTAAGTAAACCAGAACTACAATGGGCTAGAAGTTAAGCAGCTTGTGTGAAGAGAGGCTGCATAAAGTTAATTAATCGTGTCACGGCTGTAGCTGATAAAGCAGGTCTAGTGGGTGGCTGTATTTCACAGTCACACAGCTTTAGGTGAAAGTTGAAAATTAAAACAGCTGCTTCTCCAGAAGATTTGAGGTTCCAGAGTCAAACCCTATTAACACCAGGGCTTCAAATGAAGGGGCGGGTTGATTAGAGAAGCACGAGGAGTAGGGGTGGGGGGTTGGTGGGGAAGAAGAAGAGGGCTTGTTAAAGCCAGTCACTAAGGCAGCCATTAACCTGGAGTTTTAATTCAGAAGACAAGAAAGCAGTGCAAGGCCTGTGAACAACATCCAAAAGAATCCATTTGTCTCATTCTACATCCAGAAGCCGTGCAGCTCTGACCCCTCCCCCACCATACCTACCCTCCCTCCATCCGATATGCTTAATCATTTTTAAAACCTTTTTATTACAGGAGACTTCAAGCGTACCTATGACCCCCAGGCTCCACTTCAACCTCAACAATTACGAACTCATGGTGAATCTTGTTTCATGGAAAAGAGTGGCTCTCAGACTTGAGTGGGCATCAGAATCACCTGGGGGGCTTGTTAAACCACAGATTGCTGGGCCCTCCCAGTAATCTGATTCAGTAGGTCTGGGGTGGGACCTGAGAGTTTGCATTTTCAAGTTCCCAGGTGCTGCCAGATGCTGCTTGTGAGGAAGCACACCTGGAGAACCACTGATCTCTGTACCCACTCACTTTCTCCTTCAGTATTATCATGAAGGCCAGTCCTAGGACAGCATATCATTTCATCTGAAATATTCAGTGCTCTAAAAGATAATGCCATTCTCACACCTAAAAAATAATGGTAACTCATTAATATCATTAAATATCTAGTAAGAGCTCAAATCTCCAAATACCCCATAAATATCCTAGTTGTTTTTTTTGGTTTTTTTTTTACAATTTGTTTACTTTAATCAGAGTCCAAATAAGGTGTACATATTGTGAGTGTATGATGATAGGTCTTTAAGTCTCTTTTAATCTTTAACCATTAACATTCCTTGAACTCTTTTATTCCTTGCAATTAACTTGTTGAGGGACCTCTATTATTTTTTAAGAGGTAGAAGAACATAGTGGTAACCTCTCTGGAGTCTTGGCTCCATCACAAGCCTTGTGACCTTGGCCAAGTTAGTCAACCTCCGTCAGCACAGAGGTACTGGTAAATGTTTAACAACCAGTCTGGGGTGGGGCGGGGGAAGGGTACAAGCCCTAATTTGTACATTTGCCAATTTCCGTGGTGCAAATGCCCCCACCATAGCCGATTCAAGCCACCGACGTGATGTCACAAAATGGAGAGCTGGGAAGAGAAGTGTGCAGCAGCACATTATTACACAATATTTCCACCATGCAGGTAAAACATAAACCACCTCCAGAGCACAGATGCTATTGAAAAGTAACAAAATAGTTAGGAAGTGATGAATTTTGAGTATTTATTACCTTTGTTTTTAATGTAATTTATTTAATTATATGTTTATGTATTTAATTTTTAATAACAGTTGTGTTTAACCACTAGCTTGCCGAATTCCTGAAAGTTTACCAATCAGCACTGGCTCCCGCACACAGCTGTCTCTAAGTCTCGTCTTTCTTACCTGGGAAATGGGAGATGTAATAGCAATAACGCTTAGCGGTGAGGATGGAAGATGGTGCCCTTGAGCACACAGTACAGATTCAGTGCATGTACCTGGTCAGGTGGACATCAAACAGAGAGTTACTTGCTCCCCCTGGCTGGGCAGGGAAAGCAGCGATGTGGGGCTTGTATCAGATCACTAGATACAGGGGAACCGTTTTTCAGAATTCCAGGCGAAGCAGCAGCCAGAAGGGTGGGAGCTTGGTCACCTAGGCCCAGGAATTGGCCCTTGGGCCTGCCTTGATCACCACACAAATTCCAACTGCCCAGAAGAAACGCACTTTCAGTGAGGTGATTCAGGCCTGCTCCACCCCTCCACTTTACACAGAGGCCACTTAAACTGTTTGCTAAAATCAAGACCCTTCTTTTGAGGTAGATCAGGTTACCCAGCAAGGTGATTATTGCTTCTAATGGTCTGCAAACAGGTTCTCAACGGTTAACCCCTCCATCCTCTGGGGACACTGGGCCAAGCCGGTCTGGGCAGAAGCAAACACAAGCACCAGGGGCTCAGGGGTTGAGAGATGCTAAAAGAATAAGGCTGGACATAGGAGGGCCCATTGCTAGCCAACGAATTGAAGCTCAACTCCAAGATGAGTGCTTAGTGCCTCCATAGTTCCCCAGACAGCCTGTGGCCCCCTCCTGGAGGTCTCAGATCCCTAGGAGGCCCTGAGTTTAAGCCAGGGGCTGGAGAATTCATAGGCAGACCAATCAATGTCCACAGAATAAGTAAATAAAAGAGGCAGGATGGAGTGGCACTAAATCTTTCACGCCCGTCAGACTTTGAGTTTTCAGGCCACCACTTCCCATCAGTGTGAGCTTGGACAAGTTATTGAACCTCTCTGAGCCTCCATTTCCTCATCTATACAATGGGGATAACAACAGTTTCCACTCTGTAGAGTTGTGGGGTGAATAAAAGATAACATGCGTAGAGCACTTAGCCACACACCCGGCACATAATAAGTACACAAGAAATAGTAGCTGCTAGGGATTTCCCTGGTGATCCAGAGGTTAAGACTCCATCCTTCCACTGCAGGGGGCACGAGTTCAATCCCTGGTTGGGATCCCACATGCCGCGAGGTGCGGCCAAAATAAAAATAGTAGCTGCTATTATTATTTTAACGTTTGTAGATTCTGTCATAGTTAATAAGATGCAAATCAATTTAAAGACATTACATTTAATTTGGAACTTCCCTGGTGGCGCAGTGGTTAAGAATCTGCCTGCCAATGCAGGGGACACAGGTTCGATCCCTGGTCTGGGAAGATCCCATATGCCGCAGAGCAACTAAGCCCGTGCGTCCCAACTATTGAGCCTGCGCTCCAGAACCCATGAGCCATAACTACTGAAGCCCGCGAGCCACAACTACTGAAGCCCATGCACCTAGAGCCCGTGCTCCGCAACAAGAGAAGCCACTTCAATGAGAAGCCCATGCACCTCAACGAAGAGTAGCCCCCACTGGCCGCAACTAGAGAAAAAGCCCACATGCAACAGCGAAGACCCAACACAGCCATAAGTAAATAAATAAATAAAGACATTACATTTAATTAAAAGTAGCTTTTCCTTTCCATGTACTTTTTCATTCAATAGATATTAAATGTGTCATAGGGAATGTTTTTGGGGTGTTTAGACTTGGTCCTCATTCCTGGGGAACCACTGATCTAGCCTCTGGGAGAGCAGCGTTTTCTCCATGCACCTCGAGAGGTCTCAAGCCCATGAAAGGTGACAGTGTTTTACACAGCTGAAATGGAAACAAAAATGCAATAGGGATCAAACAGCATGACCTTAGATGTGGAGAAGAGAGTCTGGGATAAAGTGGAATGGGAAGATGTACCTCCCTTAAGAGAAAAACTAACTACAGTGTGTATTTAGAAAAATATGATGTCATCAGAGCATCCTTTTACCCCTTAGTGGTATCCACGAACTCTTTCTAAGCACTCTAACATGAAAACAATTAATATTTAACATGAAAACAGGAAATTGTTGACTCAGAGATGGCCATCTCTATCTGGGTGTTTAAGGCACAAAAAGCCTTCCTTTGGCTCTGTGCACTGTCGTGAAGCAGGGTACAGCCCTGTGGACAGGGTGAGCCCGTTTATGTGGACGTGTATGCCTAGAAAGAGTCTCTGGAAAGTTACTGCATGAAATAGCGAACAGCAGTTAGCTCAGAGGTGCAAAATCTGAATGTAAGAAAATAATAATTTTTGCTTACTTCATTACTTCAGTATAAAGTTTCGCAACAATCATGAACAACATATTTTTTTTAATTTAGATATAACATAATATTAACATGCACAGATATACAGACTGATCAGTTTTTAAAAATGCATGTACCCACATAATCCACACCCCCATCAAGATACAGAACATTTTCATCACCCCAGAAAGTTCCCTCACGTCCCGCCCCAGTTAATCCTCTTCTCCTCCTATACCCCTTACATCCCCCCATTCTTCCAGCCCCTGCAAGCAAACACTGTTTGCACTTCACATAAGCAGAACCATACAGTATGTACTCTTGTGTCTGGCTTCTTTCTTTTTATTTTAGAAGAAAAGTATTTTTTTAAATTAATTTATTTTTTGGCTGCGTTGAGTCTTCGTTGCTGCGCACGGGCTTTCTCTAGTTGCGGAGAGCGGGAGCCACTCTTCGTTGCGGTGTGTTGGCTTCTCATTGTGGTGGCTTCGCCTGTTGTGGAGCACAGGCTCTAGACACGTGGGCTTCAGTAGCTGTGGCACGTGGGCTCAGGAGTTGTGGCTCGCGGGCTCTAGAGCACAGGCTCAGTAGTGTGGCACACGGGGTTAGTCGCTCCGCAGGATGTGGGATCTTCCCGGACCAGGGCTTGAACCCGTGTCCCCTGCATTGGCAGGCAGATTCTTAACCACTGCGCCACCAGGGAAGTCCACGTGTCTGGCTTCTTTCACTCATCATAATGTCTGAGAGATTCATCTGTGTAGTCACATTTATCAGTAATTTATTCCTTTTTATTGGTGAGTAATATTCCATGGCATAAACCACACTTTATGTAGTCATCTGTCAATGGACACCTGGGTTGTTTTAAGTTTTTGATTATTATGAATAAAGGCACAAAAAAAAATTCACATCCAAGCCTTTTTGAGGGCATATGTTTTCTGTCTCTTAGGCAAATACCTCGGAGTGGAATTGCTGGATTAAAGTTGACTGCTTTATGCATTCCTCCTCAGGGACTCATAGGCCACTGCCAGGATGAAATGGAGGCAAAGAGAGTTGGGGGGAAAATGTAAATCTGAAACGAGGAGGATGTGGCATTTTAAGGCAGAAGATACCATAGATGGTGATTTGGGAGACCTCAGCCTCAAACGGGCTCTTTGTCTTTGGGCAAATCAATTACTCAGGGGGAATTCCCTGGTGGTCCAGTGGTTAGGACTCCACATTTCCAATGCAGGGGTCACAGGTTTGATCCCTGGTTGGGGAACTAAGATCCCGCCTGCCGCGCAGCGTGGCCAAAAATAAATAAATAATTAACTACTCAGGGTTCCAACTTTCTCATCTGGAAAAGAGGAGCAGTAATGCTAGAGATGGAAGGTAGGAGCAGACATGTTCAGGTAGACACACCAAGAATGTGGGGAGGGGTCATTATCAGACCTCTTACCCTCTGAGGTGGGAAAACATGCTCAGCATCTCCAACACTGAGCATAAGTGAGGAACAGACGCTGTTCATCATGGCTTTCTGGATGTGGCCAGGGAAGAAAAGAATGAGTGATGAATCCAGCTCTGTGGGGTCTCCAGCGCACAGCTTGCCAGAGTCAATTTCCTGTCTTCTGCACCTCTTTTTCCTTCCTCAGCAACCCAGCAGAGCAGGGGATACAAGCCCAGATTTCACATGCGAATATCTAAATTCTCCGGGGGATGAACTTGGTGCTGATGGGAGTGGGGCGTGCTGTGTGGATGATCGAGGAAGGTGCAGGGATGCCCTTTAGTGCTTGTCGAGGAGAGCACTGCCGGTGAGACTTCAGCCCTGGACCCCAGGCAGGCAGCACAGCAGAAGCTGTGAGAGGATCCCTGGTGGGTCATTGATCACTATCTCCCAGGCCCTGTAGTTACTCCTGCACATGTTTGGTCTTCCTTGCTGCACTATGATCTCCTAGAGGTCCGGAGAGCTGTGTTTGCCCTTCATATCTCGTCAAGTTCCCTGGAAATAGTGAGGGTCCACTGACCATTAAATAAGTGAATGAACCATCCTTTTGCTGAGGCAACATTTTTAAAGCCATGCAGGATGGCTGCCCTGCCCAGGTGAGCTAATGGTGGGATCATTATTTCCCGAGTGTTAGATTTTCCTACCACCCATTCCAATATAAGTCTCAAAGTTCTCAGTCCCTTCCATGAAAATTTCCCCTTTGTTTATAAGCAGGAATATTTTCCCTCTGTGTTCCTGCCTCTGGCAAGATCTTAAACATCATCAGGGCAGAAAAGTACACACTCACATTAGAACTTCGGGCAGGAGGGTGGGGAAAAGGCAGGAGGATGTGAGCGTTAGGATTTTACAGATTTACCCACCTGGCCAGTGGTACGTCTGTGGCTCTGATCGCGGTAATTTCTCCTGGATCTATTAGCTCTTATTTTGTCAAAATGACTTGCTTTTGCTTTTCTTTCCTCGCTCCTGAAGGCACGGCCTTGGGAGGGAGCCGGTTTGGCAGCTGTGAGAAACGCAGGAGCGGGAGGGAAGGCAGAGACCTGATGGTAACGCCCGCCGCAGCTCCTGCATGAATGCTGAGGCCCCTCTGATTACAGTCCCCAAGGAGCAATGACACCATGGACTTAGATTTTGTTTCAAAAAAAGAAAAAATCAGCCTAGCCTGGAAAGTAATCTCAGGTTCTTTGGATTGCAGTCCTGGCCAGCGCTAACCGGGGTGGCCCGGACAAGCCACTTCACGTCCAGGCGCCGCAGGGAGCTTTCCTTCAGAAACCCGAGGAGAACAGCAAGATAACACAGATGGAGAAGTATGTCCTCAGAAGTCACAGTGAGAGGCGCTGAGGACTGAGGTTTAGGGCCGCAGAGAAAAGCAACTCATGGAACCCTGCACTCAGCTACTTCCTGTCTCTTCCCATCTTATCTCTCACCAGGCTTCTTGTTCCCCAGCCAACTAGAACAGCCCCTTGGCCACACACACACACACACACACACACACACACTCACACGCAGTGATTTCCCACTGGGCTCCAGGTGCACCTGGTCTGAAATGCTCTTCCCTCACCCCTGCAGGGTTGAAGGCTTCCCAGCCAGGCCCTGGAGCTCCAGAATGAACAGGGTGTAGACAGGCCTGGGGTGGAAGGCCAGCCCCACTCACTACTGGGCCTATGTGATTTGGGCGAGTTAATCTTACTTTCCCTGTGTGTGAATGGAGCCAGTATTACTTTCCTTTAAGGGGTCTTGTGAGGACTAAATTAGAGAGTATATATTTAGCATACTGCCAGCACCTAATAGGCGCTCGAATAAATATTTAAGTGAATAACATACAGAATGATCCATGGGTGTTTGGGGAGCCGTGAAGTCTTGGATACGAAGAGGATCTGAGATCATGAGCTCTGTGAACTTAGGAACCCCATCTGTCTTATTTACCTGACATGATGCCTGGCATATAGTTGGCACTTGATTGGTGCTTGTCCAATGAGTTATTCCATAGGGAAGGCCGTGGAGGGCAAACTAAAAAATCCGGGGATTACTTTGTGTTTTTACTTAACTAACATTTATTAAGTGCCGACTATATGCCAGGCAGCTTCTGGGGAGAAAAGAAGCCAGGCTCTGCCCAGAAAAGCCAGGGCTTACGATCCAGTTGGTGGCAGGGGCAGGGAGGAGCGTTGGATGAACTGGAGAAGAAGGATGAGGGAGGCTGGGGGATGGGAGGCTGGCCTGCCAGGGCCCAGCAGGGCTGTGAGTGTGCCAGAGGCGCTGGTGTGGGAGATAAGCAGGGGAGAACACTTAGCAGGTGAGGGGACAGGCAAGACCTAGGGTGAAGTCAAATTTTTGTAGTCAGATTTTCTCTCCCTGTACTTGGCCATGGGAAATTGGGACCTCATTTGCCCCATAGTGACAGACTGCTTGACCTGGGGGGAGGAAGCCTCCTCTCCTCCCAGAAAGGCAGCAGGTTTGGTGTCAGAGCCTCCCACGGACCCGGAATTCCAGAAGCTTATCTGAACCTGGAAAGCAGGGGCCTTCCCATTGCCCCTGGGAGAAGGCAGCAACCAACCCCACCTTAACTAGAAACTCTGTCCTGCCCACAGCAAATGTAGAGAACAATTTCCCAGCATAACACAAAATGCCATAGTCTGAGACCCAAGGCCTGGAGACTTTCTGAGAACGATAGGAGTTTGGGCGGAGTTCAGGAGGCACTTAACTGATTATTAAGCAAACACCTTTCACTATACTAACCCAGGGTGTTTCCGTCTGTGCCTCCTTAATGTGCAATTAACTGTTCCCACTTTATTCCATAGAATTTCTCCCCCTCTGTCTCTCTGTCTCTGTCTCTTTCTCTCTTTTCCTCTCTCTCTCTCTCTATCAATCGTGTGAGATTTGTATTTATCCATTCATTTAACAGTTAATTATCCACTGAGTGCCAACACGCTGGAGATGAAAACAAGTTAGAATTCCGGCTCTCTAGCTTGGCAATAGTTATTAAAAAGTTAAATGTCGGGCTTCCCTGGTGGCGCAGTGGTTGAGAGTCTGCCTGCTAATGCAGGGGACACGGGTTCGAGACCTGGTCTGGGAAGATCCCACATGCCGCGGAGCAACTAGGCCCGTGAGCCACAACTACTGAGCCTGCGCATCTGGAACCTGTGCTCTGCAACAAGAGGGGCCGCGATAGTGAGAGGCCCGCGCACCACAATGAAGAGTGGCCCCCGCTTGCCGCAACTAAAGGAAGCCCTCACGCAGAAACGAAGACCCAACACAGCCAAATAAATAAATAAATAAATAAATAAAAATTAAAGGTGCTAATAATTAAAAAAAAAAAAAAGTTAAATGTCATCACAGTCTGATTCAGCAGCTCAACTCCCAAGAATATATTTTAAAGCTATATACCCACAGGTGTCAACACTTATATGTAAAAAATAATCCCTGAACCGTTTGAAATAACAATTCAACATTAGGAACAATGCAAACATCCACCAGTGGGAACTGATAAAATAGATTGTGAAAACTATAAACAATGAAATATAGTAACTGTCAAAAAAAAAAGGATAAATTTTATGGAATGATAAGGAAAGATAGCCAAGAAAGATTATTCAGTAAAGAAGCATGTATATTATACCACTTTTGTTTTTTAAAATTTGCGTAATTATATGTATACAAAGTCTATCTAGATTCTACAGCTGAGCTGTCCAACGTGGTAGCCAGTAGCCACATGTGGCTATTAAACACTTGAAATGTGGCTAATCTGAATTAACCTAGCAGTGCAAAATTCACAGCCAATTTCAAAGACTTAGTATGAAAACAAGAATGGAAAATATTTCAATAATTATTTATTTTGATTACATGTTGAAATGATAACATTTGGATATATGGAATTAAATAAAACAATGTTGAAACTGATTTTAGTTTTTAAAAAAACTGGATTTTTTTAGTGTATTTACAAGAAAACGTAACATTACATATGTGGTTCACATTATACTTCTATTAGACATCAAGCACTATTTCTAGGTCAGGAGCCGGCAAACAATGGTCTCAGGGCCAAATTGGGCCGAAGCCTGTTTTTGCGAATCAAGCATTATTGGAACACAGCCATGCCCATTTGTTTAGGTGCTGTCTATGGCTACTTCCCTGCTATAAAGACATAGGTGAGGGGGCTTCCCTGGTGGTGCAGTGGTTGGGAATCTGCCTGCTAATGCAGGGGACACGGGTTCGAGCCCTGGTCTGGGAAGATCCCACATGCTGCGGATGCGACTAGGCCCGTGAGCCACAACTACTGAGCCTGCGCGTCTGGAGCCTGTGCTCCGTAACAAGAGAGGCCGCGATAGTGAGAGGCCCGCGCACCGCAATGAAGAGTGGCCCCCGCTTGCCGCAACTAGAGGAAGTCCTCGCACAGAAACGAAGACCCAACACAGCCAAATAAATAAATAAATACATAAATAAATAAAAATTAAAGGTGCTAATAATTTAAAAAAAAAAAAAGACAAAGGTGAGTAGTTGTAACAGAGACCATATGGCCGCAAAGCCAAAAATATTTACTATCTGGCCCATAACAGAAAAGGGGCCTCAAAGTTGCCCCAACATTTATTTTACAGGAATCTATAGAAACCACAACCTACAGTGATTACCTTTAGGGGCTGAGATGAAAGCAGATTTTTAGATTTTTTTTTTCTGGTATGAATGTATTAGTTTTATCAGCAGAGGAGAAAAGCAATTAAAATAACTTCAAAAACCTTCTTTCGAGGGGTGCACATTCTAGTACGGGGTCAAGCAAGTAAATAACTAGAGTCAAGGAAAACTACAAGGTCACTGTTAGATGTTGGAATGTCAAGTAGACAATAACAATAATAATCACCAGTGATTACTAAACACCTAGTAGGTGTTGGCCACTATGTGCAAAGTAAGGCTTTATATATCTTATTTCATTTTATTGTAACATCCTCGTTTTACAGTTGAGGAAACTGAAGGCTGGAGACATAAATAACTTGTTCAATGAAACAAGTGCAAGCTGTTAACCACACTGGACTCTTCCAGGGAGCCAGCCTGGAGAAGCGATCTGGGTGACCTTTATTATCGCTCTCCTTGCCTCTATTTATTTCTCTAACTAACATTTTCATCTGTTTTCCTATTAATAGGCTTGAGCCTGAGGAAGGCAGTGTGGGTGTTCTCCTTCTCTGGGATGTGCTAAATGCCTTTAAGAATCTCTTCATTATAAGCACTAACCTGCTGGTAAAATTCTGCAACTATTCAAAAGCAAAAAGTATCTTTCCCATTCCAAGCACCCTCCTTCCCCACATCCCCTGTGCCCTAGCTGGAGGGTGGCCTCCCAGATTTCATCCTTAAAGCGTATATAATGCTTTTAGCAGAAGCAGTGCATAATGATACTGTCAGGAGACCTGCTTTTATCACGTAACACTAGAGCATGGACCCCTTTACATGATAACACTCATGATCTACTTAGTTTTTTCTTTTTAATAGTGGCGTGTTATTTTCATAACCCCTTTTTAAATGAAAGCATCAATTAAAGTTCTGGCTGAATACTAGAAAAATAACTTTTAAGAATCACTTTTACCTTGTAACCTCTGTTTTCAGGAAATGGATTTATGTTTATGATTTCTCTATGGACACAGCAGCAGGCTGGATACAGCTCTGGATGTGTTGGAAGACAGGCTCCTCATCAGTTTTGAATCTGCAGCAGCAGCCTGCAGACAAAGAGATGCAATGGAACACAATTGTCTTTGGCTGTTGATGTACTTACACAATCAACAGTGTCATACGTCTGTAAAACCCAGCATAATAACTGTCACAGTCATTATGACTTGGCAGGGGAATGTCAAAGTCATGTCCAGGCAGGGTAGGCTGAAGAATAATACCTTAGTGTCTGCCTCTCTTTTTCTACTTTTCCAGCCACTGAGCTAGCTTAGGCCCCTTCACCTTGTCCCTGGACTCCTATCCAAGTCTCCAGGAGTCTCCTAACCTCAGACCTCCTCTGCTACAATCCACTTGTCATACTGTGGCCAGATTACACTCCCCCAAACACGGCCCCTGGCCCAAATACCTGAACAAAATTCCAGATCTTTATCTTGGCATCCTAGTTCCTCCTCAGTGTTGCCCTAAGCTATTATTCCGATTTTAGCACTGAGTCGCTCTCTAAACCCATCTCCCCATCTCCAGCCAAAGTGGTCCTCTTTGCCCCCAACTCATCTTGCTCATTCCAGACTCTGCCTCTGCTGAGTTTCCTGCCTGGCTCCCACAATCCTCTCGTTCTATCTAAATCCTTCCCTAACTCAAATGAAATTCTCCTGAAGACTCCTGATTCCCTCAAGCCCAAATGTTTCCCTTGTCCCAACATAAGGATGATTCCATGTTCATTCTCTGATCATGGGATGGTTTCAATTGTTATCTTTTATACATAAAGATCATGTACCCCCCCCCAACTAGACTGTACTAGATGAAAGTACATATCATTTTATATCTTTCTCATATCATTTATGTCTTCTATAGAACATATCTGAGCACCTTTCATATGATACATAGTCAGTAAAAGTCAGTACAGATCAATTAAGAGGAAACTCACTACTTCTGATCCAGTAAGTCAAGCTATGTGATCTTCTCTTCCTGGAATTTCAGAGACTCCGTCTGTCCTCTCCATGGGCATTATGATACCATCATCACTTAGCAGGACAACCTGGAAATGTTCCATGTGAATACGTAAAGAGCCTTTTCCTCCCCCTCCTCCTTCTTCTCTTCTACCTTCCTCATCGTTGCATGCTAGTCTGTCCTAAGGGTGTACCATAATTTATTTAACCGTTTCCTATTGATAGTCATTTACATTATTTCCAACATTTTACTATGAATAAATGCTGCTCTGAATAATTTTGTAATCTGTGAATATTTCTGTAGAACAATTTCCTTAAGTTAAAACTGTTAAAACAAAGGCATGTTCATTTGTAGTTTTGAAATATATTTTCAAATTGCTCTCCTTGAGGGGATATAACAATCTACACTCCCACCTATAAAGTTTGAGAGATAGTCATTGTATTTCATGTTTTCAAAATATTCTGTTGAACAGAAGACCCATACTTGATTAAGCCATTCCCTTATTTCTGTACCTTTAAGCTCTGTCCCTATTCAATAGAGAGACCTACTTTCATAGCCCTAGAAATCGAGAACTTGATCCTTTGACTTATAAATCACACAGCTTCTCCACAAAACCACAACAACAACAGCAACAAAAAACCCCAACCACCCAACTCTACTTTACTTTATATACAGGGATGTCCTCCTAAAACAATATGTAAAAATAACATTTTTGTAAATAAAATCAAACAACTAACAAGAAAAGTCAGCATAATTCGGTAGAAACAGTACAGATTTTGAGGTCAAAGGAGTAATTTTTCATCTTTCTAAGTTGTATGATCTTGGACAAGCCACTTAACCTCTCTGAACTATAATTTTCCCCTCTGAAAAAGAATCTAGTATTACATGTTTTGACATGAATGACAATGTACGGAAAGTCCATCTAACCTGAGCTGATAGCCAGCTCAGGACCCATGTCTTACTCTCTGTTTCACCCCCTGTATCCAGAGCAGTTCCTGGGATGTAGCGTCTACTCAATATGCAGTGGATGAATGAAGCATATTTCCACTTGTCCACAGGATAAGTGACCTGTCCAAGGTCAGGTAACAAACGACCAAGAAAATTTAAAGGTAGCCAAGGCAGGAGTCACATAGGTATATCTGACTGTTATCTCTCTATCTGACCAAAGACTTCATAATTGTCCTCAGCTTTGCTTTATTCCAAGTGAAGAGCTGTCAGGAAGAACATCTTCTATAAGGTTTTTCACAGTCACTCGCCTCCCTTACTTACTCATGTATCCCATACTTTCAAGACAGTGTTTTTTCCTCTAGAGAAGTGAGACTTGATTTTATATCTGGGCTCCAACTCTACCTCTTAGCCTTAGATCAAACCCGTTCTTTAAAATCATCCAATTCCCAACTCCGTGTATCTGGCCCTTTCCTTTGGGTATAATATTATATTTATACCCAAATAAAATATTCTCTGACCTTTGTCCCACCTTCCCTATCCCTTTCTTAACTCCCCACCAATGAAGTTCTGGGACCCATATTAATTTTCCGATATTATCTCAAGCTTTCATGGTTTTGAGTCTGCAAGCCAGCTCTGTAATTTGATGGTAAGACCCAGAAATTTTTAATTATCTGCCCAAGTTTACAGAATGAATTGGGGGCCTGGGTGGACTTAAACTCAGGTCCTCAGGTTCCAGGTCCAGAGCTTGGTCAACAGCCTCTCCCTTATGCTCACTCCCCACAATTTTACATTTGCGATGTGCATTTGTGTCTAGTTGCTCACGTAATCATCATAATAGTCTCAGGGGGCATGACCTCATCGCAGTTGCTGGGGGGCAAACCATCTCAAAATTCAGAGGCTTAAAACAACAAGCACTTCCTACTCTAGCTCCTGCATCTGCAGTTCATGTGAAGGTTGGATAGGCAGACCTGCCCATCTTGACTGGTTTTGTTCCTGCATCTCTGGGTCGGCTAGGCGGCTCTGTTCTAGGCTGGGCTGGGCTGGGGCAGCTTCCTTGGGGCAACTCTGCCCCATGTACCTCTCACTCCCCTCCTGGGACCAGTGGGCCAGCCCAGGCATGCTCTTCTCATGGAAATAGCAAAGATGCAAGAGACCACATCCAATGACACAAGCACGCTTTCAAGTCTCTCCTAACATCCTATTGACCAAAGCAGGTGTTACAGTCAGAATCAGTGGTTTGGAGAAGACACTCATCTCTTTACGGGAAGAACTACAAAGTCAGATGGCAGAGGGTAGAGATATAGGGAGGGATGAAGATTGGGGGCATTAATACAATCTACCAGCTCTCAAATATCAAGCCGTCCTAAGTTAAGCTAATTTTTCTTCACGCCTCCAAGCACAGGCCAATGCTCTAAAGCATGGTCTCTCCTTCTCATAGGTATCAGAGCACATGCGTGTAGCAAGAACGGGTTCTGACGGCACTTCCTTTGCTGGTAACTTCAGCACAAGGCCACACTTTGGCCTGCTGCAGCAGGGTAAACAGAGAACGAGGGTGACAAGCCGGCACTGGCTCCAACCTCCTGGCTCTGTATCTAGCTGCGCCCACCGCAATGGCTTCTTAGAATGTGATTCACTGCTCTAGGAAGAGAAAAGTAATTGAGGGTGTAATTTAGATTGGGAAAATTGCTCTGAAAAAAAAATTAGAGAGCAACAGAGCAAACACTCTGGCTTGAAGGGAGTTTTATACCAAAAATCCAGGGAAACTGAACAAAGCAGAAAAAGTGATGTGGCAAAATGGAAGGGTAGGTGGGCACCCTACGGAGGCAGAAGCGAGAGGCGGGGGAGAGATCTAAAACCAGGAAGAACAATGAACAATATAAAGAAAGTCCGAAATAATTGTAGAGGAGAAATATGGAAAAGCAACAAGCCTCACAGTTTCTGAGATTTGTTTTGATTTCTGGAAGGGCTCAAGAAGGAAGACTTCCACATGCAATACCAAGTTTTTAAGGACAACGTCTCCAAGAGATTTCTTGCACACCCTACACTTTCCGTTGCCAGAATAAATACACTAGGAAGCTGATCACCTACGACATGAAATCCAAACAAACTGAACAAACTCAGGGAAACCTGAGAAGATCCAATTTCCCACTCAGATAACTTTGTGATCATCAGTTCTCTGTCTGGTTTAGATTAGAAGCTCACTATACAGAGACCTTCATAATTATACAAATAACAATATTCACATGTGAATATGCTACGAATGTTAAATTAAATAATAATAGTAATGTCACTAGCCACAAAGTTGTACTGGCTAAGGCCACACACGTGTGCATCTGTGGGTTAGAAGAATAGCTCAGTGCCCTTAGCTGCCCAATGAAAGCCTTACCTAGCCTCTCCCCCAGGAGTGTTTGGACTTTCTCTAATTTTCTCTCATTCAGCTTGTTAAACCATCCTAAATCTTTTTTTCTTGGCCCATTTCCTCACCTGGGAAAGAAGGAAATAAAAATACATGACCATCAAGGTCCACTCCAGTACACACAGGTAATGCTGTGATTTTTCTCCACCGCCATCCCAGCTCATTCCACCGTACATTGAAAGAATGAAATCAGTGTGGCATTTATCTTTGTCCAGGTATTTAATAGCAGAAGTCAGTTGACACACATATCTAAAATAAAAACCATGATTGACATAAAAAAAAATAATAATAAAATAAAATAAAAACCTTCATGGTGGTACAGCATGAAAAATCTCTTCAGGTTAAGCTGTCCCAGTTACAAACTCTGTACCCTTGGGCAAGTTACCACATCTCTTTACGCCTAGCTTTCCTCATCTGCAAAATGGAAGAAAGAAGAAAACCTACTAGTATTGGGTGTTATGAGGTGTGAAGACTGAATGAGGTCATGCACAAGACATTAATGAGGGACTTGCTCCATACATTTTTTTATTATTATCAGCAAATGTGATTTGGCACCCCTTGGGATGGCTGGTGTTCTTTCACTAAGGTGTGAATGCTGAGAAAAGTTGTTTATAAATGAAAGATCTTGTTTAGAAAAACAAAACTTTTTCATCCTTGTTGACTTGCTAATGTGAAGTAAGACTTATGCATGCAACACAGGAAGTAGCAGCCTGGGTTGAGGCATAAATGTAGCCTGGGTTTCTTCTTATTTTCTTTCATTTTGGTTTATCTGTTTCTATGCATTTAGTTTGGTTCATCCTACTTCTCTACTTTCTACCAGTGAGACAGTGGTTCTCAATGGTGACAGCACACTAGAATCATTTGGGAGCTTTGAAAATCTCTATACCCGAACTATCTACGCTGTTAGAAGTCAGGATAGTGGCTGGGGGGTGGGAGGAAAGGGGAGCGGCTAGAAGGAAGCATGATGCCAACTTCGAGGGTGCTCCTGAAGTTCTGATTCTTGAGCTGGGTGGTGGTTACACAGTTACCTTCAGGTTTTAAAAATTAATTGTGATGTATACTTAGGTATGTGCACGTTTCTATGTGTATAATATACTTCAATAAAAAGTTAAACACAAATCCCTATGCTGAAGTTGCACTGAAGAACCATTAAATCAAAATCTTTATGGGTGGGACCCTGGTGTCAACATTTTTGTAAAGCTTCCCTGGTGATTGCAACGTGTAGCCAAGGTTGAGAGCTGCTACAGAGGTTCTTCTGACCACAGTGGGCCCAGATCTCAGAAGTGGCATTCAAGCCAATTGCAGCAAGCCCTTTGGAGCAGCTAGGAGTCAGTGGGACTGGACTGGTATTTGTTTAGGCAGGTCCCAAATCCAGGTGGTATTATTGGGGCAAGAGCTTTGGACCTGGATAGAAATCTAGGTTTAATATCCGGCTGTCACTCTGGACATTGAGAGACTTTGGGCTAGTCACATAGATAACGTCACAGAATTGCTGCTTCCTCATCTGTTAACTGGAGCTCACGGTAGGACTCCTCCTTACCTTGGGTGGCTGTTCCTTCCCATACATCAAGGGCTCCATAAATGAGCTACTATTATAAGATGTTGCGAATTTGCTAGTGACCCAAAAGAAGCCACTTTGTCTTTGCCTCGGATTTCCTGCAGAGCTGCTAGGCAGTATTTTTACATTGTCACTGTTATTGCTCCTACCACTCAAGAGGGTGAGTGCACCCTCTTGTACTGGACCAATAAGGAAGGAAGAGGTACCGATTTGGGTTTTTGTTGTAATCAATGACTTGCTCATTGCGCATTGATTTGCAGCCGCACAGACTCAAGGGCACGTAGATGGGATAGCGGCTATTGCGCGGCTGCCTCTGGGCATTCCCTTTGGTGGGGCTTAACTAAGTCAACCCGGCGTTCCATCCCTTGAGAGAAGATGCTAACTTCTCTTGTCTGCACCTTCTGCTTACCTCACCAGAGAAAACATACAGATGGCAAATGAGCATATAAAAAGATGCTTCATGTCATGTGTCACTAGGGAACTGCAAATTAAAACAACAATGAGCAATTGCAAATTAAAACAACAATTAAAACAAAATTAAAACTACATGCCTATTAGAATGGCCAAAATCCAAAACACTGACAACACCAAATGTTGGCTAGGATGCAGATCAACAGAAACTCTCATTCATTGCTGGTGGGAATAGAAAATGGTACAGCTACTTTGGAAGACAGTCTGGAAGTTCCTTACAAAAGTAAACATACTCTTACCATACATTCCAGCGCTCCTTGGCATTTACCCAAAGGAGTTGAAAACTTATGTCACACAAAACCCAAACACAGACATTTTTAGCAGCTTTATTCATAATTACCAAAACTTGGAAACCACCAAAATGTCCTTCAGTAGGTGAAGGGATATATAAACTCTGGTATATCTAGACAATGGAATATTATCCAGTGCTAAAAAGAAAAGAGCTATCAAATCATGAACAGACATGGAGCAACCATAAAATGCATACTACTAAGGGAAAGAAGCCAATCTTAAAAGGCTACTTACTCTATGATTCCAACTAAATGACAACCTGGAAAAAGGAAAAACTGTAGATTAATGGTTGCTAGGGGTTGGGAGAACGAAGGGATTAATAGGTGGAGCATAGAGGATTTTTAGGGCAGTGAAAATATTTCTTATGATACTATAATGGTGGTTACATGTTATTATACACTTGTCAAAACCCATAGAATAGGGGCTTCCCTGGTGGCGCAGTGGTTGAGAATCTGCCTGCTAATGCAGGGGACACGGGTTTGAGCCCTGGTCTGGGAAGATCCCACATGCCGCAGAGCAACTGGGCCCGTGAGCCACAATTACTGAGCCTGCGCGTCTGGAGCCTGTGCTCCGCAACAAGAGAGGCCGCGATAGTGAGAGGCCCGCGCACCGCGATGAAGAGTGGCCCCCGCTTGCCACAACTAGAGAAAGCCCTCGCACAGAAACGAAGACCCAACACAGCCATAAATAAATTAATTAATTAATTACCAAAAAAAACAACCCATAGAATACAGTACCAACAGCGGACCCTAATACAATCCACGGTCGTTGGTGATAACGATGTGTCAATGTAGGTCCATTTATTGTAACAAATGTACCACTCTGGTGTGGGATGTTGATGATGGGGAAGGCTGTGCATGTGTGAGGGCAGGGGGAGTATATGAGAAGTCGCTGTACTTTCTACTCATTTTGCTAATGTTTTGTTATTTGTAATTTCTTCTTCTAAAAAAAAGAGGATATTAAAAAAAAAAAAGAAATGAGTTATCAAGCCATGAAAAGACACGAAGGAACCTTAAGTGCATATTGCTAAATAAAAGAAGCCAATCTGAAAAGGCTGCATACTGAATGACTCCAACTATATGACATTCTGGGAAAGAAAGTAAAAAGATGTGATAGTCAGGGGTCAAGGGTCAAGGCGGGGTGAGGAAGTGATGATTAGGTGAAACACAGGAGATATTTAAGGCAGTGAAACTATTCTGTAGGATACCGTATTGATGGATACATGACATTATTTGTCAAAACCTACGGAACTGTAGAACACAAAGAGCGAATCCTAATGCAAACTATGGACTTTAGTTAGTAATGCTATATGAATATTGGTTCATCAATTGTAATAAATTGTAACTGCACTAAGGCAAGAGAACTAAGAGAGAACTAAGAACCGCACTAAGGAGAAACTGTGAGTGGGAAAAGGAGAGGATATATGGAAACTCTCTGTACTATCTGCTCAATTTTCTTTTTTTAATTTTATTTTACTTTATTTCTTTATTTCTTTATTTTTGGCTGTGTTGGGTCTTCGTTGCTGCACGCGGGCTTTCTCTAGTTGTGGTGAGTGGGGCCACTCTTTGTTATGGTGCACAGGCTTCTCATTGTGGTGGCTTCTCTTGTTGTGGAGCACAGGCTCTAGGCGCACAGGCTTCAGTAGTTGTGGCACGCGGGCTCAGTAGTTGTGGCTCACGGGCTCTAGAGCGCAAGCTCAGTAGTTGTGGCACATGGGCTTAGTTGCTCTGTGGCATGTGGGATCTTCCCAGACCAGGGATCAAACCCGTGTCCCCTGCATTGGCAGGAGGATTGTTAACCACTGCACCACCAGGGAAGCCCTATCTGCTCAATTTTCTGTAAACCTAAAACTGCTTTAAAAAATTGTTTATTAATTTTGTAAAAAGTGCAACCCATGGCTTGACCAGTTCTGTATATACCACTTTCTTAGGCAGTAAGTTATCTTTGCAGAGCGCCTTTGGGCAACAAGCAATGATGCAGCATAGCCCACATAGACAGAAGGGTTTTGAAGACAACAAGCCTTCAAACTCATCCCCCCACTAGAGTGTGAGCAGGAATGACAGAAGGGGGAACAGAATGTGGTGTGTGGAACCCTGGGTCCCCCTTTTAGCTACAATCAAGGAGTCACTGAGCACATGAAGGCAGCCTCGCAGGGGTAGCACCGCTCTAAGAAACAAGCGACACTTCTGACTTGTTTTACCCAAATAACTTAAACAAGCAGATAATAACCAAGTGATTCATCCTACATGATCTTCAGTTTTCCCATTGATACAACTGACAGTATTATGCATTATAGATGCTGCTGTGTTGTTTTCAAGCCTTCCTTGAAAGCCTTAACAAAAACGTCAAAACATCCTCGCATATGATACTGATGATAAGGAAGTGGATATGTGTGATCACATATGAGATATCTTATTAAGGAAAGTGTAGGAGGGTTCTTCTTTAGAATATTTTCAAAAAGCTCTTCTAAACACTAGATATATTTTTTATTACTTTTACTGCTGTTATTCTCCTACTTGTTACCTGAAGTTTTGTCTAAGGACCGCAGGGGTTTTCTTAACCTTACAAGTAAGTTTCTGTTGAGTAGAACCTCGTCATGCTACTTGTTGCTATTGATAGAGTTTGTTAAGCCAACAGTGAAAGCAATCTGTCCTCTCAATGCATGGTAGCACTTCAATACTGGAGATTCTGTAATGAATTTTAAAATCAGAGATGAGAAGCATTTCCCCCACCCACCTGGGATTGGAAAGAGAAAATTCAGTAAGACAAAACAGGATGCAGAGCTTAAGAAGTGGGTTAGAGCCCACGAAGTTCTAAGAATCACAACTGTTGAAGAAATATTAAGCAGACCAGAAAATTAGTGAAATGAGTCCAGGTTGAGTGAGACTGAATGCTTTCCCCAAGTCCCACATGGTAACTGCCTTTTTTCTTCTGTAGGGAGAGAAAGAATTGGGAAGAGATTTCAGATTTCTAGAGATTCACTTGAATAGTTCCTACTGCACTGCTCACTGGGACAATATTCTTTTTCCTCCCCAAGGTGGCCATATGCAGCAGCAGTTCACCCCATCCATTCACTCTCATCACTTAGAATGGAGTTGTCCCCATGCAAACATCGAGCAATGGCACCGTGAGAATTGAGAGGCTCACGAAAGCAAGGCTGATGGGAGCCCTGGGGTGCACCCCCAAACTAAAAGGACTCAGGTTGCAAGACCTGTCACTTAACAGTCACAGCAGGATATATTTTTGGTAACTGAAGCCTAATTTGGATTGTGTTTTTGGAAAATGATGACATTAGTTTTCTAAAAACTAGAAAATTTTTTAGGGGGGAGTGGTGGTTCTCTCCAACTCCACTTTGAAGCTAAAATGGCAAACTGTTTAGAATACAAACTTTTTCTTCCCGTGGATTTATGTAGTAGATGTTTCAAAATGACTGGCAAATACATAGAATTCATACAAAGTTAGAGGCAAAAGGGTGCTCCAGAACCCTCTGGTTGAATCTCTTCACTCTATAGTTGAGGAGAATGAGGTCCAGAGAGGCTAAGTGTTATGCCCAAGGGCACACAGCTGGCTCACAAGATGAGACTTGAATCCGGATTGCCTATGTACTGGCCAATGCTCTTCCCTCTCTACTGTGCTCTACTTCCCAGCACCACAAGAGGACACCTACTGTGTCTTGCAGAATCTAGACTATTTTTTGAAAGCTTGGAACTAAACTTGTGACTAATTAGAATACAGTGTTCCACCACCTTTAAGTCACCAGCTAAAATCCACTGCTCCCCGTCGCAGCACGCCCGAGGCCTTCTGGGTAACCAAAGAAAGATTATTGTCTCAACTCAGTTCTCTGTGTCTAGGTACCCACAAAATGGAAATCACTTTACTTGGGGAAGAGCAAGAGGACAAGATGAGATGAAAAGGAAGCATGTTTAAAATGGATAAAAGGAGGCACTTTTTTCCCACTACACACAATTGAACTGGGGAACTCACTGCAGCAGGATATTAAGATCAATGGTGAAGATTTGTGTTTTAAAAGATTAGACATTTCACATGCATATCATCAACAGCGACACTCAATGGGATGAAAGTAAGATGGATGAAAGTTCTCAAGCTTCAGTGCATAAGTTGATCACCAACTGGGTCAGGTGAAAAGAAAAAAAGTTGTCGACTGGATTAAAATTTCACAGGAAGGCAGATCTGGGGGGTTCCAGTCATTGCTGCTGTGTAACAAACCACTCCAAAGTACTGGTGTGAACCAACAGGCATTTTATTATGCACATGGATACGGTGGATCAGGAATTTGGAGAGGGCACAGCAGGGATGGCTTGTCTCTGATTCATGACATCTGGGGCCTCAGTTGGGAAGACTTGAACAACTAGGAATGACTTGAGGTTGGGGGCTGGAATCATCTGGAAGCTTCTTCACCTAACCTGGGATGACTTGAAGGCTCACTCAGCTGGGACTGTCAAGTGGAGCATCTATATGTAGGTGTCAAGAGGGAGTGTCCCAAGAAAAAGCACTTCCAAAAAACAAGTGTCCCAAGAGACCCAGGTAGAAACTACACGGCCTTTTATGACCTATCCATGGAAGTTTTAGAGCATCACTTCCAACACAGTCCATGGGTCAAAACCGTCACAAGCCCACTGAGATTCAAGAGGAGGAGACTTAGGACCTCCTACATCCCTCCCCTATGGGGAATGGCAAGATCACATTGCAGAAAAACCTGTGGGATGGGAGAGGTTTTCGCAGCCATCTTTGGAAAATGCAATCCCCCAGGGAAGTGGTGGGTGATGTGAGGTTACAAGAACACACAATCTAGTGGAAAAAACTGACATATGAACAGAGAATCACAGTACAATAAAATAAATTTCAAGGTAGTTATTTCCCCCTCTTTTACAAGAATTCTTTTTCTTTCCCTTTGATAAGAGTCATCACATTAAAATTTTTTCATTCATTGTCTGTCTTCTACTAGATTGGAATCTCCATGCATTTAGTTTCCTACTGTAACCCCTGTGCCTAAAACACTACCAAGCCCAAAATAGGCACTCAATAAATATTTGCTGAAAGAGTATATGAGTAAAGTGCTGTAATAGAGAAGTAGTGGGAGGGCTGTGGGAGTACAGGCAATAACAAAGCACTCAGCTTGACAGAAATGACATTTGAGTGGGTCTTGAATGCTCTTGAAGGATAAACAACAATTTTTCTGGTGGAAAAAAAGGGAATAAATTTTTCTCCTTAAATCTCCTCCAGAGACTTCATTAGCCAAGTTTAAGTGGGCAGATCTCATCCTAAGTGTACAGACTGCATGTAGTAGTTACAATGTTCTTGGTTGCAAGTGAAAGAAAAGAGGGACTCAAATGTATTAAAAAATAAGCAGCGTATCGTATCACATAACAACAAGTCTGGAGGCCAACAGTTCAGGCAGCCTCAATGCCATCCTTCTTCACTGGGTCAACTTAGCTCCTTTGTGGTTGCAAGATGGTGCCCACAGTGGTAGGCATCACAGGCAGACAAAACAATACCCAGCAGGGGAGAGGACTACTTCTCCTTTGGAGTAAGATCTTTCCCGTAAGCCCCTGACAGACTTACCTCACACTGGACCCCACACCACGCCTTATTGGCTAGAACTGTGTCCCATGCATGTATGTAACCTAAACGCTGATAAGAAGAAGGGGAGAAACACGAGCAGTTAGACTAATCACGTGTTACTCCTTGGGGCTTGACCTGAAGCTCCTGCCTCTCCTGAAGCACAGGGCTATGCAGAAAAGGGTGGATTCCCCAACAAAACAGAACAAAACAAATAACGGGGGTTTTGTTAGGAAGGAAAAAGGGGAGATGACTCCTCGGCACATAATCAACAGTGTTTGCAACATTAGGCTTGGGGAAGGTTAATGTTCTGTTTTCTTTGTGGATGACTATTACCTAACAATTTTATTTATTCTTTTTCATGCTTTTTGCTCCTTTCCTTTCTCCTCTGCACTAGTAGTCAGTTGAATAAATCAAGCGCTGTATCAACAGGAAAGAGTGTCATGTGTACAGTGTACATACGAATCTAATTAATCAAAAATATGTTGATTAGACGTGAGTGCACTTTCAGGTAAAAACCTTGATTCAGATGCTTCTGATAGCATAGCCATGCCCAGCTGTTCACCACTTGAATCGTGCTCTTTCATGGCCTTGTGCCCGTTACTTGTGCTGATTCCTCTGTCTAGGAAGTCCTTCTCAGTTTCCTTACCTATAGTGGATACTAGTGATTGCCTCTCCAGCGTCCATTCTATCCTTCTAGTAATTTGCTTGAAGAGATGGCGAACTGCCAAACTACTTTTTTCAGACTCCCTTGCAGCTAGGGTCTTGATCTGAAATAAGTTCAGTCAATCAGGTGCACTTGTGTAAGATTTGGAGGCAGATGCAAGGAGAAGGCATCATTCTGTTGCTGTTGCTGTTGGCCAGCAAGGTTTGAGCAATAATGTTAAGAGGCATTTAATGCTGTTGGACTCAATGTCCTGTTTCAGTGTCTAGTCACCAGTTTCATGGGTGTGAAGAGCCCTTGCTGCAGCACCATCCCAACTTCTGGAACATAGCTACTGTGGTAGGCCCGTGAACTCAATAGCCCAGGGGTACCCCCCTGACTTCTGCCCCTCCAGCTCATCAATTTTGTAAGCCTCTGTTTGATTCTCAGTATTAAATATTTCTCTGTTTGAAACACCTAGAGTGGTTTCTTCCTGTACTAAACCCTGACTCATAGATCACCTAATTCATATTCAGCCTTCCAGGCACAGCCTGGGTCTTCCCTGAGCCACCAGGTTGGGCCAGGTGCTTCCTCTGTGCTCCCACCACGTCCTGCCTGGTAAGCCCATGCCTCTTCATCTTTGCACCCCTGGCACCAGTGTTTGGCTCACAGCATGTGCAGCAATCAGTATTTACTGAACTGAAGCTCCCTCTGCCAAGATACCAGACAGGTCCTGAAATCTAGTCTAAAGGGTGCCCCACCTCATGCCTGGTCTGCAAAGCCCAAAGAACAAGTGGCTCTAGACTTATACTGGATTCTAGATGAATCCAGAGCCCTCAGCTTTTCCGTACTTTAGTCCCCCACACAAGAGGCCACACCAGAATTGAAAATTTGACCTGGTCCCCAGGAAAAGGATGATAAGGAACAAGGGAAGTTGCTTATCTCAAGAGTTACCATCTGGTGGTTTTCAGGACCCTCTACTGCTGGGCCTACAACGAGGCCTGCAATCAATGGCAGCATAGTCTTTGGAGCGAGGAAAACCCAAGTTGGAAGGTGTGTGCCGTTGTGTAGCAAGTTACTTTCTGAACCTCAGATTCTTAATCTATAAAATGGGGTTGATAATATCAACCTCACAGGATTCTTGGGGGTAAAAGAGATTATATATGTAAAATGCTTAGCACAGTGCATGCACATTGGAAATGCCCAATACCCATCAGTTACTGTTACGGCCACCATTGTTGTTGACTGTGCCATCACTGTACCACAATTCTGTTACATATTTTTTACTTCATATACATATACTTTCCTTCAGCCCAAACAGACTCACATGCAGTTAGACTAGAACGTACTTCTCTATACTTTCTCCCGAGGTGTTCCATTTTACATCATGATGTGATTAACCCTTTTCTGCAGAAGATCCAGCTAGGCCCAAGTTTGGGGCTGTGCTGAGGAAATAACAAAACCATCTATGTCAGTGGCTCTCGACCCTAGCTGAAAATCAGGATCACCTGGAGAGCTAAAAACAAAACGGCAACAAAAATAAACAAATAAAACGAAACCAAGAAACAATGTCTGGGTCCGTCAACCAGAGATTCTGATTCAGTAGGGCCCAAGCATCAGTATATCTTAAGGCTCCCCAGGTGATTGTAATGTGCAGCTGAGAGCCATGGCTGAGAGTGGGAAAGATTAGCGCTTCCATCGCCTCTGGGAAAGAAGAAAGAAGCTCTTACTTTTCCATAATCGCCACCACAGTGGAGGAGGGGAGAGGACTAAAGATTACAGTTGAATGATTCCACTTATAATGTGAACAAGGCATTCTTATTATGAACCTGGATAAATGACTCATCATGTTAATCCTCTGATTAGTGTCTGGGTTTCTCATCTAGAGGTGTCTGATCTGATGAGAAGAGGAGTTATCAGAAATGCTCTAGGACATGGAAAAAGCTAGTCTGGAAATACCTGTGAGGGATTTCAAGTTGGCTTGTGGGTGTCTGTCCTGTGCCAGCCCTGTGCACACTCGCACACTTGCGGGCTGGTTGCTGATGTCAGGTGTACGCACTTTGATCCAGGGCAAGTGAAATGATCCCTGCTTTGGCATAAAATCTAGCTAATATCTAAATGCTAGAGATAGCTGGTGACAGCTGGGAGTGTGCTCAGACATAAAGTACAGGCATACCTCATTTGATTGCGCTTTGCAGACTTTGCTTTTTCACAAATTGAAGGTTTGTGACAACCCTGAGTTGTCAGATGATGGTTAGCATTTTTTAGAAATAAAGTATTTTTAAATTAAAATATGTACTTTTTTTAAAGACAGAATGCTCTTGCACACTTAATAGACTGAAGAATAGTGTAAACATAAGTTTTATAGACATTACTGGAAAACCAAAAAATCCATGTGACTCACTTTATTGTGATATTTCCTTTATTGCAGTGGTCTGGAAGCAAACCCACAATATCTCTGAGGTATGCCTGTACATCTAAAAAATGTAACTTTTTTCCCATTATTAAAGTGATACACAAAAGAAAACAGAGTGAGAAAACAGAAAAATAGCATGAACCCAGTAGAAACTAATAACAGACTTACATAGAGTTACGAGGTGCTAGACATGGTTTTAAGCTCTTCACCATATAAATTCATTTACCCCTCACTACAACTCTATGAGGGGTAACTCCACTTTACAGATGAGGAAAGAGGACCTGGAGCTGTTGTGTGACTTGTCCAAAGTGGCAGCTAGTAAAGGAAGAGCCAAGGTTTGGACTCATGCTGCATTTAACAGGGTAGGGTCAACCTCAGAGATATATATAGCTCATAAGGTAAGCTTTATCCAAGGATTCAATGCCACTTGCTAAAGTTTAAAAAGTTAATCTCAGTTGCCATTTATTCATCCATTTATTTCACAAATATTTACCAAAGGCATCTATGGGCAGCACACTGTTCCAGGCTTGATTATCAAGATACTGAAGAGTATACAGAGGCTACCTGTCCAGTCATTCCTATAGCATTGAACTCTCAAGTGTCTCAATATGTATAATCAATACAAGTATAGTAAGATTAGAAATGCAATAACTATTCTCTGATTACAAAATCCAAAACCAATACTTCAAAACTTTCAAAATGTCACAGTCTTACTAGATGGAATGTTTGGCACGATCCTCCGTATTATCATCAATTAATAAGTACACCTTGGACAATAATTTAAGTTGAACCTCATGAATTCCACTTTGTAGCAACACGTTTAATATAACAGTAGTGTCTTCAAGTCAGACATTTGGTGTTTTTGGATGGATGGATGGATGGATGGATGGATGGCTAGATGGAAGGATAGATGAGTGAATTAATAGCTAAGAATGCCTGGCAATGTTCTAGTTGCTTAAAAATTGCATCTTTAAAAATAATTCAGTGTTTTCCAGTTTGTTAAACAATAACTATGACTCAGAAGAAAATTGTGATTTCTGTCCTTTCCATGGACTAAATATGTAACTTCAAGGAAGCCATTATGATGCCAGTCCCATCTGATTGTTGTGAGGATCAAATGAGCTAACTGAAATGAATTATGTAGCACCCTGCCTAATACATGTTAAACAGCATATTTTAAACTGCCTTTAAAGTGAAATACTATATGCAGAAAAGCAAAAATTCAAATGATACAAAAAGCTATACAATGCAAAATACGTTTCTTTTGGCCAAGTTTTCCCGCTATTATTACTACTATTATTAGAGATCTCCAAGCAAAAATAACATCTCCCTGTTGATTAAGAAGGGAGAGGTTTACAGACTAGGAGATAACATCCTTTGAGTCAGAACCAAGTGAAATAACACATGTATTCTGGTTAAATTCCAGCATGAGTGATTAACATTCTCCAACTTCAAATAATTTTTATTATTAGCCAACACTTGTCCATCCCCAATAATACACATGTTGCATACAGGCCACAGAATGAGGCAGCCTCTCTTGGCATGTTCACAATCTGTGCATACTTTCCACTGAGGGTTTCCCTTTCTTTTTGATTGCTATTCCATAGCTTTTCAACTCCCACTACTTTCAACCCTGGGATGTTTGCCGACACTGAGTGCCAAGTAGTTCCAAAAAAACCAAAAAAATATAAGCACCTGTAGAATCCCAGGGAATGAAAGAGGTAAAGTACATTTTAAACATATTTATTAACGGTTTTAATGTTTGTGAAGAGATTTATATTTATTTCTTTTAACTTTGAGGCTGGGATTAATACACGTATTCCTCATTATTTCTCACAAAGTCTTGTTGATAAGCAGGAGGAAGAGGGCTATTCTGCAATTTTGTCTCCCAGTCTGTGGAAGTGGGATCCAGGACACAAGAACGACTCAGCCCTAAAGTGCAGTCCTGAGTCCCTCAAGAACTCAGGCCCTCCTGCCTTTTTCCCGCCTTCTTCCAGTAGAAGGAAGGGGTGGGGGGAGCGGGAAACAATTCAAACCCTCTTTGTAAGCGTGTGAATGAATTTCAAGAATGTTAAACACCTCAGTCTTCCAACCTAATTAGAACATGTAGAAAAGAGGCATTTTTAGGACATTTAAAACTTGCAGCATAATAACCCATCTGGAGAGCGCCACAGTGCGTCCCAGTGGTCGAGGCGCCCAGCAGGTCTTCGCGCGGGCTCCCGCAGCTCCGTGCGCCCCGGATCCCCGGCGGCGCGCGGGTGCGCAGCTAAGCAGCGGGTAGCCCCCGGGGTGGGGGGGGGCCGGCCCCTGCCCATCACAGAGCCCGGAGCCAGTGTTGCTTTTCTCTGCGGGCGACTTCGAACTGCCTGGATTTTTAACCCGATAAACTGATAAAGGACTAACATGTCTGGAGTCTTCCAAAGACAGAAAGAAAATCACTTTCTTGTCGCAACAGTAAGATTTTGTTACGAAATGCAAAAGTAAAGGTTAAAGCCTGGGAGATAACCGGTCGCATATGGGGGGAGGGGGGAGGAGGTGGTAAAAACTGTGGCTGTCGCGTCCCAACTATCTCGGTTCGAATCCCGGGTTTGCCATTTGAGAGCCTACTCTGTGCTAGGCGGTCGGAATACCGCGCTGAACAAGATTATCTAGGTTGTGGCTTTCTTGGGGGAACTATCATTAGCTCGGTTCCCTTGGTATGCTTCTAAACTCTGTTTCTTCACCTATAAGAATTGTTGTAAGGATCTGAGACATCCTGTATTAAGATGAGAACGATTAACGCGCCGTCTGACACACAGTAGGGGCTCAGTAAGCATTTGTACTTCTCTCAATTTGAGCTCACCTGGTGAGGGCAGCGCAGAGAGGAGACAGGTGCCACGGTTAAGAATGATTCTTTGAGCAGTTCTTTTAAACAAGCGCTGGACTCTAAGGATGCTTAGCTGCAGATAGGAGACCTGGTAGGTGCCCTGGAAGCTAGGGTTCATAAGCTAGAACATTACGGGAAAGTGAGCCCCGCACCAGTGGACGCCAGCAGAGAACTCAGGAGGGACTTCTAGCTAGGGCTTTCCCGCTCCGGGTCTCAAGAAGGCGTGATTAGCATTCGCCCCGCCCCCCATAGCTTCCCGGCCGGCGATTGGCCCACGCTCCTCGGCTGCCAGCTCCAGGCGGGCCGGAGGGCGCCTGGGGAGAGGCTGAGCCCGCGGGGCAGTGGGCGGGGACGCGCGGAGAGCGTGGCGGGGCGGCCCACCAACCGAGCCCCAGCGCGAAGGGGCGGGGCCGGGGCGGAGCCTCCCGGCGGGCCTTAGAAGCAGGTGACCCAGGCTGGGCGGGAGAGGCCAGTCAGTCCCGAGGCCGTGACTCCACTGCGGCCAGCGCCGCCGCCGCCGCCGCCGCCGCGCGCAGTTCAATACCCGCCGGAGGTGGGCCAAAGGGTGCTAGAGCGCGGGGGAGGAGCGGAGCCCGGCGCGTCCCGGGAGAACCGCCACCGCCCCCAGGAGTCCGCTGGAGCGCGGATCCCCCTGCAGGGGAGGAGAAGAGCGGCGGGCGGGACGCGGCGGCGGGCGCGCACCATGCAGTCCCGGCGGGGCCAGCGCTGGCTGCTCGCCGTGCTGTGAGGCGGCGGGATCCCCCGGTCGCCGCACACCGCCTTCCTCTTGCCCAGGTGCTGCCAGGCGCGCTCGCCCTTCGTCCGGCTCCCGGACCCTGGTGGAACGCACGGCCTGCCCCCCGTCCTGCCCCGCCCGGATCATCCGGGGGGCCCCGGAGGAGGTGAGGGCGAATGACCGGTCTGCGGCGACCTCGTTCAGGGGGCGACCCCCTCTCTGAGACGCCCCCACCTGCTGCCATGTGCTGCCTCCTCGGGTACCCAGCCTATCGCCAAACTTTCCCGATGCCAGCCTGTCTCTGAGTCGCGTTTCTGAGCGAAGTGTCCCAGAGACGGAGGGCCCAGGCTGCCTACGGACTATCTGCTTCTCTCAGGATCCTCAGAGGTGAGAGCCCGCGCCTTCCCCTTCTCTCCGTTCTTTTCCCGGTCCTCTGCCCTTTTCCGGGGCGCTGAGCGCTCTGACCTTGGGGTGCAGGCTGGCAGGCCCTGCGAGAAGGGAGGCGGGGTGAGGGGCGGGGAGTCTGTAGTTTGGTTCCTGGAGGTGGAGGGGAGGGGAGGGAGAGAGGTTAACTTAGAGTTTTGGAGACCGCTTGCGGGGATTGTGCCGTTGACGCCCCTCTAATTGGGAGTGGTTGCAATTCTTCTCCCCCACCTTCTTTTTTAAAGAGTCCTTTCCTTGGAATCAGAGCCCTAACCGTCCCTCCCCAGCCCTATCCAGCGAAGAGCTGAGCGCTCCCTGCGGAGGCAGTGCCCTCCCGAAACAGTTTATCTTTGGACGGATTTCTTTAGAAGAAAAAGAAACCAACAGGTTGCCAGTCCCGGCGCCACACAAGTCGGCGGAGAGAGAAGCCCGGATCCCGGTTTCCCCTGCCTGAGCTGGCCCCGCGCGGGCTGCGGGAGACGAGGGGAGGGAGGGGGCTATGGCTCGGCCTGACCCGTCCGCGCCGCCTTCGCTGCTGCTGCTGCTGCTCCTAGCGCAGCTGGCGGGCCGGGCGGCGGCCGCCTCCAAGGCCCCGGTGTGCCAGGAAATCACAGTGCCCATGTGCCGCGGCATCGGCTACAACCTGACGCACATGCCCAACCAGTTCAACCACGACACGCAGGACGAGGCGGGTCTGGAGGTGCACCAGTTCTGGCCGCTGGTGGAGATCCACTGCTCGCCGGACCTGCGTTTCTTCCTGTGCTCCATGTACACGCCCATCTGCCTGCCCGACTACCACAAGCCGCTGCCGCCCTGCCGCTCGGTGTGCGAGCGCGCCAAGGCCGGCTGCTCGCCGCTCATGCGCCAGTATGGCTTTGCCTGGCCGGAACGCATGAGCTGCGACCGCCTCCCGGTGCTGGGCCGCGACGCCGAGGTCCTGTGCATGGATTACAACCGCAGCGAGGCCACCACGGCGCCCCCCAGGCCCTTCCCGGCCAAGCCCACCCTCTCAGGCCTGCCGGGGTCGCCGGCCTCGGGGAGCGACTGCGCCGCCGGGGGCCCGTCGGTGTGCAAGTGCCGCGAGCCCTTCGTGCCCATTCTCAAGGAGTCGCACCCGCTTTACAACAAGGTGAGGACGGGCCAGGTACCCAACTGCGCGGTGCCCTGCTACCAGCCGTCCTTCAGCCCCGACGAGCGCACGTTCGCCACCTTCTGGATCGGCCTGTGGTCTGTACTGTGCTTCATGTCCACCTCCACCACGGTGGCCACCTTCTTAATAGACATGGAACGCTTCCGCTACCCTGAGCGCCCCATCATCTTCCTGTCAGCCTGCTACCTGTGCGTGTCTCTGGGCTTCCTGCTGCGCCTGGTCGTGGGCCATGCCAGCGTCGCCTGCAGCCGCGAGCACAGCCACATACACTACGAGACAACGGGCCCTGCGCTGTGCACTGTCGTCTTCCTGCTGGTCTACTTCTTTGGCATGGCCAGCTCCATCTGGTGGGTCATCCTGTCGCTCACCTGGTTCTTGGCGGCTGGCATGAAGTGGGGCAACGAGGCCATTGCGGGCTATGCGCAGTACTTCCACCTGGCCGCGTGGCTCATCCCCAGTGTCAAGTCCATCACTGCGCTGGCACTGAGCTCCGTGGACGGGGACCCGGTGGCCGGCATCTGCTACGTGGGGAACCAGAACCTGAACTCGCTGCGCGGCTTCGTGCTGGGCCCGCTGGTGCTCTACCTGCTGGTGGGCACGCTCTTCCTCCTGGCGGGCTTCGTGTCGCTCTTCCGCATCCGCAGCGTCATCAAGCAGGGCGGCACCAAGACGGACAAGCTGGAGAAGCTCATGATCCGCATCGGCATCTTCACGCTGCTCTACACTGTGCCAGCCAGCATCGTGGTGGCCTGCTACCTGTACGAACAGCACTATCGCGAGAGCTGGGAGGCTGCGCTCACCTGCGCGTGCCCCGGCCCGGACTCCGGCCAGCCGCGCGCCAAGCCCGAGTACTGGGTGCTCATGCTCAAGTACTTCATGTGCCTTGTGGTGGGCATCACGTCGGGCGTTTGGATTTGGTCCGGCAAGACTGTGGAGTCGTGGCGGCGCTTCACCAGCCGCTGCTGCTGCCGCCCGCGGCGGGGCCACAAGAGCGGCGGCGCCACGGCCGCCGGGGACTACGCCGAGGCGAGCGCAGCGCTCACGGGCAGGACCGCGCCGCCGGGCCCCGCCGCCGCCGCCGCCGCCGCCGCCTACCACAAGCAGGTGTCCTTGTCGCACGTGTAGGAGGAGGCCGAGGCCGAGGGACCGGGACCGGGGCCGGGAGTTGAGGGAGGGAGGTTGTTTTGTTTGGTAGCTTTGCCAAGGTCACTTCCGTTTACCTTCTTGGTGCTGATGCCCCCTCCCGGGGCAACTTGGAGAGAGGGGAAAGGGACCGTTTCAAGGCGAGTACCTGTCCCAGGACTTCTCAAAGGGGCTCAGCTCACGTCTGTTCTATCTTACTGCCTTTTCAAGAGGAACCCTGTTTTTAATTTATATGTAGTTTTCTTAATTTTTAACTTTGTTGCATTTTGGCAACAAAATTTACCTTTGCTTTGGGGGCTTTACAATCCTAAAGTTGGCATTATAATGAAGTTCCACTTGGTTCAGGTGTCTTTGAACTGTGTGGTCTAAATTGGGAAAATATATTTCCTATACTTGTGTCTTTAAACATAATGTGAACAGTGAAAGTTGCTGTGACTGGGAAGTTGTTCCGTGTGCTTTTCCAGGTTGTTTCTCCTTCCACTGCTTAAAGTGTCCAAGATGCTTTAAGGTGAGCTGCTTGTCCCTGTTTATAGTTCCTAAGTTAGGGGACACCCTAAGTCACACCAAGGAGCAGGGGAGCATAATGTGGTTAGGGCCTCCGGAAAGTGACAAGGTTAGGCAATGTTTAGAGATTCTAATGTGTCCCTCCTAGCTTCGTTTAGCAAGCTTCGGTTTCTTCTCTGTAGTACTTGTAATCATTCTCATTCTTAACAGTGCCAGCTTTGCTTGAATAAGTTAGAGGTAGCATTGCAGTGTCCGGAATAAATATTTGGAAGAGTGCGAACCTAAGGGATGGTGATTGGTTGAACTTGAATTCTAGACTGTTAAGATGGCAGCTTTGTGCCGGAGGAGTGGGTGGTTCTTAATAGGCTTCGGTGATCCCACTTTTTTAAACTTGTGTTAAAATTTTGGTAAAAATAAACCCACTTCCTTCTTCTGGAAGGACTTAGCGATAGTGCTGAAGAGGGCTCCTTTTTACATTTAAGGACTAAAATGGATATACCTCCTGTAATTAAGTAAATTTCCAACACCGCTCTTATCTGCTCCACCCCCAACCCACCTCCTTTATCATGTTAAACAGTCTTTTTGCCTTTCTTATTCCTCCTCTCCTGGAGAGCTGTGATTAGAAACCACACCCACCCTTGAAGGAGGTGCTTGACCCGGGGGGAGGGAGGCTGGCTACCTGTGAACAAACACTGGCAGCGATGGGGGAAAATAAGTGTCCCTGGATTTTGGACTAGATTACAGCCAGATATTCCAAAAGCGTCGAGACACTGCTCTCTGCGGCCTCTGAAAACAAATGAGACCCATAACACCCCTGCATAAGCTTTTAAAACATGGATCAGTGTAGCAAAAGGAAAGCTGTTCCCCCCCCCCCTCACCTCAATATATTTTTCTCTTCCTCCTCTTCTGAGAAAGCCTATATAGTGATGAGCACACACTTTACTGTTAGAGAATTCTGTTTGCTTTTCTAATCTGTTGAACCATTCCCTCATTTATATATGAAAGCCTATGTATTGATGAATACACACGTACACACACCACGCATACATACTTTACTGTTAAAAATTCTGTTTGCTTTCCTAATCTATTTAACCATTCATTCAAGAAGAGTGTGAGGCCATTACTGGGGAAGGGGGTGACAGTGCATTGGCCAGCAGAATACCAGTGACCAGGACTGAGTGGCGACTAAATTTAAGAAGCTAAAATGGCAAAAACAATTAAAATTTGAGGATGTCTCCCTAGAAAAACAACAAGTGTAGGGATTTGCGCTTCATTTATACCAAAGTTGGAAAAGTCAGATTTAAGCCCAGGTCAGTTTACATTATGGATATTAAGTAAACAAGTGTATAGTTTCCATAGTGTATTTAAGCACTTTGCTGGTGGAAAGAAGCCTGGTGTTATAGTTTTCATGGACTTTCAAAAGCTATTCACGTTTATAAAAATGCACTGCTCTTACACACTCATCCTCTGAATCAAAATTTCAGTATATTCGACAAAACCTTGTACACAGAGCTACAGAACTTTTTGCACATCTAATTCCTCTACTTGTTCAGAAGCTTCTTAGAACCTTGAAATAGATCCCCTGCCTGAGGGCCAGTTCCTCTCTTGTTTTTCAAATGAGGAACTTTTCTGATCACCTTGACCTCTTCCCTCAGTTAACATGTCTTCCCAGAAAGTACATAGATTATTCTGCTGCCTTAGGTCGTTGTGCCTAATTTGGGTTTTTCCTCTTCCTTTTTTTTTTTTTTTTTTTTGTGGAGGAGTGTAAAGATGATGCAGAATGTATCTAAAAGTTGTGGGATGATGTGGTTGAAGTGATTTAATTCTTCCTGTTAAAACAACTATTTTTCATTTTGGCAACATACCAAACCTAAAAAGAACAACCAATTTACTTTAAAAAAAAAAAAAAAAAGACAGTTAAGACAAAGGATACTAAGCCAAGGAGAGGCAATACAGGTAATGCATTTGGAGGTCTAGGTCCAGGCCAACTCTCAGAGCTGCCTCTGTTTTCAGCCTCTGTTCTCACCGCTGCTCTCCCCCTCCCTTCCCTCAAAGATGAAGCCCACCTGCTTCCCTCAAGTCTTACCTCAGCCACCCCTCCCGCTACCCAGGGCAGAGAAGCCCATCTATTTATGGTCGCCCCCTATTTCCATCTCATATGCTGTTTTCTTCGGATTTTTATTTTTATTAGGCAAACAATCCACACTCGTGAAAACAATTATAAAATGGAAGGTTGTGGGGTGGTTTAGCAGCTTCTTCACAGCCAGCTCTGTGATCTTAGTGAGGATTTAAGGCCCAGTTTAGTTTCACATGTACAGCTTTTGGGCTGTCCCTTTCGTGGTTCAATTGTAAGCAACGTCTCCCATCACAGATTAGGGGGTAAAGATTTAGAAGGAACTAATATGTAACCTCTCAGTAAATCAGTTGATAAGACTTAGGAAGTCATTTTAATTTATATTATTAACCTCACACTTTGAAGTTGTCTAAATTGGCTGAAAATAAGTATTCTTGGTGCCTTATTGGTTTATCCTTGCAAACCTTTGTCATGTTTTCTCGTAGTCGTTTCCAGTGATAAGCCTGTGTGTGTGTTGTGTGTAATTGTGAGCAATGTACAAGCTTAAATAACGTGCTGACACCACTGTTTCCAAGTTGGTATTCATTAGGCCGTTTCCTCCTGGGCTAGGGCTGCACCAATCCCGACACCGGCTGCCAGGAGAAAACCTCATGGATCCCACACCGCACCTTAATAACAGCATCCGTGACCTGCAGTCTCAAGTACAGAATGGGAACCCCAGAGCTAGGAAATGTAGTTGTATATTTTAATGAACTGCTACCCCTGCTAAAGAGGCTTCTTTCACTTTTGTGCTCTACAGAAAGACCAAGGTGGGTTAGGAGGGACAAAGCTTTGAATAACTGCTTTCTAACACCGAATGTGGCCAACAGGACAGAGAACATCACAAACCTAGGCAGGTGTGAGGTACAGTGGCTGAGGATTTCCTGCTCCCCCTGCATGCCCTTTCTTGCCTCCAAAGTCCGATCAAGTGATCCTGGGAAAGAAATACGCCTGGGTTGAGGAGGGTGGTTTTGAAAGAGAAAGCTACCAAGACATTAAAGCAGGGTGAATGAAGGGTAGGCAGGATGAAAGTAACTAAGTAACCTGGCTCAGAACTCTCAAAAGCTTCTAGCAGCTTGATGACAATTACAGGATTTATTTCAGTCTGTGGTACATCATTTGAAGACAATATTACTTCCTGTTGTTACAAACTGTATGTATAGTGTGTATGTGTTGTGGGTGTGTATATAAATAATATATATTATATATATGAGAGATTTAGTGACTTTTGATACGGGTTTGGTGCAGGTGAATTTATTACTGAGCCAAGTGAGGCACATACTGAGTCAGTAGTTCGAGTCCAGGGCATTCAGTACTTTTTCTGATTTCCATGTGTGTATAGTGCCTGTCCCATGCGGTATTTTGTCAGTGTCATGTCAAATCCAGAACTCACAAAGCAGAGCCAGCGATATTTTATTTGTAGACAAACAACTAGAATCTATAAAATTATTACTGGCAGGTGATTATAATTCCAGATCCCTAACACTAGCAAAAGGAAACCCAGAGCATCTTGATAAGAAGTTTTCTGTTTTTGTTTTGTTCCTGGAAGTCAGTAGAATAGCAGTTGTATGTGGTTATATTAGTGTCAAGATACTTAATTTGCTGACCTTATTATTTCAGAAAAAAAAAAATTGTATGTATTATATTTGTGGGAAGTTAAAATAATGCTTTGAGATTTTTATCAAATATGGAGAGTAGTTATTTATGAAAAACAAAGAAATGTCTATTTTTGTTTCTTTGTTCCCAATTAATGTAGATAAATTTTAAAGTGCATTAAAGCAATGGTAAAGCAAATAAGATGCTGTACAAGTATTTTTCTCATGCTCTCATGGAGAGACACTGTTTTCTAAGAGTATCTGAAGGAGGTATGTGCATTCTAACTTCATGATCAGATTTCTCGGATGTACTTTGAATATAAGTGGCAACGTTTTTATTGATAATAAAATCAAAGAAATTCCAATCACCAGAAGGAGAACTAATGAAAACATGTTTTACCTGAATATACTTCATAGGTTTCTCCTGCTGATCCTGTGATTGTTTCATGATTCACTTGAAGAAATGAAGGAAAATACACATAAGAACAGAGACATTACCTGAGATTGTGTTCTATTTTATCAACCCTCCATCTATACTCTGTACTGAAGCAATTTGGATAGAAGTGCTGCTGTTGTTGTGTGTGTCTGGTTTGCAGTCAGAAACTCCCCAAACTTCATCATTCAGCAGTTAGATCCACAACTTTGTATTAAGGTCTAAGTACAAGTCAGGGAACCCAGATAAGATAAGAGGATATATGGTTCTCCCTCTGTATTTGTGGGTAATTGGTTCCAGTAGTCTCCCTCCCCCCCGTGCCACCCCATACCAAAATCCATGGATGCTCAAGTCCCTTATATAAAACGGTGCAGTATTTACATATAACCTACGCACAATCCTCCCATCTTCCCCCGCACCCTCCTTTATACTTTAAGTCATGTCTAGATTACTTATAACACCAAATACAAATCCTAAGTAAGTAGTTGTAAATATAATGCAAATGGTTGGTGGTGGTGTGCAGCAAATTCAAGTTTTGCTTTCTGTAACTTTCTGAAATTTTTTTCCCTAAATATTTTCAGTCCATGGTTGGTTGAATCCACTGATGCAGAACCCGTGGATACGGAGGGCCAACTGTAAATTGATTTAGAGTTGGCACTTCCCTGACAATCTGGACAGATGCTTAGTAAACCTGAGATAATTAATTTAGCATCCAAGTGAGTACTATGAGCATTATTAGATTGGTACATGTTAGGGCATTTGGGAGAACAGAAAATACAGCAGTTGAGCTGGATCCTGGTGCAAGAGCCACTGTGCCTTACCCGTACAGGTCTCTAGTTGGCACATCTTCCCAATGCTTTCTCATTGTTCATTCCCCCCAGTGGAAAAGGGGGGCACTGTTGGACTTAGGAAGTTGGAGAAATAGGTAATAATGCTTCTTTTAGTGATTTAGTTACAGAGCTCTTACGTGCAACAGAATGAGAGGAAGTAGAATGGTTCTGTGCATAGATTTGGGAGCTAGACTGATTAGGGATCCAACTCCCAGCTCCATCATTCATGGGCTGTTGATCCTGAACAAATTACTTAAGCTCTTAGTACTTCATTTGTGTACTGCATCTTAGTACTTTCTCATCTGTGAAAGGGGGATAATGATAGTACTTATATTTTAGGGTTGAGAGGATCTAAAAGATTAAATCAGGTTAAGGTAAGTAAAACAAGGAGGAAGCAGCCATTCGGGCATGGAATGGAAAGGGAATTGGAAGACTAGTTTTCAAATTTGTGTCTGCATAAGAATCATTTGGGGTTCCTATTAGAAATGTAGATTCCCAGGCTTCAGCTCCAGGAATTGAGATTAATTTGGGATCCAAGAATTAGGTCTTTTTGTTCTGTTTTAGTAAACTTTTAGAATTATTTTAGGTTTACAGAAAAGTTGCAAAGATATATCCATTTTGCCTTAATATTAACATATTATCATAGCACATTTGTTAAACTAAGAAGTCAACATTAACGCACTACTGTTAACTCCAGACTTCATTTGGATTTCACCAGATTTTCCACTGATGTTCTTTATCTGTTCTAGGATTCCACATTGCATTTAGAGAAGCTTCATTTCTTACGGGGACTTTCAGCCCATGAGAGGCAGGTGGTCTGGAGACCACATCTTGAGAAACACTAGGACATGTCAAGGGCTGAGGAAGGTCAAATTGCCCCATCCTCACCACCATCCTGGTGGTGGGGGTGTTGGATATAGAAATTTGATTTGAAGAGTTGGGATGGAATCCTCTCCCTTAGATGAGAGGGGTTACCTTAAGAAGTGAGGCATCTATTCCTAATGCCAGATGAAATGAGTTTTGGAGTTTGGAAGGTGGGGTTGCTGCCTAGCCTGAGGAGATACATCTAGGGTTGTGGGCAGATCAGGGGAGTGAGTGCAGCAAATTGGGAACAACTACTTTGTGGGAACACAGGAGGGCTCAAGTAGTTGATTAAAGGGGATTACAAGGGGCCAGTTAGCCCGTGAGCCATATAAATCCTGTATTTCCTGGAACCTGGTGATAGTGTTTTAGAAATGGGTCACAGTAGTAACCAACATCAAGCACTGCCACATTGGACACGAGCAGAGAGTCAAAGGGTGAAGCTGAGATGACCTTGTTGAGAGAGGGCAGTGGGAGGTGGACAAAACACTGATGCCCTGCGTTTGGAAGAGTCGGTTCCCACAGTGAGGAGATAAAGGGCCACCATCTGGGGAGCTAGAAGTAAAGGTCAGTAGAATTGAGAACGGTAAGATGAAGGAATAGATGTTGTAAGAAAAAGCTAGCAGAGTAATTTGAGGTCTTGAAGTAGAGATCGACATATTCTTGAGGACCTTAGGTTCTGAGGCTGTCACTGACTTTCTCTAATCACATTCAAATTATTTAGCTGCCCTCACAGCAGTTAAGTAATCACCTAACCTGTTCCTTTTTTTTTTTTTTTTTTTTTTTTAGAGAACATTAACCTCTTTTCATTTGACTCTGGATTTCTCTTAATTTCTATACTACTTCGCTTTCCTGGTTCTTTCTGCATGTTAGAGATCCTAAACCATAAACTGGTATTCATAACATTTCTTTCACATGAAGTACATGTTATCTCATCTGCCAAACCCATTTAAAATGGACTAGTGGAAATTGCCTCAGAAGCCAAACAGATTGCACCTGTGTACAAGGGACCAGGTGTCTCTGAAGGGCTCCTAGATCTTTTGTATTCTTGCTGGCACGGTGTCAGGCTGGCCAGGCTGGTGAGTGGCTAACAGTTAAGATTTTAGGTGATCTAATCCTTAACTTGATAGATGCTGGGTGTAATCTACAGATTCTGCATAGAAATTAGCACTTACCCCTGGGAGAGCCCCTACCAGCTGTCAAGTGCTTTACCAAATAGCTCTATACTCAAGAATGCGGCTTCTGGGTGAGGGAACAGTCGTAGTCATTTTACATGTGGTTAGAGAGAAGTCTTGGGTGATGAAAGATTTTAGCTAACCTACACGCTATAGGTAAACATTTCCAAAAACATTGCATAACCTGAATACAGAGTGAATTGTTTTCCAGTAAATACTGGCTTCAGCATTTTTCAAAAATCAAGGAATGGTATATTTTATAGAATGGGAAAACTAAGAAATGAAATTTGACCTGTTGTAAAACTAGGATTTAGTGCTGTTGAATTTCAATAATGGGCATACAGGGTACATTAGGAGTAAATGTGAAAGAATAGGGTCATGATGGAATCTGATACAGGGTGGAAAACATTTCTCTTAACCAGAAACACTGGGCCCTAAGAAGTTGTCTTAGGGTCAACCACATGAATTTAACATACAAAAATGGCAATTTAATTTGGTTCAAACATACATTTCAAACTTTTGTCTTTTCCTTGTAAAGAATAAAGTTCAGTTCACGGTATACCAGAGTTAAAATTGCACAGATGTCAGTATTCCAATAGAGAAAAATCATTTTTTTTAAAAAGCGAAAAAATAAAATTTGAGTTCAGGTAGTCAGATATTCTTTTATAGTCTTACTACTTTAGGGAACAAACCCTTCCTAGGTATAAAAATCTGGAAAAAAATGCCATAGTTGCCACCCTATTAATAACTAGTTTCCATGCCCCATATTTGTTGGAGAACCTACTTTGTGATGTTTAAATTTTTACCTTAAGTTGCCTCAATTTCCCATTTATTAAAATGGCTGTATTGCCTCTAGAATTAAAGCTGAAGGGGAAAAGCAATTTTTAGCGATTCCCCTTATTCTACCAACTTGTTCTTGAAGCTACAGTCATGCCCAATGTTCCTACCCCCAATTTTTTTTTTTGTTAAAAAACCTTCGACCGGGCTTCCCTGGTGGCGCAGTGGTTGAGAATCTGCCTGCTAATGCAGGGGGACACGGGTTCGAGCCCTGGTCTGGGAAGATCCCACGTGCCGCGGAGCAACTAAGCCCGTGAGCCACAACTACTGAGCCTGCGCGTCTGGAGCCTGTGCTCCGCAATAAGAGAGGCCGTGATAGTGAGAGGCCCGCGCACCGTGATGAAGAGTGGCCCCCGCTCGCCGCAACTAGAGAAAGCCCTCGCACAGAAACGAAGACCCAACACAGCAAAAATAAATAAATAAATAAATTTAAACCTTCGACCACTCGAGATACGTCAGCATTTCTGCTTAGTAACTGGCATATTACTACGCGGTGCAAACTATTGATATAAACAGTGACTTGTGATAGATTTTTTTTTCCCTTCTGTACTAAATCAGATCATTTCTCCTCATCAGCAACTTAACAAGAACAAAGTTAAAGATGTGACCTTAGGAAGGTAACTAAGGTGGATGAAATACTACGGCAATACTATCAGGACTGATGGAATATTGCTCAAGTGCAGTGGCTAGGGTCTAAAAGAAACTTTAGAGATCTGGTATATTTCCAACTGAATGTTAAGTGAAATAGCATGTTAAAGTCAAATTACGTGGCTTGTTTAAAAGTCACCCTCTTAACAGCAACCACAATTCTACTGCTTCCTGTTCTTCCATTTTCTTTCCTGTTCAATTGCTTGAAACCCTCAAACAACAAGTTCTGATTCTACAGTATTCCTGTAATTCCTTTCTCTGTGTATTTACCTACTTTTATCTTTCAATGTGCATTTCCATCTTGGCACCATAACAAACAATTCAAAAATGCCATCTAATGCATTATGCCACTGAGCACTGTAGCCAGTGATTTTAAGTGTACTAGATTATCTTCAGGTTGAAAAGAGCGTAAGCTGAAGAAATAAATGTCTACATCTTAACTAAAGGCAGGGGTCAAAACAACTTATGAATGGTTAGTTTGAAAATGCTTTAAGGCCCGACTATCAGAGCTGATTGAAAACATTTGAGTTAGGCAGAGTTGTAATGTTATGTGAATAGTGAGAAGTGTTACAAACACAGTAGTCATATATTTTAATTAAAATAGTTTATTAGCTTTTCTTTTAATATAAACATGAGGCAGAAAAACCACATAAGTTGTAGCATTCTTTTCAAAATAAAACTGCAATCAGTACTTGAATTTCCAAGCTCCAAACTCCATAAACAATATTTTTTGAGGTGGTAGATTGTAGTATTTTATATACCATAATTTATCATTTATGTCTCTGTCCCTTAAAAATGATGGAACCTGCAGCACTCAGTATAATGTGAAGCCTTGCTATAAAGAGAGAAAGTACTTCTGGCCCAGAAATGCTTTGTTTACAGGCAAAATTCCTAGGATTACATTTGAGAAGGTAGGAGGAGAAAGATTTCACATAGTTGAGAACACTTTTTTTTTTTTTTTAATATTTCAAGTTTAGGTGACATCGTTACCAATCTCCAAAAAGACTGATTACTGGACCTCCCTGCCTTTTAAAGCCTGAGGTAAGGGTTGCTAAGGTTTCTATGTTTCCTCTTAAATAGAACTTGAAGTGAGACACCTACAGCCAGGTAGGTTAACACACAGGATAGAAAAGCTGTTTCGTATCACTTACTCTCCTGTCCCTACTATTAGGGTCCAGTTCCTTTCAATTTATTACATGTGAATTAACACTGTTGTTCATAATTCCTTTACCAAATCTAGAAAAAAGAAACTTAGGTGATCAAGCAGGTAAGCAGCCCAGCCTTGCAAAGGACTATTTTAAAAAGAGGAGGGGAGGTATCCCCTTAAGTCTTAGTGCAATTTTAAGCTTTGATACTTGTAGAAGTATAAATGCCACAAACTTACAAAACATCATTTGAAAGTTTAATCGAATTTCTTCTAAACTCATTTAGTTTTGTAAATTTTAAACGTTAAGCGTTTATTGTTTTACTTTTTACTTTTTAAAATTTATGTATTTATTTATTTATGGCTGTGTTGGCTCTTCGTTTCTGTGCGAGGGCTTTCTCTAGTTGTGGCAAGTGGGGGCCACTCTTCATCGCGGTGCGCGGGCCTTTCATTATCGCGGCCTCTCTTGTTGCGGAGCACAGGCTCCAGACGCGCAGGCTCAGTAATTGTGGCTCACGGGCCTTCCCAAGCCAGGGCTCGAACCTGTGTCCCCAACAAGAGAGCCTGCGACAGTGAGAGGCCCGCGCACCGCGATGAAGAGTGGCCCCCGCTTGCCACAACTAGAGAAAGCCCTCACACAGAAACGACCCAACATGCCATTAAATAAATTAATTAATTTAAAAAAATAAAAAATAAAAAAAAAAAGCTTAATGTTTAAAATGTACAAAAGTAAATGAGTTTAGAAGAAATTCGATTAAAGTTTCAAGTGATGTTTTGCCAGTCTAGCATTTATACTTCTGCGACAGTGTTCTGGAGTTATCCAAGCACACTATATTAAAGCTTAAAATTGTTCTAAGACTTTTGGGACACCTTCTATTTCATCACCGGCTTGTTAATTACTGGACCACCATGTTGGCTGGAATTATGAAAATATCCTTTAATACAAGTATATAACAAAGAGGAAAATCATCACAAAATCAGAAGCACCATTATAGTTAACAAGAAATGCAGCACGGACCCAATAGAAGGAAATAACCTACTTTCTCTGTTTATGATCGCAAACATGCTAATATGCTAATAAGTACTGCCTGCAAAGAATTTGGATGACATGTGTTATTCAGCAGCTTTTTGGTTTAAATTGATTGCCAATAATGACTAGCAGCTTCAATGATATAGTAGGGAGGAAGAACCCTGCAAAACCTAACGATGCTACAACAGTCTGTTCCGAAGTTTGGCTTTATGAGTTGTTAGGAGTCCCATTTTTTTTTTGTTTGTTTTTTTGTTTTTTTTTTTTTTGTTTTTTTTTTTTTTTTTTTTGTTTTTTTTGTTTTTTTGTTTTTTTTTGTTTTTTTTGCTG